>NC_134186.1:25815651-26141722 GCF_964188355.1 Buteo buteo
AATGAATAAATACACTAGAAGTATGTCAAGGAGAGGGAAAAAAAGGTAAATCCTGGTCCTCATAATGACCAGAAGAAGCCCTGAAACAAAGAATTGTGCTTTGCTTATCTATTTCTATTTTAGACCTGGAAGACTCAGTCCCAAAAGACAGAATCTAACATTGATCCTCAGTGTTTTACTGACATTGGCATTATACGAAGGTCATGAGCTGTGACTTAGTCCTCCTGTAATACAAGTAGTAATAATAGCAAAATCATATTTGACTAAGAGACGTTTGGGATGGGAGCAGAGGAAGGAAATGACTCTGACAATTCAGGAAAAATGCTTAGAATGGAATGAGTTTCAGGGGCAATTAATCTTTTTGGGTTTCAAGCCAATTGGCTCATTTTTCTCTTTGGGGACAAACTAAAGAGAAAGAAATGTATTTATTTTCATCTCTGGATTTCTAATCTCTGCATCTGTGCAGCCCCACTATTCTCATCTACCTTTTCCAGGCAATTCATATTACATGAGTATTCTGCATGGAAGTGCATTATAGATATCGTTACTTGGCTGGAAGAAGTGCCAGCTCAAAAAGTGAGCTGAGAACAGTGGGAGTACAGATGCATGCCAAATACTGAATGCCAGATGGGTGACATATGGGTTACACATACGATATCAGAAAGTAAGGGGTCCTGGTTGGAAGCATCCTTTTACCCCAATGACTGGGAGTGAAAATTGCTACAATGACTCCATAAAGCTAAAACCCCTTTCCTATGTGTATGGGGAGGAGTCAATTCCTCAGTTGAGTCCTATGTACTTCTATTTATGTAATTTTTTAATATAATTGACAAATTCCACAATTATCTATGCCTCTCTTCTCTGAATAAGTGGTTCAACTTTGTGAAAACAAAACTGTTATGGAAACCAAATAATATGTCTGTTCTAAAGCATATGAAATACCTTAACTAAAGTTTATCCTTAAAAAAAAAATAAAAATCAAGGAGTAACTCTGTTTGTTCAAAACACCATTTTTTATATACATTTAAAAGACCAAATACTGTAGGTTTAAGGTGCTTAAGTATATGCTGTATCAATGAATTATGAATGCCATTTCACTAAAATCCAAAATAATTAAAGAATAGTAGGTGTTGGTAACTGACAGCTACAAAACAAGATTGCAGATATTTTAATGGATTTACATTGAGAACTAGGAAGGCATAGAAGGTTTCACATCACTCTTCATGATAACCTAAAGAAGTTTTCAATGGCTTCAATAGAAAATTCATTCAAGACTGTAACTGAAGAGCTTTCACCTCTGAAAAGCCACTGATCATCATTTCATGGAAGACCTATCTACAGAATAGGGAAGTTTGATTATTTTGTTAGTTTTCTAGGGAATCATGGCAGAGGGTGAAAACATTTCGTACCGCTACAATAAATTAAATCAAAATATTATAAGGTGGTTTATTCTGACTGTGAACAGGAACCTACGGAAAATGTAGCCCATGTTCTTTTCTGGGACATACAACCTCTGTACTTGACAATTTTATAGTAATACTGACCATATTATAGAGGACCTTATTTTCATTGGGTAAAGTATCTGTATTGAACTAATACTTTATTTGTAAACAGTGATAAAATATTTTTCCTAGTCTTAGATGAGAGTCCTCTGTTAAGTAAGAGTGGAAACTAAAAAGGAGTGAAAACATGAGTTTTCCTTGCAAGGTTTTCCCAACCTAGTTTAAAGATGAGATGAAAATTCTGTCATTAAAAAAAATGAAATTTATTTGGATTCAAGTTGGTGAGCTGATTATTGCCATTTCTTACAGAAAACACATAAAATATGTTGAACAAAGATTTATTTTATCAAACATATATAAAAAATAAATGGAGTCTTGACTATCTTTTGGTGTTCTTTCTTGAACAGTGCTTGTTCGGGAGAGTCCCAGAGCAGCAGCAGCTCTGAGCAGCTGAACATGTATTGCCCAAAGTGACTTTTTAGACTATTTTGTCAGCTCAAGATTTCTAAGATATATTATCTTTGAGTCTACCTACTATCATTCATCTTTGACAGACCTCCTCCTGCAAAAGGCCAACAACACAGCACAGAACTGATTATGTTGTATTTTAATACAACCCAAAGAATTTCTTGTCTGAGAGGAACTGCAAGGCTGAATGCTGGATTAAATGCTTTATTTTTTGAGTAAAACAAAATGTCTAGGGAGAAACAGCACAGGAGTTAGCTGGCATGCCTGTAGGCATGCAGCAGTTTTTCAGAATCCTTCCTTCTGCAAATGTTGCTAGCAATGACCATTTATGATCATCCTTTTAAACTTATTTTTTCCTTTGAGTTGTGCAGTGACTGAATACATAGAAGTTTCAGGGGTTTAGCTGCCAGTTAACACTTCCCTTCTTACAAAGTGTATCTCTACCCATATCAGGTGTGATGAGGGCCTTCTAAGACTTTGATACAGAGCATGAAAATTTTGACAACCTGAATTTGCTGTGATTTGATCTGCCAGCTTTGAAGATAAGTAAATCCCAAAGTATTCACAAGTCTTTTAACCACATGGACCGTACAAGGACTGGATCAATCACCAGAGTGAAATGCCCTGCAGAGACTAAGTCCATCTGTATCAGTAACACAAAGTCCCTTTCGCCTTCTGTCTTCTCCAAGCCCCTCTAATGCCACTGACTCATACAGGTCAAACCAAAACCCTAAACAGTTTCCAGGCTGCACCTTCCATTGCCTGTTCGCAGACCTATTTTTGATATGTCAGTGTGTATTTTATGAAGAACTTGGGCACTTCTGGATGACAGCATCATTGCAATCGATGCTGAATGTAAAAGATTCCTGGGTCATTAAATTCTGATCGTTGCTCTTACCAGCAAGTGCATTACATCATCCTTTCATAAGCAGATCAGGTTCCATCTCAGAAGTAATTAGCATTTGCCCTATTTTTTTTTGGAGGCCTTTCCAGCTTGTTACTTCTTACATTCTGTAGATATCTTGTACCCATGCTGTTTTATTTTAGCGGTTTTAATCTCTGAAGTTTACCCCAATAGCAATCCTATCTTCTTTCTTTTGCATCGTTAAGCAAGCCAGGCCCCCTTCACCTCATCTTCTTTATTCTTCATTCATCTGATTGGCCTATCAACCCTTTCTCTCTCCTGTTTGAATTCAGCTGGGAAATCTCTAAAACCTGCGATTTTGTTTTACAACTCATTATATCCATATATATCTAGATAAAACTCTGACTCATTTCTTCTAGCTCATTAGCTTTAGGATGGCTTGCTCTTTAAATATGTCATGTTTCAAACCAAGACCATCTCATTCAAATTACCTTGCCAAGTTCTAGGGCTTAGACTGTGATTCAACTGTCTCTGTTGATTTAGAGATATATAATACAGTTATCAAAGAAAACACCTGTGTTTTTATCTTTCAAATGTTTTGTGGAGCTGGTTGGGAGGATAACTGCTATGCGTTGGACTCCAAAGCTACACCTGTACTGCTTTGTGGAGCGTTTTCTCACATATGGGCCACGTGTTACAGCTGATTGGACCTGGACTGCTCAGAGCAAATGCAGATTCCTTCAGAGCAAAGTGACTGTGACGTTAGTGTTTTTATGCAACCAGCCTAAGCAGCATTTTGTTGCATGAAATCCAGTGTACCTGTTGTATTGGGCTGAACTATCAAAGCAGGTAGAGGTGATTAAGGATACCTGTTGGATAGAGTGCCTGGAGCTTACTATGTCAGAAGCACACATGGGGGGGGGCGGTTCAGAGAGGATTAGTCTTTTCCCCTCTGAAAGGGATTCTGGTTATGAGTTATCATACATGCAGTAGGGATTCATGGAGGCTCGGGACCTGGGAGACAACTGGGAGCAAAGTTATTTGGCAGCATTGACGTATCTGGATGATATAATCCCAATAAATAATAAGTTTCTTTGTCAGCTTGGTCTGAAAACACCTGGTGTAATTTTATGTAAACTGTGTAGCAAATTTTCTACAGATACCAATTTCAAAGGATTTGGATCAGTGGGGGATAGAATGCAAAAATAAGTCCAAATTTCAGACATAATCCTACTCCTGTTAGTTCTATCTGAACAAGCAGGGCCAAATTCTGAAATGTTTATATTTAGTCCTGAAATAACTCATCAAAAGTAAATGTAGTTCTCTGCATTTAGTATCTTGAGGATCACTGCCATTCTATATCCAAATAGTTCTGAAAGTCCACATTTGTCAGCTAAGAGTTATACAGGTGCTTCTCAGTAACAGAGAAAATAATATTTTAGCCTATGATGTTCTTGCCTGAGAGTTGCTTGGAAGCTAAAAATTTAATGTCATTAATGATGGTTTACTTGCTTCCAATTTATGTAAATACAAACAGAGCTCTTACTGACTTCTGAAAAGATTATTTTTCCTCAGTAATACATTGTGACAATTTTTTGCATTTTTTTCAGCTGTTCCCCTGTACATCAGTGGTTACCTCCTTGACTGCAAACTGTGAGTAGCCACTCATCTGGAATATTTACATTACCTGCACTGATGTTTATTAAGGATGTACCTATCATGTCACTTGTTCATCTCCTTTGCAACCTAAATATTCCTGATAATATTTCTCTTACTCTATGTGCCTTTTCAGTCTGTAATCATGCTGATTACCCTTCTTGGCACAACTTCTATTTAAGTTTATGTATTTGAAATGAACTAAGTGAAAAAGAACCCACTATGGGGAGACACTGTTTAGGTATTCTGCAACATATAACATCATTCTGACTTTTCTCTAGTATAGGCTAATTTCCTGATGCCTCTGTTGACCCCTCTACTGTAGACATATTCCTGTGAAATGCTCACCCTGACAGTTTATGGCTTCATAAATGATAGACAGAATGTAGTGGGTTTTTTGTGAATCGGGCCTCTAATTTGAATAAAATGGCATAGGGCTAACAAAGCTGGGATTATGCCATGAATATTGAAGTGGTTGATGAACTCAGCTGCCCAGCAAAACAGATAGAATAAGCTACCTTTGACATTAGAGAGCAACACTTATTCCCAAGTGCCAGTCTTAGGTTGAACGTGCTTCATGAAAGAATTGCTTAAAACCGATCCTCTTTAATAATAGTCTGTGGCCAGAAGCCATAGTATTGCAGCTTTATCTGGCTTTTTAAAAACATGATAAAACAGGTTATTTTCATTCATATGTGTACAAGGGAGGAGGGGGATGTGTGTCTGTGTGCCCTTCATAGTAAATCCTATTATAAGCCCTTCATGAAGCATTAATATGTAAAAGCCGACCTCCCGCCATCTAATCTAGTATAATAAGGGCTTGGATACATTATTAATTTTTGTCACACATCTGAGGCCCCCTTTTATCAACCAAAACCCCCATCCAAATCCCTTGGATTGCATCATTAAATTGTGAAAACAGCTTCATCATTCATGACAGAAAAATAGAGGGACCCTGAGCCATATGGCAGAGGGAGCAGCAGTACCAGCCACCCATAGATGTTTCCCCAGTCCCCTTCTTGCAGTGACTGGTGCTTAAAAGACCCTGCAATGCAGTAAGGTGACAAAATCGTCTTGGGTTTTTCATGCGATATTGGCTTCTTTGCCTGGAAACAGATGAACACCAGTGCCTGGGATAGGAGCCCAGTTTAATCTAGAGGATTTTGAACTGAATGTGAAAGGTGGGGTTGGCAACTACAACTTCGGGGGTTCTTTCTTACAGTGCAAGGTCAGCTTATGTCTTCAGAAGTGCAGAAGTTGGCTCTTGTCTAACCTTTCACAAATGCCCTGGTCATGCCGTGAATTATACATCACTTACAAATCAGAAAAACACACAATATGTCTACCTGCTAAAGGGGAGTGAAGAATTTCTCTTTTTAAAACAGAAAAATGTAAAGATGTAAAGTTCTAGGAAATCTTTGTACTTGTATTTCTAAACCAATACTTTACCTTACATTTTTTTATGCTTGTTGTCATTAAGGCTGAGTTAGGGAGAAATATTCTGATTTCACTGACACACTAATGACACAGTTTCAGTGAAAATCTTTGGGACTCTGAGATGAGATGCACTGACATACAGTTGTCTGAAATATCATTCAGTTTATTCATGCAAATAATCCTATCGGATTACTTGCTGGGAAGAAGGATTTAGCCCTTAATAACAAGATGAATGGCACTTTAAAAACAAAGATGAATTTGAAGTGAAAGGTTTGATTTATATATTTTCCTTCAGGTTAGAATGTGACAATGATGAAGAGTTCAACATAGATGAGAGATAATTGCATTGTAGAGAAATTTAGTATAGTTATGTAGCGGTGATTCTTAATGTGAATAGTGCCAGGATTTTGCGGTTTAACAGATAATGAGAAATATGTGTCATTATCATAGAATTATGGTAGAATTATAAGGTGACTTTAATTTTTTTTTAAATTGTCATTCTATTCTGCCCTTTGTATCTCTTTGTGTAAGAAAGTTCTAATGTTTGAGTATACACAAAACACCTAAAATGGTCACTCAGGTCTGTTTTACCAAAAAAATGTCTCTGATTATTGCAGATCTATTTTTGAAACAGCACTTAGCATGTACAGTCAAAACCTGCATTTCTATTTTAAATATATAACTGCAAACTTGGGAATCAATTCCCTATCCTGTGTAATCTAACAATGACCCATTAATTTCAGAGAATCTTTCCTGATTTACAGTATTTAAACTGTTCACTTAGGAAATCAGTGAGGAAATACTGCCACAGCATTTTGATAATGCCTTTGATAGGGCAAGGTGTTTATTATAGATTTCTGGCATGGTTTTTAAAGAATTTTTAAAGAGTGTTTCAGAAGTTAAAATATAACAATATTTAAATTATCCTGAGATGAGGTGCTAAAAACCAGTACAGTTTCACACCTTTCCATATATGTGTGACAGCAGAGCAGGTCGTTTATTCACAGACAGCTGCAGCTTTGCAATAGCATGGATGTGGAATAGAAAATATTAATTTAAATAAAATTATTATATTTCTAGATTAAAAACAAAACAAGTGCTTAGTTTTAAGGCCATCTAGCCTAACATTCGCTATGGCATTAACCATTATGTTTCACTTGATTATCCCTTGCATTTTGCTTAATTATCCCTGCACTGAAAACATTTTCTAATAACTGAAATATAACTTCCAATATAGGAATTTAACAACCAAAGAATAAGAATTTTGCATGTAATTTCTCTGGTTGGGCCAGTGGTGGCTAGTCATGATTGTTAATATTTATGCTTTTTTCATTTATATGGCTGTCATTTACTGATTCTTGTTATATCTTTCCATGGGACTAAAGCACACATTTATACCCAGCAATTTTTTCTAGTGGAGTTGTACGCATACTGTGTAATCAGATCGCCTCCTAGTATTCTTTTTTATATACTGATAACCTGAATACATAGTTCTTGCTATTTCTTTCATTATGTGACATTATCTACAATCCTATCATCTTTTAAGTAAAGACCTCTAAATCAATCTCTAATTTTTCAACAGTCATATTAATATTCATGTACCCAAACCCAAATTACCCGCAACAATCCGAGGTCAGTGTCATTGACCTAAATACACTCACTGCACTAAATCCAGAAAAATAAATAACCCAGGATTACATCGAATTCCTTATCAGCGCATCGTGTTGGAAGCTCATGATGGGTTTCTAGTCCAGCATGGCTTAAGATCCCACTCAGCATGACTGCTTCCCAGGGTGGTTTCCCACTCCCTGCTGTTACTTTGCACTTAAGTGTCATATATATTGAACAGAATTCAGTCTACCAAATGGTGTTTAATATATCATCTGATTGTCTGGTCGTTTTTGTACGCACAAGTTTATCAGCATTTATACGTACTCCTGAAATGGCTGATGAAATGTGAAGATCATAGTAGATCTTATTTAAAGACTATTCAGTGGTATCATAATGGTATCTAAATCTTTGAAAGGTTCATAAACACTAGCCAGTTAATCATCAGTCTCCCAGTGTGATAAATACCACTAGTCTGGTTACAGGCATTCACTTGGTAGTGCAAAACACAAGAAGAAGGGGTTTCATCACACTATGTGATGACCCAGGCAAATACCCCAAGTAACCTGGGGTCCCTATATAGTATACAGGCAGGGATATGCATATTCTGGGAATGATGCAATACCCCTGAGGTTTGAAGTGCTTGTTAACTCACTTGCTTAGTTAAACAGTATAAATCTTCCTGGAGGAGCTCAAAGTCAGGAAAAACTGCACCAGTTTCCAGTCTGCTATTTTCAAAGCATCAGAACAGCAAAATCTGTCTATAATACAGTTGTTAAGATACTACAAAAGAATGTAATTATTAAATGAAATTTCTGAATTTCTCACCAGAATATTGTATTCATTGCATTGTGTCAGAACATTTAAACATCTTGGCCATTGGTATTTAAATGCATTCCATTTAAATCAAATTTTGAATTATAAGAATTGAAGAGTCACCAAACCACAAATTTATTTTTCTTTCCTTTAATAAGATTTCAGTCACTGAGAATGATGATTTTTTTTTTTTAATTGGTAAAGATTAGATGAATTCTGATTAGCGCTAGCAGAAGTTCTTCACGTGGACTAAGTAGAAATTAAGACTAAGTGGGGTTGGAGGACTGTCAGCATTTCATACCCTTTCTGTTCACATCACATTGTAATCATATAATGACAACCCCTCTGGTGGGAGCCTCTGTAATGCTGATATTAAAACCTGTAGTTTAAAAACATTCAAATGAGATTTATGTGCTTTTAAATGGCATTAACTACCTTTATGAGTAATAGCTCAGCTGATTAAATAGTATGGACACATGGTATTAGGTCATCACACTTGAATTTCCATGTTTTCTTGTATTTTTCAAGGAAAAATACTTTTAAACAATGCAAAAGCAACTCAATTCCTTCCTCCTGAAAACCCTGCTCACACTAGTCAAAATCCACTGTGATTTAATGAAAAACATAGCACTGAATCCCCAACAATCTCAAAAAAAAAAAAAAAGTCTCACTCTTCGTTCACTTTTTGGGGAGAAAGCTTTGCTATTACTAATCAGAAAGGGTGTAAGCAAGAAACATTTATATTATTTTGGATTTGTCTCTGGAATCTGCTTGTCTATGCTTGCCCCTACAGTCTCAAAAGTTCTGAATCATAGTCGATTTTCTCTTGATAAAGATAGTTACGTAAACATCTCTGCGGGGACCATGAATTCTACTCCCAGTGTACTGCAGCCTGGGGAGAAGGGTGCTTTTTTTAGTGTGAGGCTGTACGTATGTTCAAATAGGAGAAGTAACCTAGATTACCTGCAAACCTGGATGTCCACGTGACAAGATGCCTTCTCTAAACTACTAGAGCCTGCTCCATACTCTCTGCTACCATCGTGTCATGCTTAATCGACGGCAAGGTTAATTGTTCATTTTTCATTGAGAACTTAACCCTGAGAAAAGGTATAGCTGTGATAAACCCTACCCATGGGACTCCGCATTGCGCTTCCTTTGTTCCCCCAGTCTGCTGTGGTCAGTTGCATAGTGCTTTCATACCAGGATCTTCCAGAGGCAGATCCTCCTCTGGGACAAGAGGTCTCTAGCCTCTTGGCAAAAGGGAATCCTCTTCTATTTTCACACACTACTCAAGGGATGCAAGTTTAAAGCTTCACTGATTGCAAATGAGGGGGCACCTGAGGCCAAATCCGTGTCTTTTGAAAAATTATGTTGTCTTGCAATGTGCTGAAGGTTCTCTATTCCTACGGAAGTCAACAGAGGTTGCAGGTGTTCGGGAGCACTGACCTTTGTAGCATACTAGCAAACTTCTATTGCCCACCAGAGGTAAGTGCTCAGGAGATGTGTTGTTTCTGAATGTTCTCTGGAATTTTCAAACACAGGTTTTTTGACCTCATTGGTACTATAGCAGCATAAATACACCTCTTTTAAGTAAAGCATTTTTCTTAGTGTTGGGCTGAAAATACTCTATAACAGAACATTCTCAGTGAAGCAGTGAGATAAATTGAGACCCAAGCTATCAAGTGCAAATTCCTGAGAAACTCCATTTACTACTTGTAAATCTCTAAATCACTAAATCCAATCTGTCAGAAGTAATGGGGAGCTATGCACGATAAGAGCAGTGGGTCAAGGCAGAACAGAATAACCATGCAACAGCAGCCTTGAGTTCTACAATTAGCAAAGGATCTCAGTAAAATGCTACCCATTGACAGACTCAGTTGAAGAAAATATGTTAGAGAGTTCAGAGCTCAAGTTTGCTAATTCTTGATTGGCAGTAAGCATTTTAAAACAGGGTTGGAATCAAAATAAAAGGTTTCAGCCCAGCTTGAAATTAATGCATTGTGTCTATAAAGGTTTTCTTGATACCACAGGAGGGTCATTTCTTTCATGTGTTATACCTTAGAGAAACTCTCAAATTATGTCAACCCAATCTCTGTAATTGGTTGCTAGACTGAATCTTAATGTCAAGCAAATTCAGTGCCATACACTCAGCAAATCCCCTTCAATAACAAATTAAACTCGCAAAGCACACCTTAACCCTCCTCCCGGTTTCCTTCCTTGACACTCTTAGCAGTTGGGAGTCAGTTTTTCATTTGTGCTATCTTTTCCATGTAATCATTATCTTCTTCCCTTCCAGGGAATGAATCTCTTGAAAATGTCCCTTTTTCTTGAGCTCAAGACTGAGTTTCTCACAGATTGTCTTGAATCTGGTGATGCTGTTCTAGAGTCTATTAATTTTTTACACAGAGCACATCTGAACTTCATTTTTCTATATGAATTCAGACTTGCTCTGAATGCAAAGGAAACCATTGATGCCACAAAGATATTCAGTGAGGCTTCTAAAAAAAGAAAAAAAGTTACTTGGCTGTCATCCACCAGTGCGAAGGGACCAGTTGTGGCTGTAGCACGAGACATGTAAATCAGCAGAGACTTTTATAGTAGCTCATATTCTATTGGTGCTGCAGGCCTCTAGACCTGCGTACTCACTTGTCTGACTTTTTCTCATGCAGTTTCTTGGTAAGGGTACGGACATCAAGGCTTGCACCCTATTTTGGGTGCCGCTTTTCCCTACAGCCATCCTGTTCATTTCAAGTTGAATGTGTAGATGTCAGAATCTCTTTGTAGCATTCAGGAACTAACTTGTATTTTCACCTCCTCAATACCCTGTTATTCAAACCACTACATCTAGCTTTCAGCACTATATTCTCTGCCATTTTTATCTACAAACTAAGTATAAATCACAGCCACTATCCACAGTTTACTATTTGCAATTACTGGCATGTAAGTCGTAGCTAGTTCCTTAATTAAACCTGTGATTTACATACTCATTTGCCTTGTGTTGGAGTTGTCTCAGAGGCTTCCACAATAGTAATAACTAACCACTAATCTGTGAAAATTGCTGAGTTAAAATATACCCAGGTTAATAACTGGAACTAGTCCTCATTTACTGTTGTAAATGTTTGTGAAGAGGAGGAAAATTTGACTCACATATGCCAGGTTGTGTGTTTCTAACACTGAGTTTTCCTGGGAATGTCCCTGCCATTGTCTTGCAAATCTTTGTAGTTGCACCACTTTAAATCTGAATTGATTCAAATGACTTTACTGATGTTGCTTGGGTGAATGAATACAGATTTTTGATTCTCTGAGTCAAATTCTGCAGCCTTTACTCAGGCAAAACTCCAATTAATCCTGAGGAGTTACAGACTGTGTAAAGATGCAAAAATGCTCGAAGGAAGAAGAAAAGAAGAACCCTTTAACTGGCTGTTAATTGTTATTTGAAATGGCCTTTTACATTTCTGAACCATTATCAGAAAGATGGCACTTGCAAACAGACTGGCAATGGATACCCCTGTTTAATGAAAGTTGTGTTTTGTTTTATTTGCTTTAAAAAGAGGTTTATTAGCATTATCTCAGTTACAAAGCATCTCTCCATTAGTAAATACTCATTATTTTTAATGTAGGTCTCTGTCTAGAAGGTATTTACCTTGGAGAGAGCATTTTTGCCGCAGGTCCCCTCTCTCCCCCCCTTCTTTCTCAAACAAACACAAGTAAGCTCGCTCGCCAGGCAAAGCCTCTCTGCCTATCCAAGCCTACCTTTGATGTTACACTCTCCTGAGAAGAGTTAAAGCTATATATTGCTGATTTTAGTACCCATTTGCACTTAGTTTGTTAGTGTTTTGAAGAGTGGCACTAGGACCTTCCCTACTTCTGCAAACGATGAGCCTATGGCATTAAGCATGAAAGTGAAAGCCTCATGTGTCTTGAATACTCAGTGGATCTAATTAACAGGTAGAATCGCACCCTGGGTGCTTGAAAAATTGCCAGACACCATAGAAACGAGTCCTTAAGTCCCCGCACCATCTGCACTTTCTTTTCATTGTGGAAGTCTCATTGAAACATGTTTTTCGACCATTCTAAATTCATTTCTCCGTTAATGGAAAATTCCTGCTGATGGTTTTCCTTCTCATTAAAACAAAACCCATAAAATTCTTTCGTTCAATCATGGAAAAAAAAAATCTCTCAAGCTTTGCTGAAATAATGAATCTTTGAATTCGCCTCTGAATACAGGTTGTTTGAATATCATTGCCACAACCTCCGTAAATGACTTTTTAAAGGAAAAAGAAACCAAGAGGAGATGTCCCCCGCAAAACCAGCGGGTAGTCTGAAGATAGCTGATCAATGCCTCATCTCATCCGCCTTTCCACACTTCATGCAAGCGTCCCTTCCTTTTTTTTTTTTTTTTTTTTTTTTTTTAACGTGACTGTCTTTGAACCGGGGACGGGTTGCCTGCGGGGATGCAGGGCAGCTCCCGGGGGGGGCGCTGAGCCACTGATAGCCCCCCTCCCTCCCCTCGTACGGGACCCTGGGGTTATTTAGACCATCGTTACCTGTTAGCCGCCAGCCGGGAGGAGATATACCCGCCGGGGATTTGGGTGATTATGTATCCCCAGAAAAAAGAGCCGTGGATCATGCCAACTGTTTCAGGATCCCAATTAAACTTCGCTTTCTTCCAATGCAAGGGCCCGGGAGAGAAGGAGAAAAAAAAAAAAAAGAAGAGGAAGGCTGTAATCGTGCCAAATTAAAGCATTCACCCGCAGTAACTTCGTACCTCTCGCCCTGTGCAAGGAGTAAACTGTACAAGGAGTAAGTTGGCTTGTCTCCGGACTTGTAGATTTAACACTCATCTTGTCTTGAGCATTCACCTCTTTTTCACTACGCTGTAATTCGCTTTCAAAAGGGGCTCGTATCATTTAACGCCTTTTAGCAACGTAAATTCTTTCACCCGGGTGTTTTCAGAAATTCCTGCACAATCTCCTCGTCTCCCTTACAGCGCGGCGCAGCCGCTGGCAGTGGCTTATTCGACACCCTCCTTCCCCCATCCCCTACATGTATTTTACGAGCTATCTGCGTTTTTCAAAAGAAAAAAAAAAAAAAACAAAAACAAAAACAAAAAAAACCCAAAAACCCCACAACCTGTCCGCAAATTAATACCGCAAAATGGGGCTGGGAACCCAAAAGGAAAAATAGGAATAAGCGGTAGAAATTGTTTTTCTTCCAAGACGGGGCTTTCCGTCCTACAAAGGGCGGCATGGGGGGGGTGGGTGGGATGAGGGGGGGCATCGCGGGTTGAAGCGGGGGGAAATTCTGCGAAACCATCAGAGCCCGTCTCGCCTGCGCTAAGGTGCTTGATGTGGGAGTTGTACTGGGAGGACACGGGATTTACGAGGGAAGGGTTCCCACCTCTTTAATAATTTTTCCTCCTCGATGTATGGTGCTGTTATTGACCATATCCACGATGGCCACTCCCAAATTACATCGGATCCCGAAGGAAATGCAGAATCCCAGTCCGCTCATGATGGCAATGATGTACCTCCGGGGCAGCCCGAAGCAGGTACAGTCGCACAACGGGGCTTTCTTCTCGGGCACTTCCATGGGCTTCCCATCTTCTGTCAGCTCGATGGTGTCCCCGGGCTTCTGCCTCTTCTCTAGGACTCTGCCCGACACAAGAAGGGAAAGTCAAGCCCTGGCCACTTCGCGTAGCTGAAGGCTTAAATTCCCCGCTCCCCCCGCCCCTTTGGCTCGCTTTGGATTGATTTGAGGATTTATTCCTCGTTTTCCAGTCACCTTCAACTGTTCTTTGGCAGTGACCTGTGGGAGTCAGGATTAGTCATCCCCAACTCCCCCCGCCACCCCGCCGCAGGAGCCCAGGGAGGAGCTCTAGCTGAGAATTGCTCATCTATCATTAAAGACTTCTGCTTAAATATGTAGGACGCATTAAGAAGACATCATCTGTAACCACTGCAGAGGCGCCATGTTGGGTAGCCCAAGAGGCATAGTATGGAAACCGAAACAGTCTTTTGGAGAAGGTTTTATTCCCTCTTTGCTCTATTAGGAACACCAAGGGGGATCATCTTGGTGTGCGTTTCGCTTCAGGTCTGGGAACAAAAGAAATATTAACAGAAAGGGGGAGGGGCGGTATTGCTACTTATTTTAGATTTGCAAAATGGCTGTCACATGCAGTGGAAGAAAACATGACCGTCTTTAAAGAACTGGCATCTCCGGAGAAGTCTTTCCAAAAGATCGCATCTGCTCAGCTACACGTTGTGAGGGCGTGATTGCTTAGCAGGTTTAACCTTCCCAGATCAGCTTTAAACTCGATCTCATTGCCCCCACTCCCTTGTTTTTGCATGAGAATCCCATCTCCTATAAAACAATGTGTAGGAATCTGAAGGGAAATGGTTATTTGCAGCTATTTCGAATCAACAGAAAAATACCGAAAAAAACCCCTGCCATCCACGAAAGGTGGTTTAGAACATTTCATTTTATTTCTTCTTTGGTGGAAAAGCTTTAAAAATGCCGTGTCGGTAGTAAGAAAGATCGGGTTTATCTAGCAAGTGTCCCATGCTGAATCTCTTAATCTTCTTTTGTAGTCACCGAGATATTTAAAAGACAGAAAAAATAACCGCTTCCATCCTAGCTCCGTCAGCTTGAGGAGCGAATATGTGACCATTTCCCGACACTCTGGACTCTCCTACCCCTGCCCTCACCCCGGTCTAGGAGTGTTTTCTCACGTCAGAAATTCTCCTCCTGGAGCATCTCTTTGAGGTTAACTCATCCGGCTAATGGGGCAGTAACAATTAGCAGAAAAAGGCTCAAAAGGCTCTCCGTGTTCTGGAGAAAATACAGGGATTTTCTACAACAGTTACTCACTTGAAATTCTCCCGTGTTTTTCTTTGCTGGGATAATTATTTTCATGCTTAAAGACCGCAGCATTAAGAAATGTCTTAAAGTTGTGAACAAAATAAAACACCGTGGTTTTATGTTCAAAATTCGTTCGTGCGAATAAAAGATGGTGTAGAAATGTTTTCTCCCTGAATGGGCTTCTTGTCTTCGGGAAGACACTAGAAATCAATGCGTAAGGGTCAGGAAAACTACTTTAATTCTAAGAATCGGCAACAAACTACTTCAGCCCCGTGCGTTGAAAAAGACTAGTAAATAGCGCATTTGTTAATCAAGGGGGGAGTTCAAACGGAGTTTTGCTGGAAAATACAAACACCGTTTCTCCATTATTCACTGTGTGACTATATAAAAAGCAGTAGACATGATCGTTTTGTTTATATCTTGTAGAGCCTTTTAGCGCGAAAAATAGGTTGATTTCCTTAATTATATTTTAAGGAGTTATTTTGGATTATCAATTTTTTCTTTTTCTTTTTCTGACCATTGAAAACGACTTAAATATGACCAAAAACTGTAGGGTTTTCACTGCATTGTTGGTGGCTTTGGTTTTGCTTTTGACTTTTCAAAATTGTACCCTTCTTACTAAAATGGAAATCTTAATTTTGTCTTTGCCACTTCATTGATATGTCCCCTTTCCTGAAAATGGCAGCAGAAGTTGTGACTCATGCTGTGGAACAGCCTTGTGCCTGTGCCCAACACTGCCGCATAGGTATGGAAAAAAGACTTTTACGTGACCTGCCCTAGGCAGATAAATCCGCAGTTACCTTTGATCTGTAATTCGGAAAAAAAAAAACCCAAACCAAAAACCAAACCCAAAACCAACCAAACCACCAACAAAAAACCACTTCGGGTAATTTCTAGCAGAGGGGACAATCGAAAATACATTGGAATTTCACAGACTATTCTCAAACGTCCCGGAGGTCACTAAAGTCCCCAGATTGGATGGAGCACGGTGTGTCAACTTCAGTGCATACACTTTTTAGGTATGCGAGAATTTGGGCTAGTTTATCTGTGTGTACAGGGCTCGAAGATGGTAGAAATGTTCTGTACACACAGAAACATGTTGTTGTGGAGTGATGCTTTTGAGTTTAGCAATTGCAGTTGTGTATTACTTATAAGACAAGTGGATGCTTCTCAAGGCAGACGGATAAATAATTAAACACATCCCTCTATATGTTTCAGCTTCAGGAGAAAAAAAAAAATCGTTCGGATATCAATTATTTATACATCTCCATGTTTATCTTCCTCTGACGACAAATTACACAAGGGACAAGACTAATCGAAACCAGGAAAGATTATTATTATTATTTTTTAATGATTGGTAAGGGCAGCGGGAAAGATTCTGTGACTGCATTGCAAAATTAACACAGAACAAAAATACAGGGAGCTGCTCTCTCCTGATTATGATTTCAAGATGGGATCCTGTTTTCGTGGGAGAAAGATGGGGTAATCTTTCGCTACATATTTACTGACACCATCTACGAATCAGATAGAGAAGTTACGAGGGTGCCATATTGAGAAGCTTCTGCACTAGTTTCCAGGCTCCAGATTATATCGGCGGTATCTCAACAGCTCCCAGCCCCTCCACCACAAACCTCCCCAAAGCATTCGACCTCCTTCAGCAGCTGGCGGTTAAGAAAAGCTTCCAATTATTTCTTGGAAGTAGGGTCCTCTAAGAGATCTCAGTCTTACCTGTAGAGTTGACCAAGCGATTTTCCAGCAAAATTCTTCAGTCCCTCCTTGCCAGGGGTCAAAATCCTTTGTTTTACCGACTCCATTCCTGCAGGGGTGCTCGCTGGACTCTGCTCTGCTCTGGATAGGGCACTGCTACGAGCAACGAGGGTTCATATTGGTTTAATCGCTTAACTTTCCCCCCCCATTAAATGGCTATCAGTGCACCTCCGGGTAAAGGGAGAGCGAGAGGAAGCGTGTGCGCGTGTGTGTGTGTGTGTGCGTGTGTGCGAGAGAGAGGGAGAGACGGCGTGCGGAGCCGGGGGGGGAGAGGGCGAGGGCGAGGGAGCGCGCCTGTGTGCGGCAGCGAGCGGGGAGTCTGAGCGCGCTGCAGGCAGCCCCCCGGCTTTCCCGGCAGCGCGGAGTTGCCGGGCTCGGTCAGAAAGTCTTCTCGGCCTCGCAGGGTTCGGTGGCGGCGGCTGGGGGCAGTGCCATGCCCGGCTGGGAGGGGACGGAGATCCCTTTGCCGGGAGCGTTTCAAAGCGGTCTCGGTTTGGCGCTGGCGGCGTCCCCGGCTGGAGGGCTGGAGGGGGAGGAGGGGTGCGATTGGCCGCCGTAGGCAGACAGCGGCGAAGCACCCCCGCGCCCCGGAGCCGCCGGCCGAATCCCTCGGACGGCGAGAAACCCTGTCGCCTCCGCGCTGCCCCCCCGCTCGCCCCCCCGCCCAGCAGCGCTGCTCCCAGCGCGGCCGCGGCGGCGGAGGAGGAGGCGGAGGCGAGCGGCACCCTCGGCGCGCCTCGCCCCTTCAGCACCGCGGACAGCGCCGGCACCCCCTCCGGTTACCCCTACCCCTTCCTTCAGCACCGCGGACAGCGCCGGCACCCCCTCCGGTTACCCCTACTCCTTCCTTCAGCACCGCGGACAGCGCCGCGCCCACTGCGCGCCGCGGGGGCGGACCGCGCTCCGCAGCCCACGGGGAGCCGCGCCCCCGCCTCCCACCCGCGACCGCGGGGCCTCCCGCGGACCCAGTGTCGTGTCTGTGTGTGTGTGTGTGTGTGTGTGTGTCCCGGCTTCGGGGCCGGCCGGAGACACGGGTGGAGAAGGGACACGGCCTTCGCGCAGTCAGTGGCGCTTCTGGGGAATCAGGGCATTGACTGCAAATAATGGTGGTCTGGCTGTAAATAGATAACATCTATTCTAAAGGTATATTTATCTCTACATCCGTATTGACCCAAACGGCTTTTTTTTTTTTTTTTTTTTTTTTTTCAGCATATTAGGCAGCCATTAGTGGCTGCTTTCTCTTAAGCATTTAATATTTTCCGTCTCTTTTGCATCCTCTGCTTTCATGCCTCTGAGGAGGCCAGCGTAACGTTTAGACTTGGTTTGTGATATTCACGGCCCTGGAATGAGGTGGGCACATTCTGAACGGGATCATTTTTCTTTCCAGAATCTAGTAGTAATTTTCCAACTTTATTCACTTTGAAGCAGACTGAAGGTGCAAAACGTAGCATTTCTTTCTAAAAGTCACAACCATTATATTTCTCTTAGGCTTCATGTTAATCCTAAAGTTTCTGTAGATTTGTTAATTAAAAAAAAAAAATAACGTAGAGCTTGTGCTCTAAACAAAGCCGCCTAAAATTATTAAGCTTCTTCACTTGCTTAGCTGGTGACAAAATGTAAACAGCCTATTTTAAAAGTAAGAGTCCCTGATGAAAACGTGTGTTGTGGCTGCAATATCCTGAAAGCAACTGCTCTTTGGATTTATACAAATATTTTTTTCTGATGTTGCCCTCTGGTGGAGGGTTAATGAAGTTTTACAGCGGCAAAGCACGTTTATACAAGAAAGGCCAATTATTCTAATTTTGAAATTCCCACAATGACCAATCCGTGTCGAATTTCAGCATCTCCTTTCAAAGTTGTAAAAGAACTACAAAGTACTAGAGTAGAAAATAAATTAAAACAATATGTAATTGAAATGCCACTAATTAGCATCATAGCACAGGGCTGATTTCTAAATCATGGTAGGTACTGAGTGTGGTTTTCAGCACAGGTTTCAGTACAGCATCTTCACTACCATTACGCTGCTGAAAGGATTTTTCCCAGTACATGCAAAGCTGCACAGTTATATAAGCAAGTCTTCCCAGTGTTTCATGGCTCTAGTGTGCCATTGCAGATGCTCAAAGGAAACCTGTATTAATAGATTTTTTTTTTTTTTCTGAGGGGCAGCAGAACAGGAAATTGTTTAGCAGGGATGAAATGGGATTGGATTCCGTAATGCAAGCCTTTCAGAAAAGTACTGAGCACTTTTCTGAGCTGGAATTTGACACTGTAAAGTCTGCAGGGCCAGGGTGCTTTGTTTATTTGCACACTACGTACAAGGAGCTCTGGCCCTTTTTTTAGAAGGCTCAGTACTGGCATGTTTTTGATGCTGTGGCTACTAAAGTGAAATAATAGCATTTAATAAGTAAATGATGACTGATTTGAAGAAGATAAATAATTTATCATATCACACGAAAGTGAATTTAAAGACCAGATGAGACATTCCTGGTGTAGACTACTTACTAGAGGAGAATTAGCTAGTCCTTAATTGGATAAATATGCAAAATAGCAAACAACCCTGGTATAGTAATATGCTACACTGACTAGGCTGCTGCTGTAGCCATCTGAAGTAGAAATTTTATGTCTATCACATGTTATATTTGGATATCACTGAGTCACACCCTGATCAAGCTCAGCTGTTTTGGTTTCACATGAGGCACTGATAAGAGCAGTAGGAAGCTAATGTCATTAGTATTATAAAATATGTACAGACTTGTCAGCTTTTTAACATTATACGTTAGTTATTTAACCTTGGTAGAATAAGCCATTTCTAGAAGAAACAACACATAGCATTAATATATATGTTATCAAAATTGTTATCAATAATTGTGTCTATTCACAGACAGATTCCCCTCACAAAAGGCCTAATTCAAACTCCAGTGAGATCACTGAGTTCTTTCCACTGCTGTCAGTGGCAGGTGAAATAGGACATTACGCAGAAAATTCTGGTCCAGACATCACTACTAAATGTTCACATGTTGACCAGAAGGAAAGAGATTCAGTCAGAAGTCACCCAGCAAAAAAATGGAGTTCTGAAAAAGCTCTAAGAATATCTGTGGAACGGCATGGTATGATGCAGGATGCTGCAGATGCCTGCAGTTTTTCACATAGAGCAGAAAGCTTATTGTTTAATCCTGAAATATTGTAATTAAATACAATTTTCTTCTCCTGATAAGATTTTCTTTTTCTTTTCCTTGTGTGAAGGTTAAAGGATTGAGTATTTACCTGCCCTTTTGTTTCTATACATAGTTCCTTTTTACAAGTTTACAAGACTGAGCTATTTCAACAAGTTAATTGAAAGAGATGAAGAATTATAGATGTGGTTCTTAGCTCCTTTTTTCTTATTGCTGTATATCTAATCTCAACATTTGCTACAATAACCCAATAACCCTCAGAATAGTGTCTAAATATAGTGTAATCCTTTTAGAGGACTACAAAATCAACACAGCAATATACCTTTCTCTTCTCTAAGTTTTAGTCTTGCTGAAGAAAACTACACCCTAAGCTAAAATTTTCATCAGTGATACATACCAGTGATTTAAAAATACAAATTATTTAAATTCCATATTGACCTTATTTTAGCTGCTGATACACTGCAATATGGATTTGCTCTTTCCCAAGTGTCATGCATGCAGAACTTATAAATTAATATGTATTTTATGATCCACTTTGAAAAATAATCATGTATGTGTTACTAAAATTCCTATGATCATACATATAAAATGCAAGAAATTTTGTTTTCCACATCTACTCAAAGGTGACAAAATACTGCTCTTAATGATACAGTATCCTCTTCAGAAATAAATTATGTGCTTAAAATCTGTTATGCCATCAAATGCATATCTGTAATACAGAGTCATCTGGGACTGAGTATAGCATAAACATGCCTTAAAAATTATGATCCAATTCTCACTGTTATTTATGGTAGCTGTCCATTGAATCCAATGGAATTTGATGTCACCTTAGGAACAAAGAAATTTTTTACTTTCTTTGGAACTATGGAACTGCAAAATCCAAAAGCAATCTTGCTTGTCAGGCCACCAGGGAGAAGGTTGTCTGGAAGAAGCAACAGCTTTGTAAACTCTTTTTCAGTAAACTATTTATTGAAAATAAATATTCAATATTTCAAAAAATTATTGAAATAAAATCTTGTGCCAAGCCCTTGACTGAAGAGGCAGAAAAGGGGGACAAAGAGATTGTATTAAACCAGGAGGTTCCTCATTCTCCCTAAAAGATTGTGAGTGTCACTGCCTAGAACAACTTAGGTGGGCTTTTGTTTTATCCTCCAGCATCATGATGGTTCACAGCAACAACTGGACAAGTCTCTTGAAAAAATCACACAATCGAGCAATTTGAGGATTTAGATGTAGTGTCCACGTGTTGACACATTAAAGATGTGTCTAGGGTGAATCCTGCACTCCAACCTGTAAAGAGTCCCAAATCCCAGCTAAAACTACATGAAGTTGGGTTGACAATACTTTATAGATGATTTTGCCTTTTGGAGATATATTCAGCAGTGGCGAAACATATATTTTATGAAACGGCCTTATTCTTTTTTGTGGATATAACTCCAAACCTAGGCTGCGTGCACAATGTGGTTATTATGTCCTGTTGAGAAGTGTATTACACAACGGTGTTGGAAGGAGTAGCTGTAATGGGCCATAATGCTAGAAGTTCACAGAATTTCCTTCTGTTTCCTCCTGATCTGTGTTGCTTACATCTTGAATGATATTTTAGTTTCTTGAACTGTGAGTCAGATTGGTAATTTATATGCTATAGAGCAAACATGGCAGAAGTTGAACTGTTGGATCACATCTTGGCTCTGTATCTCTGCAACAGCATGAAGACTGTTCATCTTTCTCGTTTTGTGCCCCAAAGAGAACAGGCTTGAGCTGAAACATGCTAAAGAATGCATGCGTCTCAGCAGAACAAACACATTTACACGGAAGGTCACTTTCAACCAGCTCATGCTTCTTGGAAATAGAAATCTGGAACTTTGGGCCAAGATCACAAGGACAAATAGAAAAATCTAGCAGGAAGCTGGCTGCAGAGGCAAAATAAACTATGACTGTGGATTTTGTCAAGCAAACTTGTGTAGCTTTTCCACTACTTCAGCTAAATGTGATATATGACAGCTTAGAGCTTGTAAATTGGGCTACTCTCTTTCAGATGCCTCCATTCTGTTGCTAGAACATTATTACATTGTTTTGCCAATAGCCTAATAAGCACAAGAAATGATACAAAATAGAAGATAGAAGTTGCACACTATTTTTTTAGGGTGATTTCTAGTTTTAAGCCACACTGGAGGCAATTTGCCCAGAAATCTTTGCACTAACACAGCTGATGAAATAGTCTAACGACTTGCTACAAACCCCAGTATTTGGAAAGTTGCTATTGCTTTCTGAGAAGGTAAGAATGGTCATTTAAAAAAAGGAAAAAAAAGGCATGAAAGTATCTGAAAGCTGCCCTTTTTTGTATTAAGGAATATCTTGGTTTTAAGCATATAAATTCATAGTGTAACCCTAATGGCAATGCCTAATTTTCAGATAATCCAAGGTGTGTTTGGCTCGCGTAGCAGGGGCAGGTTCATTATTGTGTTGAAGCTGTTGCTTCAGCCCTCTAGTGGTAAAAGCCATTAAGGCACTAGAAGTGCAGACAATTTTGATGTCCTACTAGTACAGCGGATTTCACTGTGAAATAAAAACCCACTGGGTGATTTGCAGTTACCATATATGACTACTTCATGGCTGGAAATTTTCCCAATATATTACATAAAGATTTATTTAGTTCCTCCATCCTCCCTTTCCTGTCTAAAATCTGGTTTGTTTTTAATATTAGCAACAAGATTAAAAAAAAAAAAAAATCTAATAAAAATCCACCCAGTGGCAAACACCTTTTAAATCACAAAAGCAATGATATTCATATGAAAAATCTCTTTTTTTTTGGTATATCTGTGGAGAAATTTGACAGTATCGAATACAGTTCTTTTAAAAGTAAATGGGGGTGCTTATCTTCTTCCCAGATATTACAGGAACATCTGTTCCTTTGAATTCCTGTACTGCTCCATGAGTTAAATGCAAAGGATCCCAAAGGAATTCAAGCCATCTGTCATGTTACACAGACAGAAACGCACCTAGCTCTGGGGGTGAGCTGGAGTAACAATTCTCTTAGTACACAAGAAAGCTATGTAACACTTGGTGAGTGGGATGCAATTACTCACAATGAAATTTAGCCAAGGATTGCAGCATATTAGCCTATCTTTTATTAATATGATGGTTAATGATCTTTTATATCATTAATCTATCATTATTTTCTTGTTCCATTATGTCCATCATTGGACTGTTTAACAGCTTAGGCAAGGCTTTTATGCAAGGATCAGTTTGGTCTTAGTGACAGTCAGGTCTCTTTTCACTGCATGAAAAACCTTGAGGGAAATGTACAAATTGAAGCCTGTATTATGGTGCCATTTTATTGCTACAATTAGAAAATCGGAACCAGATTTTCTAAAGCTGCAGAAGTCCTTTCTTTTCTGTTGACTTGTCTCTTAATATTTTTTTCAAATGTATTAAGAGAAGTTTGGGGAGGAATTTTTGTTGATTCAGATCACAGGTCACACTGATATGAACAGGGTTTTAATCTATTATAGACGTTCATTTGCTAGGAGAACTGTTAAAGAGATACCAAAGGTAACTTCAGATACATCATTTGATCAAGAAACTATTCCTGGTGGGGGAAAACAGTGCTATACAACTCGTAATAGATATTTGGAAAATAATTGTGCTTAGTACAACAGGGAACTGACATCTGAGTTTGCGGGCAGACTCTTGGACTGCAGTCTTGGGTCTGGGATTGATATTACAGCCTGAATTTGTCACTCAGTTTCTCCATGCCTCAGGTTTTTTGGTTATGAAAGAGGGAGAATAATCCTTCTTTAGGACAAATATTGATTTGTCAATAGACTAAATTAAACCAAAATACATAAAAAGCTGTGTAGGAAGAATGTATGGCGATTCTATTACATGCGAAGTGATTTCTCTAAGGAGAAACAAATACACAAAACTGTAATTAGTAAGCTATATCCACAAAGTATAATTTGCTAGTGATACAGACAGCCAACACATTTTGCCTTCACCAGTAGACTCTGCCAGAACACATTCCAGTGTTCTAAGGACACTTGTGTATTTTCAACTGCTATACCATAACTTTTCTATGTAGAAGGATATTGAGGCAGTGTGTATAACTGTAGCAAAAAATAAATGAGGAGGAAGCATTTGTATTCAGTTGATGTTTGGGGCTAGTGGAGTCTGTAGAAAGTGATTCTTATGCTTTCCCAAGAAAGAACCATGTTTTTCACTGAGGAGGCTTCCATTCATCCCATATTTCCTTCTTTAGTTTTATTTCTTGACAAGCTGACGACCATCACATGAATTCAAGACTGAATGTAATCACATTTCATCTCTTAAATTTTCTTGGAATCAGCCTTATAGAATTGTCTCCAGTCTGGATCCAAAATAGGAAAATAAGGAATTGGGGGGTGGGGTGGGGTGTGTGTTCTTATATCATAAGTTTGCATTTGCATCAGATAATACTAATCCAAGCTAGCAATGCCAGCATATCTTCAAATGACTAGTATTTTAATCAAAAGAGTCCCATAATTTTATTTATAATATATAATCAAATATTGCTTGTTCTATGAGCACCAGAATGAATGCATCTGGCTCCCTGAGGCTTCCTGTCTTCAGTAACCCTAGTCTTCTACTACCCCCTCCTCACAGCAGGCCCTGGTCAGGATCTATGAGAACCCCAGTCCTCCCCTGCATGTTCCGTAATGCTTTCCTGTCAGCATCCTTGGTTCCCGTCATGTCATCAGCATGCCTTTTCCCTCTCCCTCATCGTCTCCCTTCTATTTGTCTTTACAAAACTGCTTTTGGTAGACTATTTTTCTGAAAATTGTAGGGAACTCTTAACTCCGGCGTTTTTATGTTTCTGGCAAATTTGACCAAAATAGGCTCAAAACTGATTAAGAAGGGGAACGGACACAAAAATTAATGTGTAAGTCTCATTCCATTAGAAAATTGGACTGAAACAATCAGTGTTAGATGTTGTTGTGTTTGTTGATCTCATGTTTCATTAATAGCGGAAGTTATCCTTGATATTACTTTATCTCTTGAGAAACAATTCCTTTGCTTTCTGTAAACCACAAGGCGCTCCCCTCTTTTATACGACAAATACTTAAGAAGTACTAGATACCTTCTTCGGAGAACACGTCCATGGATTTGAAGGCAGAAAAATCCAAATGTTCTTTTTCTTACCACAAGATACAAAGCAAAACCAAAGACTGTAAAAGGTTTTGAGGGAATCTGAGCACAGAACCGCTATTCCTGTTGGTTTCTTGAATATGTAAGATGTTCCTTCTCTCCCGGAAACATTAGTGCAGCACATAATTCATGATGACAGGAAAATCTCTGCTTTATTTTAGGGCACTGCTAATGAGCTCAATGGTGATCACATTGTGTTCCACAGGGCAGGGGGGAAGATCGTTGTATCATGTAGCTAGCTTTAGGCCAAAGCACTCAACCCATCCATTCCAAAATATCTGTGATCTCTAAATGTAACTAAAAATATCAAGTTCTTAGTTCATATCCCTTTTCTAAATGTCACAGGAAATGCCCTCAAGCTTAGGCTTCATGTGCTTTTCATTTTAATCCGGTGTTTAAGTGTAAATATTTTATATCTATTTTTTCTTATTTGTTATAAATAAATCACCACAGATCTGGTGGATTAACTACTTGATTCCACTAGAAGAAGCTGTGGCTCCAAATGCATTGTGTAGTGCCACAGGGTGATACTAGCTTTGACAGCTACACTGCAGTGGCACCGCCCTGGCGCGATCAGGCTATACAGGCACAAACTGAAATGGGTGGAGTGCTTCTGGACCCTTATTTAGCATCTTCATTTTATATGTAGATATACCAGATAAAGGACAGGCACATCCACACATTCAAGAGCATAGTTCTGATTCACTTCCACGTCTGTCCTTCCCCTTCCTTCCCAGGTTCCTCTGGATGTAGTTAGCCATAACTTCAAATGCTTCAAGAAATGCCTCTGCCTTATTCAGGTCCATCTGGGTCAAACTGAGCTCCTTGATTCTTGTGTGACTCAGTCTCTCTGGGACCAGTTCTGATGTCTTTAGCTATTCCAGGGTTTCTCCTTCAGGGGTGGTGAACTTTAATTACATATTTAGTGGTCTATTTACAAGACTTGGAAGTTCAAACAGTTCAAAAGACTTAAGTTGAACCTTCAGCCCTTACCAGGCTCAGGGTTTCCTCGTCTGTCTCTTAAGTTGGCATTTTCATCGTGAAAGCTAGGACAAGCTTTTTTTTCTTTTGGTTTTCATCCCAACAGCCCTCACCTTAGCAGCTGATATCTACTGGGCCTTCACCATGGACTTTTACTGCGTTATGTCTAATTATTACAACTCATTCTGTAGTTGAGTCACTTTCTGGCTCTCCTTGTAGCGAAGATTTTCTGTCTGCTTCCCTTTTCTACCCAAAGGGCACTGTTTTATAGGCAGTTCTTAACTGTCTTTTTTTTCACAGCTGGAGAAGTGATGAGTATTACCATTAGTGCTATCTCTGTATGCTGTGGTGTATGATCTATGAATCCCACTCTGTTTGCCAAAGAAAAATACTAAAGTATAGATAGAAAGCTTTTATAAGGCAATGTTACTTATTCTCTGGTTTAGTGCTACAGAAACTTCTCAATCCATTAGAAAAATAACAACTTAAAGGAGGAAAAAGACAAATGTCAAAGTCTCTGCTTGGGCTGTATTCCTATCCAACTCGGCAGGAGGCATCTCTCTGCAAAATATCAAGAAAGAAATTCAGCATTTGGCCTGCTCTATGGAACTAACTTTAATGTGCACATTGCATTTTACCAGTGGTCTATCTTTAGCGGAGAACCCTTCCATACACAGTTTCAGATCCTCTACGCTCTCCTTTCAGAAGTGATGCCAGTTCCTCAAAAATTCTCTTACCATTTGGTTGTTCTAAAGCCCTGTTGATGAATAGGTATTTCTTAGATATTAAGCCTGCTTTATCCAAGAAAAATATGCAATACACTACAGCCAAGCAAAAATCAAGACTGAAATGTGTATAAATATGTAAGAAAAGGTAGGCTACAAACACAGTTCTATTGCTGTTTGCCAGATGTCCTGAGATCACACCCTGGGGGGCTGCAGCTAGGTAATTAATTTCTGCAACACATAACTTGTTAAATTTAGTTGTTTGTTTTCTTGTTCTTTCTCACTTCATATTTCCCTACAGTTCCAAACTGTAGGTCTTAACTTTGTATATAATTCCAATAAAATCGCTGGGGCTATTTCCAGAACAAAGGATCTAAATTTTCTTACAGTGATCTGAATCATGCCATATGTTTTCTGTGCAGATCATTTTTTTTCCCCTTATCATGATAGACTGACTTTTAACTCAGTAAGGAAGGTACTAGTTGTACCTATTTTTGTTTTGTTTTATTTTGTTTTGGAGTGATGCATGTGTCCAGTAACTGGTCTGAGACTGCCAATTCATTCACACCTAGCATGTTGTTATATACTCCTTTTTTTTCTGGATGTCTTCTGCTTTGTGAAGGGCTGAACCCATCAGAAACATTACAAAGGCTAGCTTTTGTAGCCTTTGGAACAACAGGGTTCATGATGGTTTTTTGACTTTCTGTTAGGGTTAATCATACAATAATCAAAGCTCTGAAATAAATGCATGTCCCCAAACTGAATGGCTGGAAAGCAAGTAGTCCCCAAAAATCCATTCTGTCAGTCATGTCTTCTTTACTTCCAAATTCTCCTTTACTACGAGGCCCCCATGGCTTATGGAAACACCTTTCCTGGAGTTAGCTTATCTTTAATAAAAATCTCTACTGAATCCATGAGTTCAATCAGTCTCATATTACTGAGTCACTCTTGGTGGATTGAGTTGGTCTTCTGCTTTCACAGACAAATTTCCTTGGCAGGCTGCCAATTTCTTTCAGTTTATGACAAGAATATTAATCACTTTCTGAATGGTGCATGCTCCATCATCAGTGCACATCATAAATCATTGAGAGGTACTTTTGCATCTGGTTAACATTACACCTAAGAGCTTCACGCAGCGCACGCTTTCCTGGTCTACATGGGCATCTTTCCTTCACTCATGTCTTCTACACTGACTAGTGTTCTCCAGAAGGCTTCATAAATTGATTGCTTGTCTTTCAAAAGCTGCCCTGTACCGTCCAGCACTTCTAGTAGACTTCAAAATGATCCTCGTTAATCCTTCTTCACTGAAAGGATGGGTGACCAATCAGACAGACTGAAGGAGATGGGAAAATATGACCAGTGAGGGAAAAAGAGAGCAGGATTCTCTCTTAAGTCCATGTGGGGCACAGGGGAGGTCAGATAGTGTGAAAAACAGCCCAGGTTTCTCTACTCAAACTCAATATCAAGGAATATGACCTTAAATACAACAGGACTTTCTCACGAGTGCTAGCATTTTTGCAGGAAATCTCACAACAATTCACATTCTGGAATTGCTTTCCCATACCACAGGCAGGTTATCAACCCGAAAGCAGACCATAACTAGGCGTTTTGGGGGGGGTAAAGGGGGTTTCTGTTTCACATATATGTTCCTTTTTTCCAAAATACTGCATGCTTCATCATTCCATGCTTCATCTACTTCATTTCCCTGTAGTAGGGTAACAAGCAGTTTACAGATCCAGTGGTTCCCAGCGTTTGAATGAATGTCTATCAGAAGAAGTGGGATGGCAAATGTACAGGACAGCTGAATCACCTTCTTCTCGAAGTTTTTTCTTAGTTAAATCCTTGTTATTTCACAAAAGGTTAGAGGGACATAAATAGGAAAAGATCACCTTCAAAATTAAAATAATTCTAAACAGTTGCTAAACATTTGGACCCAATTCTGATACCCTTAACAAATACTTGGTGAAAGTGTAACTTAATCGGTTTTTCTGCTAGTAGCTACTCCAAGAGAAATCAGGCTCAGAGGTTCTTTGTTCTCTGTGCATCAGGAGAGAAGACTGAGTAAACTGAGCATGTGCAAAAACTTTTTTCTTCTTGATTACATTCGAATACCTGATACTTCTTAGGCTTTTTATTTATGAATTGGCCTGAGATGAGTTCTCCAGCTAATATGAATGGGCCAATAATCATATATAATCTGTCTGATATTATGGCCACATGACAACTCGCACATGCCAGTAGGTGAAATACAACCTGAATGTGGCAACTGGTAATTCAGTCTTGCAGAACAAGATGGAAGATCAAGAATTGCAAGAAGTAGAAAACTTTTTGCCTTTGATGATAATGAAAAACAATGAAAACTTCCACTCTTAATATTTTAAAATAGTCTCAAAAGCATACTTAACAACCATTTAGAACATTTTGTATGATTTAAAGCTTTTTCAGTTTAAAAACTGTCCACATAGAAGTTTGTTTTTCATGAAAAAATCTGATTTTAGAAAAATTGGGTTAACAACGAGGAAATAAATTAAGGGAATCATTTCATTTGCCAAAAATGGTGGGTTAAAATGTGCTAACTCCTTTCACTGGCATTTTTAATAGTACATCACAGAATATTCAGGGTTGGAGATATTGACAATTGCGGTGCCTGAAGCCATTTTGCATGATCCCTGAAGCTGCCCAAATCAGTAGTCTTTAGAATAGAAGCATGAGTGTCAGTATGTTTCCTACATATATGGTGTGATCCCATCTTGGGAAGTAGATGGGGCTTTGATATTGATTTCAATGGCAGAAAAGTTTTCATTTCTTCAGCTAATAATGTGGGAGGCTGGAGTTATACTGGTTATACCGATGCCCTCTATGCTGAGTTTTCTGATTTGTGCCATTACAAAATGAGGAAGCTGCTCGGATAGCAACGTCTTCTTAAAAATCCCCACCGGCTGAGAAGCAGAAGAAAGGATTGATGCAAGTATTTAGGCTGTGTGCTGCGATCTTCAGAAAGTATCCACCCACCCAGTGGGTTTCCTGGCAGTAGGCCACCATGCTCTCGAAAAGACACAAGTGTTTCTTCTCAAGGGTAAAGGAAAACAAAAAATGATCAGAGTGGAATACCTACATTTGGTGACTTTATTCCTGTTAAAAGGAAAGGAGGGCTTTATTTGTCAGCATGCTGATGCTGGTGCAGTTAACAGTAGCAAATACCAACGAAGGGTGGTAAGCAGCCAGAAACTGCACAGCTCAAGAAAAGGGGGAGCGTTGGAGAGGTGAAGCTGGAAGCTACGTAGATGCAACAACTAGTGGTGGTGTTTGGACACGTCTGAGCACTGACAATGGAGGTGACTGGCACACTGGTCGGGGTAGTCATTGTCCATACAGGAAGGCAAGTCAGAACCCACCGCTGTTTGACACCCTCAAGGATTTCAGCGGCTGCATCAGGGCCAAATAGTGATCCACGCTCCGACACGTGACAAAAGAGATGTTACTGTAGTAGGAAACACAGTAAACTGTCCTGGTTATCTTGCAAAAAACATCTCAAAAGATACAGTGCAGCTGGCAATCAGAAAGGGAAGGGTTAGAATCCACATGGCTTCAGCTGAGACCAGTCTGCAAGGGAAAATCATACTCTCTGAGTCCGGCATTTCCCCTGGAAGATGAAAATCCAGATAACAGAGATGTTCAGTCAGCCCCACAGATGGGATGAAGAAAAAGTCCCTGGAAGAAGAGTCCTGTGAACAGCGTCCAAGATGGTATCTGCATTCCCACAAAAATCTGTCTCTGTTTTCTATCCAAGTGCAGAGACATAAAGCACGATGTTTCCACTTTACGTGACAGACGTCTCCTCTCTGCGTTACAGTTAACATGAACATCTTGTGATTGCCTGTATCATTTTTGCCAGTTCTGAGAAGAGATTTATGATGGGACTGTCTTAATTTTTTTAGGTGTTTGACATTTTAGTGACAAATCACTACGGTCTGATCAAAGGCATTAAAATTGACAGAGGAATTCCTGCCTACTGCTTTGAGTTGGCCATATCAGAACACCTCCAGACCCAGCTGCTGTTCCAGCATGCTTTAAAGAGCAACAAGGAATACATTCTTCAAAGCCAATGATCCCATATCACTTGCTTTTCTTATGGTAAATAATATCAACCCTTTTGCACGATAGAGGTTTGATTATAAAGTTTCAGAATGACTGAGAATTATGTGCATTTGTATGCCAAATATACACCAAACGATTGGCATTTATTGCAGAATGAAGAAACTCTCCAAGGTAGCCTTATAGGAAGTTGTAATTGTTCTCTCCACGAAAGAAACTGCAGTTACCTTGCTTAGCATTTGCCCCATCCTCATTAGACACCCTGAGCTCTTTGGAAAAGCGCTTGCTTCTGTGACTGTCTTTGTGCCAGGTATGAGTCAGGTCCCTACAACGACAGACGCATGAACAAATCACTGACGAGTGGTGTGCGCCCAGGAGAAGGCGAGGCTGCTCCACGCGCAGGGAAGTGTCTGGTTACGCTGGATAGACATCTGAAGTAGAGTTTATCCTACCACTGAAAGTGAAGCAAATGCTCCAAATGATTTCTTTGCATTTAATTTCTTCCAGGTGCAAAAGAAAAGGAAAGCCTGCTTTTCCCTTCCCTGAAGAATCAACCTCTTGGATGCCCCATTTCAGTTCCCGTATTAACTGCTAATAAAATTGGCTGCTGTCTCCTAGGCAGGGGAGACCTGCTGACAGACTAGCATTTACATTTAAAGGCTTCTTCTACACATCTGAATATTAACAAGTCTCCATAGCAGTTTCTCTACATGATCCGGCTTCAAGCCCGTCTGGTGCCTCAGTTTTTCTATCTTCTCCAGTTCATGAGCCCTTACACTTCCCTTTATTCACTCTCTCCCTTTTGAAGATAAAGTCGTTAATAAGGACTTCATAGTCTCTTGCTAAATTCAGTTCCCTCTACATGTTCAGCAGGTAACCCTAGCACTGTGAATTTACAGTAAAAGTACAGAGTAGGTTTCTTTCTGCTTTGATTTCCTGTACCCATGTCACCTCCTTCAGGTCTAATCACAGTAGTGACCCCATTAACTAGATCATCATCTTTTTACCAATCCCAGAGAGAGTACCTTCGTTTGATGAAAAAGTTGAATGTTGTTCATTGGTACGTGGTGAATTGGCATATTGTGGCATCTTCTAATTAAAACACGAGTCATAGTGACAGGCTGGGTGTAGCCACAGAATCATTTGCTATTTTCACATGGAGTGCCCAGCAACAAAAATATGATAAAAAAGCATTGAGCCACTTATTGCTTACCATAAAACATACAGGATCTTGTTGTTCCTTCACTCAAAACATGAGACTTTTCTACTTAGAAATCTTTGTGAAAAAAATCCCTTTATGATGATATATCAGACTGTCCCATTAAAAAAAAAAGAAAAAGAAAAATGTAGAGGGCTGGAATGTTTGTCTTTTCTGAAGGAAACACCCCTGACACACCCTACATGATCATCTCTTGTCATTTCTCTGGCCTGAACCTACACACACCAGCTTCAGTGGAGTTGAAGTGGCAGGAACCATCATTGCCGCAGAGTGCCTTGAGTTCTTGGCTGAGATACAAGGAATATTTCTTGAAATGCTCACGCAACGTGGCGTCATCACGAATATCCTACTTCCCAGCAAAATTGTCTATTGCCTGATGCGTGCCCCTGCACACTCTGCAGCATCTTGGAAGGATGATCGGGAGGCACATGAATCTCACTTCTAGCTGAGAAAGTGAAACCCATGCAAGGATGCTGCTGTCAGCAGATGAGTGGAAGTGTGACCTGGCACCTAGGATTCGGTGTTGGGTACTTCTGCCACATGGTCTCACGGACTGCTGCTGAGGAAGGCAAAAAAGCTGTCGTGACACAGAGGCAATCCTATGTGAAAGGGCAAAGCAGGGAATCCTTCCTGATGGCAATGCATTAGCAGCTTGCTTAGAGCAGCATGAAGCCTAGACACCTTAAAATTAACAGATTGCCATTATATGGTGCACTGTATGGAAATCTCTTGGCCCACCTATTTCAGCCGGGTTTTTTTAACCTGGATCTTTGTTAAGGGAAATGTTGAAATCTTAGCCACGTCTGAAAGTAATAGTACAATCTCTATCAGTACAGACAGAGCCAGGATTTTATCTGAAGAATAATATAGATGCCACAACCAGAAAACAGGCTTAACTGTAGCATTACTGTTTGCTGACACTCTGCTAATGGGCTAACATCAACAGAAACGTTTATTTGAGAGAATCTGATAGCAAAACTGTCTGTTGTGATGAGGTTGTAACGTGGCAGAGAATCCAGCCTTTCTATCGGTTTTCCCTAATAAAAACTTCTGTCTGGGGTATTTTTATTCCTTTTTGAAAACTTATTAAAAGAGCCAGCAAGCGTGCAGCACGTGCTTCTTGAACATTGGTTTCCTATTACATCGCACCAAGCACTAGCCGAGATCAATTAGTAAAAGCCATCAGTGTTGAAGATGCATGGAACTAAGGGCCATCAGAGACAGAACTTTTCCACCATGGCTTTTCACTGCTGAGGATGGTATGGTTCAGATATACTAGCAACATCAAGCATTTCGAACCTACTGTGGTATGGAAGGGACAACATAATAAAAAGGCACATTTATTTAATGCCTCTTGCCTACCGAAATAGCTAGGATGTCCCCTACATCTTTCAGTACCGAAACTGAAATGCTGAATAGCGCTGGATGTTTAGAACACCCAAGGACGAAGCTAGGTCAGCCAGTAATTTAAATACAAACGTGTTTCTGACTAGCTAACAGCACTGATTTGTTGAGGAGTTGAAAAAAGAATTAAAAAGAGTCATACCCTTACTAAATGTTTCAGACTGACTCATTTCTGACTGAGAAAGCATAGTCACTAATTATTGCAGCAGAATGTGCATATGCGCCGTCCAAAAATTGGTACGGCTGCTGAATTTCACATCCTACTCATCTCCCAGCAGATTTCTCGGTACACATGCTTACATAAAAAAAAAAAAAAAAAACAACCAACTTCCTGAGCTGCATTTGAATGATGTAAGTGTTGGGTAGAGACAACTGATTATTTAAAACCAGAGCAAGATTTAAATTAGCTATTATTTTTTAAGGATGCCAAGACTATGCTGCAGAGTTGTTGTGACCACCCTGAACACACAGGAAGACAGGCAAGAAATAGTAGCTGTGGCTTAATGAAGTTACGAAGTAATTCAAATATTTTGGAAGTTATTTTGTTATTATTCATGTGATAATGATCATAATTTTTTTCCCTTCGCCTCTTTCCATCTGTTTAGGGAAAGAAGGATTTTCATTTCTAAATGAGTCCTTTGTGAGGGCTGCCTTTGCCCTCTCTTGGTACGATCTCTTCGCCACACCAGATGTTAGGAACCCTGACCCCAGCCCCTGCGTCCCTCAGCCGTGCATCGTTCTACATCTCCTTCCAGTTACAAGCTGGGCTCTCGGACTGCAGGAGCTGCCATCGGTACAGTTGTGCTGACCTCAGTGTATTTCTGGTGCCATGTTTAAGACGTTATTTTCAGAAACACTCATTTTCTTTTAATTTTGAGCATTTTGAGGAGCATTAGACAAGATTTTATTTGTTGCAGAGCCCACATGTCTGAAACAGAGATGAATTCTGCATACTTCAGATGTTGGGATATCATTTCCTCCACATCTTGCTGTTCTTTTCCACTGATCTACTAGTGAGCGGGTTACGTATTTTTCTACTCCTGTTAAGACAATGTATTTTAAACCAGTTTGATTGCGATGCATGTGTTCAAAACATTTCTTCTATTTCAGTGCTCCCTACCATTTTTTGCATAGAATAAACATGGACTTACTTTTAGAAAGACCCTTTAATCTGGGTAGGTGAAGACACTGATCAAATTAGATGCCTCTCCTTTTTTTCCAATGCAAAAAGTACAACCACCAAACTTTGGTGCATCTCTTCATTTACTGCACAAGATAAATGAAAGAATTAAGACTTTTGAAGGGTAGCTACCATTTCTGATCGTGGGAAGAGCCAGGTACGCTCCGGGATTTGCGAATGTCTCGCAAGTTGCCATGCTACTCTTTCTTATATTATATAATTGGCTCTAGATGAAATTGTACCCCCAACTAAACTTGATTACCCATTTACCACAGGCCTCAATGGAGGCAAGGTTTAACCTCCAAGAGCAAAGCTTGAACGCACCTGAAAAGTTAACACTTTCATAATACCTAAATATCCCCTATAACCTGCATAGCAACAGCACCTTTGTCTTTTCTTCCTCCTTTCCCACTTTCCTTTTGCTACCACTTTCTTCTCCATCTTTCTTAATGCTTTATTTTTCCTTCTGATACCAAATTAAGTAACCTGTTCCACGTAATTAAGTAACCTGTTCCACCTCAGTAATCAGCACAGCAGTAGGAGCATAATACAGAATTACACCTTGTTTTGTTCTTATCTTTTTTTTAATATAGATTTGTTTTATTCATCTCACACATTTCCTTCATTTGATTATTGCTATTGCATCTCTCTTAATTTATCATTTCAAAGTTACAAAGGAAATAACCTACCAAGTCTGGCAGGTGACCCTGTTCCCAGAGAAGTTCTGATAACATGGTATAACAGGAGTGAGAATATGCTGATGCCGTCTACTGAGAGCAAGTCCTAAACTTGAATCCAGATTCTCTGTGATTTAATCCAAAGCCCTACACTGGTGTCAGAAGTGAGTTTTAAGAAAGAGTAAAAGATGTAGAGGTATCTATGAACAGTAAGACTGTACCAGTCCCTTGGAAAAGCTTTAGCTCTGCCATATTTCCCAGGATATGTGCTCAAAGCTATTTAAGTGCACGTATGTGAACCACTTGCGTTGCGTGTGAAAACTGCGTGTGTGACTGACTGAGAACTTGAGAAGTCACCTCAGGTCCTGGCATCACAAGAATAAAAACTGTAGCCAGAGAATGACGGGAGAAGCAGCCTGGCTGAAAATGAATGCGTGTTAACATACCGTTTGTACCATACCTAAAGGAAGATGAAAGTGCTGAGCCTTTTTCACTGAACTGAGGTCTCCTAATGCAGGGACTGTGCAAACCTGTTCCCTCATGGGCTATCACACACTCATGCCATCTCGGTCTATGTGCATTGCCTACAATATATGCAGAACTTAGTACAGGTTTTCCTTGGTAACTCCTTCTAAAGAAAATGTATGAAGACAGAAAAGACAGTTACCCAATGTGATTATCAAGTGGAAGATGGCAGTCAGGGGCTTTCTTCAATAATCTCAGTTAGAAACTTGCAAAGTTACAACTGCAGGAAATCTAGATACAGCATCCAAATATCCTGCAATGAGTTGCAGAAATCTGTATGAATACTTTTCTCCATGAGGCTCTCCGGGCACTTAACTTTTAATACTTCAGCTCCTCTCTGAGTTCTTGGAATTTTCAAAAACAAGTTGACAGCACATTAAAAATAAACACTTCTTTATTTGCCAGATCTAGATCTTATTAAATGTACATATATAAGTTAGCTGAATGCAATGTTTAAAAAAATTATTCCAATGCTAGTGTATCATGTAAATCAGCAACATACTTAGCAGACAAAAATGCCACTCATTACATAACAGTACAAGTCAAAACAAGCAGTACATATAGAACAGTAGGAAAGTCCATCTATTTTCACTCCGTTCTGTTCTTCTCAAACTAATAGTATTACATAAAAAAGTAAAAGCATAATAACAAAATCTTCTAGAAAAAACAGTATAGTGTCTTATAGTGGCAATCTTATCTTGCAGTCATTTGCTTAGAACATACCATACTAAATCTTTCCAAGGTAAAAATACTAAGTTTTAAATTGAGGGAAAAAAAAAAGTAAAAATCCCTGATTGTATTACACTTGAAAGGCCAATTTTCTTTTTCTAACTGATTCTAATGAAGCAATCTACTGTTGCTTAAAGTAGAGTAGTTCCAACAGAGAACTATCTTCACTTTGGTTAAAGGACACTTTTAGATACTTATATTAAACACATCAAAACAAAATATTCCAACAGTAACAATAAGCACATCCCCAAACCGACCAGTTCATTTGTCTTATTTTTGTCACTTTCCAAGAACACTTCAGGAAATGTATACGTATGTGAACCATTATAATCCTAATCATACTAATAATCTTTTGTCAAAATACTGCTTAATGACAAGTAAAGGCAAACTCTTATGTAAAGAGGTGTTAGACTTATTTTGTTACATGATGTTAGCTCTTAATATGACAACACATTCTTTTTTCAACAGTTTCTATATATGAAGAAGTAATGCTATGAAGTGTAATGATATATTTTAAATATACATATATTTATTTTCAAATAAGCTGATCCCAGATTTTTTTCCACTTTCTACTGTATGATACAACATATGCAAAACATCTGTTTGTATAGCATTAAATAGGAAGTGACCTCAAAAAATAAGTTGGAAAGAAGCAAGAAGTAGGGATCAAAACATCAATTCAAATTCAGGGTCTGCCTGCAGAGCTTCCGCATATCAACCTTGTATCTGAAACTAAGGTATCTCCTTGTTTTCCTCCATCTTGCTTTTAAATAGCATTAGTCATTCACAATACATCTATTTTGCTGACATCTTTTCAAGTGTAGTATATTAGGACACTTTATTACAGGACCTGAAGAAACTCACGTTTTGTAAGCAGGAATAGTGCACCTAATGCTGAATTTTCAAATCTGTTTTCAGCTTCAATCAGATTGTACATTTTGCATAGAAATATCGTTTTGCATCTCATCACCTTACCGTTTGAAGCAATTGTTTGCATTGCTAACAGTAAAAAACCTGTGAAATCTAAATTAAGCAGTTTAGTTAACAGTATATGTGTGAGAAGCAGCAAAGTGCTTGTGTTGTGTAAATTCTGGTGTCGCATATATAATTATGGTGACTGATACTCTTCTTTGGCTTATACATTAAGCAGCAGAGCTAATTTATTTATACATGCATTCCTCCAATAAATCCATTGCTTCAAATGTATCTGAATATTCAAGAACATGGTCAGTTCATCATGAACATGAATTGCCAACATACTTGATTTATCAAGCAAACTTACAGAAGGAAGCTGAATAACTTACAGTAATGAGAAATGTACATCTGCTTCAACTCCTTGACTGACAGCCAAACCACGTGATGCTTGTTCGAGGTAGGCACTTCAATGTGAAAACCTTTGCTAATAATGACAGTTCCACTCAAGACATTGATTTAAAACTCTGCTACAACATTAAGGTTACTAGCCAAGTATTCCAAGATGTAGGCTAGGTCTGCTAAGACAAAATACAGAAACCTTAAGTTGTGGATCTAGTAAACAGTACATCACTTGGCTGATATGGAATACAAATCTGTATTTTTGTGTGTATACTTGCAAGGAAGTATAACTTTCAAAGTGCAAATATAGTAAAATTTCTAATCTCTCTAGCTAGTGTAGTTCAGCACGAGAGAACTCAACAGTCCGGTGTTACTTTATCTAAGCAGTCTCGGTATGAACTGCTCCCCGTGAACAGTTCACATAGTACTAAAACAGAAGTGTGCCAAGGCAGGCATGGTTTGGCTAACACTGTACAGCTATGTGTGCAGGTTCACAGTATCACGATGCCTGGAAGCACACTTTGGAAATACTGATTTCCACATAGTGATCATCTTCACATCTTTTGCCAAACGCAAATAAACAAGGCACTAAGCATGGAAGTGTTGATATGTTTTAAATATACAGCAAAATCATAAAAATGCCTAACTGCTTCAAATTATAAAATGAGGGCACATTCATAAACAGCTGGTAGCTACTTTGCACAAGTAGTTATTACATATTTATAAACTTGATAACTGTAGAAAAGCCCCATGACAAAACAGAAAAAAAAAATCCTTCTTAAAGATTAAAAAGAAAAAAAACCAAAACAAAAACCCCAGGCTCCTATGTATAAGGAAAGTAACAATGTAAACAGAGATTATTTGGCATGCTTAAAACCTTTTGAATACAAATCCACGTACAAACCATCTGGCTAGATCAATTAGTATGGCAGTGCAGCTCCCAATCCACTGCACTGTGCAGTCATACTCCATAGTGTGCATCAAGTACAGACACACAGCTTTAGCCCTTTGTTGGCATTCACAGAGAATCCAAACAAAGAATCCAAATGAAGAAGGACCTTTGGCCAAAACTAACATCACATATGGTCTTCCAATGGCAGTTTTTGAGATTGAGAAATAAATTAGCTGGACTTCTCCAAATTGTATACACCTTTTCAAAAAACACTAATTAGATGATTCCACAATATTTGCATTTAAAGACCAAACTCTTTGGCAGATCATATCTTTATGAAAATAAATTACGGATTCTTTTTTCCTTCATTAGTATGTATTAACTGAAGACTGCGCCTATAAATAATTCCAAGTGGAATTAAGCCAATATATCTTTAAAAATCAATTCCTTCTAAAAAGTGTATAGAAGTTCAAAGCTGCAAACAAATGTTTCATAAGGACTAATGGATATTAAAAAAAGCCCCAAACCCTAACCGCTGTATCAGGAGTGTTCTCCTGTTTAAATGATCATGTCATAACAATAATAATTCTCAGCATTTTCCACAGCAGGAGTCCTCTATGATATCCTTTTCATTCAGCTGGGATACAGCCTGGAACTTTGCATTTAGCAACAGAGGGAGGGCTTGGTGTTAATGACATTATCATATCCTGTGAGCCCTTTGAGGGTAACATTCCCTATACTGGGAATCCGAACTCTAGGATTACAAGATTACACTTATTATTCAAAGTGATGGGTAAATAGAAAACAGTGCTGAAGTCATACAGTTAAGTAGATTTGCTAAACCTAGAATGCTCAGTAAGACTTTTTTTAAAGTCTAAAATCTTTGGACTGAAAGCAAAGGGTTGAAACTGTCCTATAGTTTTCAAGATGATGCATACTGAGCAAACCACAGATAAAAAAAGCTAAAATGAGCTAAATCCCAAACAGTTGTTTTTTCAACTACATTGCTCTGGATAACTCCATCCTCCCTTCTGTGGCGATGAACTCCTTTTCCGTGGCTCGTTTATCACCTTGACACAGTCTCTCCTTCAGTTTTTCAAGTTCATACTCATGGAGGATTTTCTGTGTTAAATATTTTTCACGTTTTATTTTGGCTTTCACATCTGCAGGGACATCAGGAATCATCCATGCTACAAAGAATTTGACGATGAATACAACATGCTAAAAAAAAAAAAAAAAAGGAGAAATGTTACAACTCATTACCAAATGAAACTCCTATTGTCTTATCCAACCCCAAATAGATGAATCTTTTTTCCACAAACAGAATACATTTCATTTGGCTGTCCTGGAACAATACATAACAAAATAATGTGTATCTGAGATGTGCACAAAGATTAAAAGACTTCCTTTTATGCAGAAACTTTAATTCTAAACAACTTATGAATTAACAAACCCAAGAGGAAAGTGTCAGGTTCTGAATCCCTAGCACCACTTTCTAATACCACTATGTTGTTTCTTAGAAAATTCATATGGCCGTGCTGAAAACACTATTGAGAACTGATAAGATACAGTAGGAGAAGTGGTAAGAGCAGCACTTTAACAACTCCCTTTTTCCTTCAGAACTTGTAAGACAGTGTCTTAATACTGAAGTGCCAGTTATCCAAATTATTGATTTAGCTATTTTGAGCCAATATACATCACTGCAAAATGCTTTCTGGATTTTGAATACAGTCATCTTGCATACAGCTCTTGAATGAAACCAGTAGGAGTGAAAGTGCTAGTCCTGGTGCTTCATGTCTCTTCCATCTGCATAAAGACCTTTTTTATTCTACTGTTTTATTTTGATCAAATTTAGCAGCTTCCTCAGCTGTTTTCACTGTTCTTACTTGGAGGTTAACACCCTGAAGTTGAAAGACTTAGTTATAGGAATCATTTAGGACATGAGTGTTTTGTATTACTTAGGGAAGGCACTATTTTATACTCTCAGCAGAGTATATTCTGTTTTCTCTAACATTAGTAACTGCCTAGAGAATCGATACGGCACCGATTTCGCAAGGAAATTTTGTAGGGAACATACCTCCATAATAATTATAAAGGCCAGTTTTGCAGCAAGAATGTGCCAGAACTGCATAGTGTGTAAATATTTCCTCTCATGATCTGGAGGATATCGATAGTCTCTGTACCTGTTGGACAGAAAGACATGCAAAGGTGAAATGTCATATTCAGTCTGAGACAGACTACAAGCTCAGTGACACTTACAGGCAAATACAGCTGTCATTTAAGGAACCTTTTCATCTTGTTTTAAATGGTCTGTTTCCTTTTGCAGAAAAAGGTTGCCTCTCAATTTGTTTCTGTCTTATGTTTGCTTAAACAACCTCACATTCACAGCAACAGAGATGAGGATGTGTGAGAAGTGAAATTTTGTACATAGGTTACTTTTTTTTCAGTCCATGATCAAATAATACAGGACAGAGTGATGGAACGTATCACACAGTAACGGACAAGTATTGAATAAACGTGACAGATTATGGACTGGACAGATGCAGGGTTTAATGGAAGGACAGCCTTGAGTATGTGTTTTACACTCACATGTAGAAGTAGGATAAGACTCCTGGGCCTTTAAAGCTAAAACATTGTACAAATGTAGCTGCTTCTTAAAGTGTTGGGTTTTTTTTTTGTTCGGTTCATTTGTTTGGGGATTTCTTTTTTTTCATCAAATCAGTACTTTTCTTTTACCACAGTCTTCTCCAAAGTTGTTTCTCAATTCTTCTAGAACCTCCAATGCTGCTTCTAGCAAGAAAGGACTATTTTTTTTAATGAAAGCAGCATGGCCCAGATCCTTGGTGGTATCTAGCATAATAACAATTGGCTTTTAAATACCATATCTCATTTTCAGCTTTGGAATCTAAACATCCCCCTAATGATACTTCCTTGCTCACTTAGGCACTGCAGCCAAAAAAGCTTTGAAAATATAGGCTGAATTTTGCAACCTTAGGGATGTAAATCTCCTCCATCACTCAAAAATCAATAGTTTAAGTAAAAAACCCAAAACCAAACAAAAAAAACCATTAGCAATGAGGCGCTCTTAAACAAGAAAAAGGTGATTTTTTTCCTTACTGGCATGATCTCTTACCATCTCAAGCACTGCCTTGCTAACAGCCTAAATATTACCTCTCACACTTTAGAACGATGAGAATGACATCATTTAATTTCTAGTGGACTACTTGGATCTGCATCAACTTTTTACGCTGTATTCTAAGGAAAGCAAGAAAATACTTATTATTACACCAATACCAACCTGCATATGACAAAGTTTTCCGGATTCAGTTTAGGCTTGTTTCTGTCAGGAAAATCTGAGATTTGAAACACTGACAAACTATTGTTTATGTACCCAGACATAGGTGAGTCTTCATTTTCAGAATAAGCATAGTAGTAAACTAAACGAGGAATCATATCTGATGTGAATGCAACAATAAAAGCCTGAAAAAGAAATTGGAAAAAGAAATTAAGGAAGTGGCACACAATATTTGTAAGCAGATTCATAAAAGGGTTTTGGTACTGTGACTCTGTGGCATAACCCAGGATCTTTTAAGCAAGGATGAGCAGCATGGTTAGGGCACTTCACCTTGGAAAAGATGCTGACTGCAGCCTCTGCTGCAAGGACCAGCACTCAGTGAACAAAAATATGTGAATAGTCCTTACAAGAGGCACCAAATATCCCCTCAGACCACACTGTCTTCTACCTGTGATAACAGCACTCCTTAGTGAAAAAGGAGATGTGGTTTTGAATTCTTGTGAGGAAGGATGAACTCGAACCCAGTGTGTGATCACTTCGTGAAAGAAGGGGAGCCATTTTCTCCAGTTGTATTTAAAAAGGAAACAATGGCTACCAGCACATTTTGCCTGGAAACTTGAGATACTTAAGATGCTCTGGTACCTTGCTAATTAGGCAATACCTGCAAGTGGGCTTGTTGCCTTAGACACTTGCAGATCTGATACTGTTTATTACTCTACATTAAAAAGAGGCAACTCTTTTGCTCAGCAGTCTGCTTTACATTATATTTAAGGTGAAATACTAGCACAGCATTTAGTTTCCAGATCATAAAAGGTACTCTGAGCCACCTCCCCCATAGGGGCATCCAGAAGCAGTTGAACGAGCAGAATTCCCACAGAACAGGCCTCAGAGTGACAAGACAGAAAACGTCATCTGGCTGACAGAGTTAATCCACGACTCCTGTCCCCTACAGTCCCCTCTGGGCAATCAGTGTGCTTCATCAGACTAAGCTTCAGGCTGGCTTATGCCATTCCAAACCACTGGAAAACACAGACAAGTGAATGAACAATTATGGTCCCGTGAAATGTGCATTTGAAGCTGCATGTTGTCAACGTACGGACAAGCCGAACCACCCAAATGCCTTCACCACATCGCTGTAGGGTAGCATGTGATAAAGTGAATACTACTGATGAAGGAGAAAAAGCATCAGCTGATTTTTAAATCTGCAGATTCTGGGTACATGGAAGAATCAAAGTTGATATAGCACCGTTTACGTACTTACATTAGTGACAACAGACAAGATGGCCATTCCGTTCAGGATTTCTTGCCAAACTCCTATGCTATGTGCTTTCGCAGCCACAGGTCTCCTGTACTGAGTGGTTAACTTCCAGGAGTCTACTCGAATCTCCAGGATATTATTCATCAGAGCAAGAAGGGGAGCCAGGGGAAAGGACGCCACAAAGAGAGTAATGAATCCAAACTGAATGACTGCAAGGGAGAAAAGAAAAGTGCCAAAAGCTGTCCCAATGAAAGTACCCTCAGGGTGACAATGAAACACGCAGGTTGCTACTCACAAACAAATGGCAAACTTTTGCCAGGCTGCACAATTCACCTCCAGCCCTGCCCTGAGCTAAGCGACAACCTGCCCCAGCCCTAAGACTTCTCCAGTCTCTTAGGGCTGCCATTCAGCAGCACTCAAGGGAACGGGGCATTCGGGTGCCGTCAAATGATGCTGCCAGCAGTGCCAGATACTAATTCTTTCATGGTGTTGCAGTTCTCCTCTCATGAACGGAACATAACTGTAGGGGAATGGGAATGTACTCATACATCAAGTTTCTGAATTACCAGAGAGAAACAAAAACAGGCTAGTTATTCTCTCCTGCAGTTTGTACGGAGCAAGCCCATTCTCCTTCTACTTATCGGCTACACTCCTAAATGAAAAAGAGAAAATACTTTCACTTATCACAAGCTTACCTCCACCTATTGTTATTGGTTCAGTCAAAATATTAATAGCGATTCTGTATGTAATAGTTCCACTGGGGAGCCTTAACATTACTTTAACAATTGCAAATAAAATACACAAATGATCCCTTTAGTTATTACCAAAATGAAATGTCTCTTGGTACAGAATGTGACAGTCCTCAGTGCAGAGCCAATACTGCCACTGTATTTTAAAGATAGGAAATAGAACATCTTGTCTGGTTTAGGCAGTGGATAAAAATAAATTCCCACACACCAGTCACCAGCTCTTCCATGATTTCAGTGACGAGTTCTTCATCTTAGACAAGCAACAGAATTCCTACTAGCTTAGCAGTCCCAGGACAATGCTAGAGCGTACTGGTTCAGTTCTGATTTAGGAAGAGCAAGGACATCTATTAACGGGCATGGCTGACAACACTGATGGTTTTTAGCATACGAATTTCACAAGATCACAGTCCTGTATGAAATATCATGAAGTGTACGAAGTGACAATAATACAGTTGCAAAGCTCTAGGCAATAATTATTTTTGTACAGATAAAACAATACAAGGGACCACTTTTCAACAAATTTTGTCCTTCTAAGAGACAAATACTGATTTTTTGTTTTAGTCTCTTTTAATTTTAGTTTGGCTTCAATTTCTAGTTTTAGTTTCTCAGGTTTCGTAAAGTGATTTCATGTGCTGACCTGTTCACGGTTACTTTTGAAAAATCCTATTCTGTTGCTCATGCTCCCTCTGCTGGTCTACTGGACTGTATCGAAGCACTAATCAGGGCAAAGCTAAAACTAAACTGATTCTTTCTGATCCAGTTCGTAGATCTCGTATCTGCAGTACCCATCCTCACAGGATATTTGGCACTCATCCCATACTTACAACTTCCACTGACATCAGCTGAGAACATGCTTGGGAACAAGAACAGAACAGACACTGAGACAGCTGGCTGCACCAAGAATAATGTTCCCCATTCAAATGAGGGAAAACAGTCTTTGCAGCGTTTCTGTGAAACTCCCCGCAGTCTAAGATGCAAAGGCAGCTTTTTTTTTTTTTTTTAATCGGGCTGACCTATTTAATGATTTCCAGCAGTTAACTGTCTACTGTTTACCAGATGAAAGTGGTGGCATCAACCCATAACAATTAATTGAAGCTGTTGTTTTAGAAGTGTCAGTACAAGGTGTCTTGTCCTCAATTCCAAATGTGTATTTTTAAACTTACCCATTTCTAGATACTCATAGAATAGGCCTAAGGCTCCAAATATCTGCAGATCATGGTCTTGCTCCCAGCGACTGTATAAATTTTCTGGATTATTTCTGGCTTTCCGGCGTCCCCACCAGTTACAAATCCAGCTGTATATGCAGAAAAAAATTAACAATGAGAGAAGCAGATCAAGTATCCCTTTCTCTAAGCAAGCTCCTTGTTGCAACATGCTTTTACAAGAATGGCTTTCAGAAAAAGAGGCCAAAAGCCTCTATAAAATGAGTCTACTTGTTAGAATTTGTACTTAATTTACAGAATATTGCTTGGCTTCTTCATATGGCAATACTTGTTATCAGAATTTCCAAGAATTTCCTCTGTCTATAACACGGACATCTCAGTGTAAGAGATAACTTACGGTACAACGGCCTCTTGGATATTTCCCCAGATCTGTTTGCCAGCCATGACTATGGTGAGCTGTGTCGTCAATTCTATCAAACAGCCCGCAGGATCACACTGGCAGAGACAAAGTGGGGGTTAATGGACATAAATAATGGACGTTACCCAGATAAACTATATTATATGACTGTATAAATGAAAGAAAGGAGTTATTAAAACTTGTACTTCATTTTCACTTGGACTGCCAGCTAAGATACCCTCTCAGGAAAGCTGTTACAGAAGGGCTTTCAATGCTCAACGGGCTTGATGAAACACACACCAAAACATGACGACCATTGGAAGGCAGAGTAATTCAGAGATGCTTCAGGCTGACCACTGTGTAGATGCACAAAGACGGGGCAGCAGGATCTGCGTGCAGCAGCCCGCCCACAGCCCCAGCAAAGTGAATCTATAGTGCTCAGTTAGCCCTCAGCACCAGACCAACCCTGACCTACCAAGCACATGCATTTTCTATTCATATCCCTACACCAGAGGTATTTAAACACCTGCCAGTATCTAGCCTTTGCTGTTTGCTGAGAACACTAGTTTTAACGTTTCAACTCTTTATTGAGGTCTTCTTAAGACTTTAGCAGCCAGACCAGTATTAGGGGATACTCTAATCAGTAAGTGCACTGCATTACTTGATTGTGTTTTGCATGAAGTTTTTCCTCCACCATTGACTCCCAGGCAACGCTTCACATTAAATATTGCATTTCATCTCTGTACAAACAGCATAATTAGCAATGATATGAGGAAAAAAGCAAAAGCTTACAGAAGTACCTTTTACCAAATGGTTTCTCTGAAAACGTAGTGCCTCAAAAAGCTAAGGAGACACCCAAAGGCCAGACACCATTTCCATTTATACTAGGTTTCTTCAACCTAGACAATCACTTTTAAGACCTATGGCGACATCCGCTGGTATTTCAGGACAACTGGGGCCAAGAAAAGCTTTTCTATTTTTCACCCTTGTGACTGACAGCCACAGATTTTCACTGCTGGTGTTTCCCTGACCAGCACCAGCAGGAAGAGTCCTTGGAAGCCCCTCCATCAGCCTTGGGATGGCCAGCTGAGGTCCGGCTCATTCCAGACCAAACCTGCAGCTGGCAATTTCTGAGTGCACAGGTTGGAGGGGATAGAGTTTAACTAGTTTATTATTATTCAATCCACCTTAATCAAGAAAGTCTTACCTCTTCATTTCGCCAACGATTAAACATGTATGTATAGGCACCTGGGTAACCAACAAACTTCCCTTTGAAGAAGGCCACATAGAAGCAGGATGAATAGTAGTTGACAAACTGGAACAAAAACATTTTCATAGTGAGCCTGTTCTCATACTCCATATGCGTTCTGGGAATCTCTGTGAAACCAGAAAACAGTAATATATTTTCCTTTATTCCCTTTAAAAGGGATACAGATTCATAAATACTCATCATGCACAGTGCCCTTACACCCCAAAGGAAAGAAAAAAGAAAAAGACCTACAAACATTTCAGTAGATGGAGCTCCTGCTCTCAGACACCGTACCTTTAATTTACAATGCAATATTCTGAGTAGGCAGGCAAGTGAGATTCATTCATGAAACTCTTATAAACTTCAATTTTCCCTTCTTTATACTGTCCATTAGCACTTGTCCATCCCCAAAGCCTACACTATTTTAGGAGATCCAAGGCAATTCTCAAACAGTAACTAGCAGGGTCTCCTAGAGTACAAAAATTTCACTGTTGGCAATGCACATGATAAAGAATTTGTTTTTCTTTGTGGCAGAGAAGTATGTTACAGTACTGTTTTTTTCAATATGCTGTATGTGTGTAATATATTGAAGTCAGCAGAAACTGGATGGGCCCTGTGCCTCTGAAAGATGAGACTCATAATGGGGAGAAGAATAGGGAAGGATGCAGGCATGTCGGTGGTACTGAACATCACCAAGCCTTTGCTTGAGATTTTGCTACCTTCATAATCACATTCTCCATCACGTTTACATTTTTAAAGGTAGCAGGAAGCCCTAAGCGCATTATTGGTAAAACATCCTGTTAAACGGTAACAAATAACTAATTCGAGCTGGGAAAAAGGGGAAGAAAGTATACCACAAGCATTCAAGTCCCTCTGAATTGGTCAGGACTTGACAGACGTGTTGAACTCACCTGCCTTATGTTAAAGTTTTTTTACATATCCGAGTAAAATAACATTTGCAAGCTTGGCATAAATTTGCATGACAGAAGAACACAGGGTATTTATTGGGAACCTGACATCAGAGTGTACTATAGAGAAGGCAGTACACAGGTGATGTAGTCTGCCTAGGTCGCAGCTCATCAAAATATTTTTATTGTCATTGTTCAAATGTTTATGTCAGACACGCAACGTTCAGAGCACCAGAAGCAGGTTATTCCTGCATGGCGGAAAGCAAAATCTGGCCTAACCTTTTTAAGATATTCAAGAGTGAAGAGAGTTTGAAGAGACACTCCTGACAGCCGCAGCCAACATTTCACAGCCTGGACCCAGCCGTGTCTCTAAGCCTGGGCTAAGCGCAGCTGCCGCGGCTGCCAGAGGAGGGCGGCAGTCCCACAAAAGTAAAGTGATTTTCCTTCTGTAATTGATAACCACAGGTAGGGCTGACACTTAAGAAATTAATCCTCCACACTTGCAAGCAGCGAAATAACATTGCTGAGCCTTCATGCTTGTAATTCATGCCCTTCAAAAAAAGAAAGACTAAAAAAAAGACTATTTTCTGCTTGGTTTTGGTTTTGCTAGGGGCAATTTTACTTACTACTCGTTCTGTCTTTCTTTGGTCTAATTTGGCTGTGTGAGATAAGCAGTTCTCCGAGACAAGAGATGGCCCACGATAACTCAAAATAAACCCAACACAACATCCCATTAAGCTTCTGCAAGAAACACCTTTCAATTCTTGATTCCGCTCATAAGACCTCATTAAAAAAAGACCACCCAGCTGTTTTGGACAGCTATACAAACTACAAATACCTAATACTTTCAGCTCTCCCTCCCCAGCTGAATATTGTGCAATTATTTCTTTCTATAAAGCACCTGCAGGGACTTGTACACCTAAATGATTAAGGGCAAAGAAAAATACATAAGGAGGGCTCTAGGGAAGGATATTTCCAGCAAGCAAGCAACAGTCAAACATAAAAATCTGCTACAAAAGTAATAGATCTTTCTGGGCCTGCTTGCTAGCTCCTCCAGCTCTGGAGTGAGCCTACTGCAAGTAATGCTACCAATGGCTACAGCCACAATGACACATCTTGGGCCCAACTTCTCAACTTGCTCAATCTCTGCCTTCAATCTGTATTAACTCCAAATCTGTAAATCCAGAGCTAAGGGAAATAGTGCCAAGAGAAAACCCTGGAAAAAATACTGTCCTACCCCATGCCCCAGTGTCCTACCTTTTCCCCCAAAGTAAGAGACATGATTATTTAGTCCTTTTTCTTGTAAAGATGGCTGTGAAAGCTGTGATCTATTTTTAAAAATGTATCTTCAGGATTTCTAATTGAAATACTGCTAAATCAAGACAGTTTGGTCCTGTTCTGGTGAGTCTGCTATAACACATGATAATTTTTAATCATGTTCAGAACTATGGTTGTCTCTGTAGACTAGTTTTAATATAAGCAAACATTATACTAAGAGAAACCAGCTTATGATAACTATTCAAATGCAGGGAAAATGTTCAGTATGGTCATGGATACAACTGAGTCATTGCTGCAAGCTACAGACTAATGTCCTAGTGCTCCCACTGTGCCTGAGCTGAGAACAAGTACATAGAGCACCTCCAGCTGGGTTCTACCTTTAGCGATTCCTTCAAAGTTTTGTCTTCAGGTACACCGCTTACCCATATCAGTAATCCAGATGGCTATTTTCTCATATAAGAAATTCAGTATCATGATGATGACAAAATTCAGGCATGAGGCTGTGACTGAAGTTGCCAGCTGAGGGGTCAGTAATCCGCTGATGGGCTGTAAAGTTTGAGTGTTCTCCATCAGGCTGGCAAAGGCAGCATACACCGCAAGACGATACACGATCACAGCTATCATGCTAGCTATAATCAGAGACACCTAAGGAAAGGACAGAGATTTGAAATACGCTTACAGCTCAGTATAGCTATATGCATGCAACTTTTGAAATAAGATGTAGATCATCATGCTTTCTAGTTTTTAAAATTTTATTCTTTATGGGTATGAGTTCAGCAGCACTGAAATGCAAAATACACAGGCAAAATAATTTGTTACATTACATACATTAAACCCAAGAAAATTATTCTGTTAACGCACACAAAAAAGCAGACAATCTATACCGGTACTAAAAAAAAAAAAAAAAATAGCGCAGAAGAATACAGACTTATAGAAATGGAGATGGAAGGGTCAAGTTAGATTATATTGTCCGCTCTGAAATTCACTCTGCAGATATTTCTAAAGAGGAATAAGTAGATATTTAATTGTAATGAATAATATTTTTGGGGGGTTTTTTTGCCTTTACTACAAGTTTTCTCAGTATGGTCTGATAACAGCACATAAGCCAGAGAGAAAGTTATCCCTATGCTAAAATGTCCAATCAAATTAATAATTAATGATGGCTTTTCCAAGGGTTTGGTTTTTTTTTTTTTTTTTAAAATCTGAATTGAATTGCATTTTGCACGACAGCAGAAAAATCTGCAGGACAACAGTAAAAGCATATGTTAATGTCATGATTAAAACCAGTTTGTGTTAATGTCATGATCAGGGATGATCAGCAACTCTGATATACATTAAAATGATGATTCAAAAAGATGCTCACCCAGAACAACACTGTAGTTCCCGAGACGCAGAACCGCACAGCCTGGCTAGTTATAGGCAAATAAGGCTCCATCTCCTGAAACAGTCAAGCAAGCACAGCACAGTTCACAGATCCATAATCTTATTGTAACATCAAGCAGCACACAGAGCTCTCATCAGCTGTGTGAAAGTGCCCACATCCGAGGAAAACCTTTAGAACTCCCCTCTCTACAAGGGCCGATAGGACATGGGTTTTGAATGTGCTGGGGGCAAAAGGATCAGCACAGAAGTGGCCATAACAATGCTGTAAAGTAAAGACAGTACTTGGAAAGAATGGTTAAACCTTTGCAAAAATCAATCAATAGCTGAAGGAAAAAGAACACCTCCTTCATTAGATGAACAGGACACAACTATTACTCTAATGCTAGGTCAGCTGTCATACAGCTCTGAGTCCAAAACCGGACTGCATTTCTGGAAATTCTTCACACTGAGGTTTCTTAAAATGGTCATTTATTTGGATGGACCACATTTTTCCACACAGCCAGAGAGAGTTTTCCTCCACTCCTTCAATTTATTTTTAATTGAAGAAATGGCTACATTCATTAGTTGCCAATCTCTGCTGCAGCATCAGGCAGCTAGGTCTTACCCAAGTGAGTATCCCCATATAGCACATGAACAATTTTCCATGTTCGTGTAAAGTTCTCTTTTTTGCAACCAATTCTAATTCCTAAAATACCAGATTACATGTGTTAAGAAAGGATCATTTAAGAACTAATGGCAGTGGAAGAAGACTTAGTAAAAAATAATCTGAATTTGATAAATCTTTCGGATAGGGCATTGTAGTATGCTTATGCTCCTCTTGGACAAAGGGGCACCGATTACACGTGAGCGCAATATTAAGTATATTATCAATAAGCATATTGAACCAGGAAATGCTTGTTTTGACAACAGAAGGTATTGAACCTGTAAAACATTGTTGAAGGGAGTTTATTTTCTGTTGCACAAAAGCTCAGAACGTGCCGAACGCACTGGCATAACGTGGCGTAATTATGCTGAATACAATGGCCGCAACTGAGCTGCACGTTTCTCCCTGACACAGCCAAGCAGTAGCAGTTGTTTTACAAGCATTGCTTCCCGATGGTGATATTCTTCAATCGGCATGCTCATACGCATGTGATTTTGTTTGAAGCGTAATGTGCTGTTCTCTCAGGAGAGATATACTGCCTGTATCTGCCTAAGTATACTTACTAAACGCAATTATCAATACTGTAGTCTCAAGTCACAATAAGTTTTTTGAAGGCGGTAACAGTTAAAGGCTCTATTAACAGAACTATAGAAAACAGCTGAAGATAAGAGCATAGATACCAGGTGACTTTACATAGGCTCATAACATTTTATACTTATTTTGTATTAATAAATAATACATATATTCTATACTAAGAATAAATATTTCACATATTCTAGGCTATTCAACAAGTTTTCTACTTTAGAACAAAATGTAAGCAATAATATGCAATGACAGAGCCCAAGTTTGAATGGAATGCTTCATTATTTATGTAAATTAAGATTCTACTGTAATCAGCAAAACCAGATTTTAGCTATGATCTAGCTAGATGGCTGAGCATCATGAGCAAATGAGGTGTTAATTAAAGCCTCAAGATGGGCAATTTCTGTTTCAGTGCACCTAGAACTTTGAATCATGGCCAGGAATAATGAGGAAATAATTTTCTGAGCAAAGCAGAGCCAGCCTTGGGATGCAAAAACCTCAGTGACCTGTATCCATATTATCTTATCAGTCTGCGGAACTAACTTATTTGAAAGCACTGTCCTTTCACATGTTCAGTACTGCATGTTATCTAATGAAAGGAAATTACACTACAGCGCGGCTAACCTGTATGGTTTGCTATAACTGGGTATTGATAAGGATCGCTGCTAAACTCTGCTGCACAAAAGCTTCTGAAAATCCACCAAGGTAATAAATTGATGTGTTATAAAATGAAAGGATTGTACAGTCATTCAATTTTTACAGTAATTGTTAATGCATACTTAGAAAGCACAGACCAGTGCAGTACCTCACTCTGAGATAAGAAAAATATATTACTGTCCAATTTCTATTTCCTAAAGAAAGTCCAAACAAACCATGCTACCCAAGAGATCTGCATGAATTTAGAGAAAGAACAATCTTCTCCCTCAGGACAGTTATAAAAACGCACCTCACCCATGCCACCTTTGGCTGTCATCTGCTGCAGGTGATTCACCCCACCAGACTAAGGGTTTTGGTCCACACTGTACGTAACCACTGCTTCCGAGTCAGCCCACGACTTCCCTGTCCTCACACAATTACCCTCTGCTGCAGTCCGTTACTTTAGAACGCACAAGGGCCGCCTGTGTGAACTAGCTGAACTAGCTAATCAAAAATTTATTTACCTGAAACTGTTTTCCTGAGCATGCAGAAATCAATACCTCAGCAGAGCCACGCTCAAAATCATAGTGCGTAGTTATCAAAGATCTCTGTGTAACTTGTCCAGCGTACAAGTTACAGGTATAACAACAGCATTAATGCTGCACGTGCAGAAGGGGAAGGAGAGACAGAAAAACTGTCTCATGAGAAATAAATTAGTGTACGTATTTCCTAATAATTAAGGAGACAAGCCCTGAAAGAGAGGGCGACTGTTTATAAAACAATGATTCTTCCCATGTTCTGGCTAAGCTTCTATTTCTTTTCTGAGGCCTGTGTTATCTAAGTATACTTACAACTAGTGAAAATAAGTTATTTATATGCAATTCTAGGAAGAGGAAGGATGATTTAAAAATACATCAAATTGAGGTGGTGGATGTTGTATTGGAATGCAACAATCTGATCCCTAACTTGGTCAAATAACTCATACCTAAATTAAATTGAAATGAAGACAATTAACATTTAATAAGTATTTATATAGAGTGTTTAACAGAGTTAAATAGTGTGGTTAATTGTATCTCAATTAGATTTCAGACAACGGGCTTCAGCAACCTTCATCTCTCTAGCATTCCCCAAAGTAGTTGTGTATCAGAAGCGAAACCTCAACTTGTCCCACTTATGTATCTTTGTATCAAGACAACTGCTTCTTCATACCTTGTGTAGGGATGAGAAAGAGTGCTTTTAAAGGCATGAAGATTTCAGAGACGGCTACCTAGGAACATGAAGGACACTGCAAAGACGGTGTTAGCCAAGTGAAAGCTATCAACTTTGCCTTTGTATTCCTGATTTAACGTATCGGTTTCCAGTGGAAATTAAAATCAATAGAGGATAATTAATGAAAGTTATGCACACACTCCAGAGGCAACCCCCCATGTTCTCATTTATTGTGTCTCAAAGCCTAGATAACAAGAGACATCTGCAGGAAGAGAGCCATGGTCCAAGAGATGGGGCATGCCTGTCACGTGCTGACAGCCTTCAGTTCCTGTTACCTTCAGACTGGAAAGCTGGACGACAGCACCGCAACAGCTCTGCGCCAGGGTAAAGAGACCCCTGGATTTATTGACACTAACGCAGCCATGCTGCTTTCGGCAGTTAAACTGTTTATCTCTGGTAGTAGTCAAAAAGCCCAAACCTCGGCACTCGTCAACGGGATGCCTCCAGCGAGAAAACGATGTGTTACCAAATTCTGCTTTGATATTTGATGCAACCTACTGTGTTCAGTGAGGGTGTGGTCGGCATCACGTTCTACATATTTCAGCCAAACTCACTGCTGTCAAACACTGCTCTGTGGAGAAGTAACAGCTGAGGGCCTGTCCTGCTTCAATATAAATGCGGCATATCTTACACATGTCACACAAATCTTTACCTAGCCACAAGGTACAGACTTGTTCCTGAGACAGAGCTCACACATTATCAAACTTTCAACATACAACTGAATTTCCATGCATGTCAACCAGCACGCTCATTACCTGAGTTACAGGATTCTTCTTCTTTTGGGTGCATTTTGCCTCGTACTCAGGCCTCAGCTGGAGTTGTTGCTGTTCCTCTTCAAAATCAACCAAATCCCACTCATATTTCAGTCTAGCTTGCCGTCTCTTCCAAAACTCCAAGAAGAGTGTAACTGCAATTCGGAAGCGTTAAAATACAGTTAAGGGAGAAGTGAACAAGTTCATGAAGCGAGTTAAACTTATTTCTGCACTGGCTTCTCTTCTGCAGTCTACTATTTATCCTCACAGTGTGAACCATCTATTTTTACTGACTACCTATTGAAGTTCACAGCTAAGACCATAATAGGGATTAAGTAATTTATTAGCTAATTGAATTCCAGAAGTAGGGAAGATGTCAAGACAGGATATAGGTATTCCCATGGTTATGACAACTGTGTTCAATCACAGTTTAACTACTTTTCATATGCAAATAGCAACACAGAATTAACAAAGGAACATGATAATTCAACCAATTGCTTGTGTATAAACCTGTAACACATGAACAACTACTACAAATAAGCAGAACTGATTTCAAGTAGTACATTCAAAGATTTCTGTTGCTTTTTGACGATTATTTGATATCATGGTCATTTTTAAGATGGTGAATATCTGATGCTTTTCATATGATCAAGAGTGAGGCTGGCTTAATTAAGACACTAGAGGGAACTGACTTCACATATAAAATAAACAACTATAGAAATTATAATACTACGTAACATTTTAAAAGCCCACTATAAACTACTTCAAAATGTAAACCAAGAAAAGTTTAGTTAAACACCCATACAACATCACCTCACTCAAATTTTTTGGGGAAAATTCTCTATGAAAAATGTTAGTGGCTAGATCTTTTGATAACAAATACACAAATAGATTTTCTATTAGCACACAGAGAACTTTCTGTGTTAATGAAATGCTTATATTAGATTAATATACTGAACAAGTATCACTTGGTGTGAAACCATGCCTATAGAGAAAAATTCAGGAAATCCACCTATTTCTGCATCATCAAAACATACTACCATGTATGAACTTCACTGGAGTAGAAGCCAACCAATTCTCATCCTAAAAGTGGTGCTAATAAAGTAGTAGTGATGGACCACCATCCAGTGAAAGGACACAAAAGCACTCTACTCTCTCACTGATAACATGCAGGGCCTAGCAGAGAGGACTCTTACAAGGGCTGCATAAGGTTGGACCACTCTGTCTTAGGTTACTAAGGAAAGAAACAAATGTTAGCAGTTACGAGTACACAATGCTTATGATATCCTAGATATCTGCTGGGTTTTGTTTGGTTTTTTTAAGTTCAATTCCTCTAACTTTAAACTATTTTTACTTTTTCATCACTTTTGCATCTGAGGCAGGATATTAGAGTGAAGCCATTATTCCCCTTCTTTCCACTTCCAGTGTCCCTCAGCAGTTCGGCCAAGATCTCCTTATTGCTCGACATAAAACTTATCAAATGTACTCACCCCATATGCCCATGAAAATGGCAAAAAAAAGAGTTGCCACGTTGTCAAACAAATGGGAATACTGCAACAGAATATACAGGAACAGGTCAGCACCAAACCAGTTTTCAGTATGAACAAAAACGACAAGTGGCTGGAGAACCAGATACTCACCTCTGAGGACTGACAGGTCGTGTTCAGTCTCCAGTACTCACATTCGCGGTCACAAAGAGGGCACATGATGATCTCTCCTCCAATTGCAGGGTCACAGATTTCTTTGCTGAGGAGAAAAACATTGTACAGTATCTCTTTTCACAGCATCTGAGGAGCTGCTATATGAAATTTATTTTAAAAAAAAATAACGAAGAATTTCATTTGTTCAAAGCTCAACATCTGCATCTTCACAGAGAAGATGCCAAGTCTTGTCACATCCACTGGTGTTAACCTGTGGTTGGTCAGGGCAAGCCAAGAAATGTAGAAGCTGCTACAAGGAGAAGAACTAGCAATTCACTTGGTATGGGCTTTCTGATTCTATCAGTAATGAACCAGAAGTCTGTAAGGAGCTGTACTGCACACGCACTGCTTTCAGGCGAGATATAAACCATGTTATTTCTCATCGGGTCAGTAATGCATTCAAAAAACCTTTTCTAAAGGCAGAGGTATTAATTCAGCTTTGATATCTACAGTAAAACTTGCTACTTCAATTTAACTACTACAGTGGGCGAAGTTTACAATCCTATGATAGCCCATTAGTACCCAGAGAAATCAGAACACGTATAGCAGTATTCTCAGGTGAATTCTGAACCTAGTTAAAATGTAAGTCTCAAAATGACGTAATTCAATAGAAGGGATGATACTTTTAACCTATTCATCTTTTATGGTTAAAACTCAAAATTTTCTGGAAGCTTTCTTATAAAAACCAGTGAACAATGAAACGTCAACACCCTTTTCCTCCCCTCCCCCCCTCCTCATCCCTGAATACAATAGATCTTGGGACCCTTGAAGAAACAAATACAATGCTCATTTAAAAAGAAGCAAACTCCGGCTTCCGAGATACCGGATCCCTCTTTGATGGGAGAACACTGCTGATCTGTCCTGTACTCATGCTTTTGGTAGTTAGTACAAATGATGACCTACACAAAAAAGTCAATGGACTACTCTGCAAGACAGGTTAAAATAGGAAAGCTTAAGGCAACAATAAACACTTGAAACAAACAATTTTGAGAGAAGTCAGTGGTACTCTTAGGATTTTATGTATTGCAGGTACTCCAATATAAAAAGCTATTGCCAAATGGCAATAAAATATTGCTTTTCACCTACAAATTGAGTCTAATTAATAGTCACAAGTTCTGCATTAGCTGTCCACCACCATTTCAGTCAACAAAAGATAGCTGAAGAACAAATTTGCCTGCTCTAACAAGCTTTAAAAGCTTGTTACCTGTTTTTTTGCAAGAACAAAATTTTCACATTGCTTAGCTTTTCCTATTATAAACGCAGGAGATTTTCAACATTACACTCACCTGCTCATATTTTCATCCATTGTAAACAAGCCATAAAGAAAACAGATTAAGCCAACAACTGCTGCAAGGAATAACATCTCAGTGTAAAATCCTAGCCACGCAAAATAGATTCCAATCTTCTCACCATAGTACTTCCTAAATACAAAAAAATGCAATTAATAGGAATACAAAGCAAAGTTTAAAACTGCAATAGAGCAAACTGGCCAGAGTCAAAATGAAACACTTGGCAAAATTCTCATTTAACAGAAGAGTAAATGCATTGATGTACACTGGAAAAATGAGATTTGAAGCTAGCTGTGAGAAGAAGTTACGCAAGCTGAATGAACCAAATATATAGTCTCTCTTTGGTTTTCCTCCTAGTAGAAGCTCCAGCTTTAAAATCACTCTTTCTCCTTCCCACAGGATAATGTAAACAAAGATTTAATGTTTTGATTTTCCAAGGAGTTATATAAATGAAACTGGGCACAACAGTCTGGATCATGTGGTTAGAATAAATGAGTACTTCACAGAAATACAACTGGTTGTGTTTCAAATGGGGCAACTGTAACCTGCGAATAAAGTAATGTTTTTGTTACATCATATGAGCTAAATCAAAGATGTCTTGGGTAAGGTCAGTTTAAATTTGGGTTTAGTACTAAATTAAGAGTCAAGCTTCAAAACTGATTTTATAAGCGTTCTTTCAAGTCTGTGTTGAAATTTCAAAATTTCAAATCAACCTTTAAAAATTGTGGCAGATATTGATTATAAAATGCAAGGTATTCTTCCTATGTGTTCCTCTACAGGTGAATTATCTGTAATATACCTGACCCTGGGAGCACTGGCTAGATCGAAAGAGTCTTGATTTGAGATAAAGCATTTTTCCACTTACTAGTAAAAACCTGTGTCGTGTCTTCCAAGGACCTAGTGCCCAATTAAGTATCCGATTCTCATCGGATCTCAAAAGTAGTAAGAATTTCCCAGCAGGATCAAGGTACTAACGAGTACTGCTCATATTATGATGAAAACAGAGTAAATATAATAAAACACAGGCAGTATTTTACCTGATGAGGTCCAAAGGCTGCTCTTTGTAGAACCGCAAGAAACGGGCCCACTCCATGTACAGCGTGTATCTCTCATTGTCACAGTTTGGATCATTTGCCTTTTTCCAGTACTGGCACTGCGAGCAAATCAGAGTAAAGGCAAAACACCTCATCGACAGACTCAAATACTACATTGAAAGAAACAAACATTAATGATGATGCATCCCTTTTAAGATTGTGCCAATTAAACTAATTTGAAATTCAAACTTAGCACTCCACCACTTTAAGTTGAACTCTTTTTATATATGTAATGTTTCAAGATAACACACATTTTCAGAAAACATCTATCGATCTTAGACATTAAGTTAGCCTGTACTGTAACCACACCACATTACATTACATCAGGGTTGTGTTCGTACAACATACTCATTTGCACGGGTAGATTACTGCAGCGAATGGTTTGTTCCTTTACACTGGTGTAGCATATGCAACTGCAGAAGTTGAAGCTTCCCTGAAGTAGAAAACCACTATTTTACTCGACTTCATTAAAAATAATGCAAATTTAAATCCTTCTCTATACTTCAGTCTCATTGTAAATTGCAAAGCCAAAAGCATTTCGCCGAAAGATATAAACTAGGGGACATAAATTAAGTTGTTTCCTGCCTCCAGCCATAGCACTATAATGTACTCTGTGCTGTGGCTTCTAAAGTTGTAAGGCGAGGGCATGCAAAATGAAATTCTGACACTAACTAACTTCAGTGGTATTCGTCACTATCATGTATCTACCTGTCAAATACTAAGAAAATTTTGGAACTTCATCAGTTTCCTAGAAATGAAACAGCACAAAATAACCACAGTTTCTGACAGATCTTGTAATTTTATTTCGTGTTGTAGAACTCTGCCTTTAGAAATTTTTGGCTACGTCAAATATTCAGTTTGTGATCTTGGTTTTCTTTTTTTCTGAATGTCTCTCAAATACAGAGTAAAGCATGAAAATCGGTTTCTAAACAGAAATCAAGAAGTTTAAACAACCTAAAGTTTGCATTTTTAAAACATTTTAAAAGGTTAAATAGTTATTTTTTAGACAATAATTTGAGAGTCTGTCTCATGATTTTTGGATTTTTTTCATACAATCTCTTAGCATTTAAGGTTGGTTGTACTTGTATAGAAGAGATTCTTGTACAGCTGTTTTTTATTGCCTGTATTTTTGGTAGTCCCAACAGTAAAAAGTACTTCCCAGCCTAGACTAGTCTTCTACAGCCTAGACTCTGATCAGCTAAACTTTCCCCCTGAAAACCTAAAGAATGTCCATTCATCCTTTTCTTTTCATTTTCTAAGGGAGGAATAAATATTTGAAACATTTAAAAACATAAATCTATATAAAGTATTTAAAAATATCTTGTGGTAGAATTCACAGATATAAATAAGCAATTTAAGTTCACTAAAGCATTGTGACAAATCTGAAATAACTATTAAAAACAAGGAGAGAATTTAAGATTTAACCAATGAATTAAACACAACATTCAGAAGGAAAAAAACCCAAACAACCAAAACCTCATTTAAAAAAAAAAGACCATAAAACAGAGTAACCCATCTCTCTTGTTTTCTCCAAGGGACTTCAGGGCTAAATCCACATGTTGTACTAAAAATTGACCCTACAGCAAAACTAAACACCAGTATTTACCATTCTTACCACACTTCCAGTATTTGCAGTTGCTCACCAAAGCTCACTAGGAGATGGACAAGTGACCACCGCACACTGAACTGCGGGGCTCATGCAACTCATCTGACTTCAGTCCCAACACAGTATGATCCCAAGAGTATTTATATAACTTCAGGTAGTATGCACTACTGTATATGTATGTACACACCTTGTACATACACACGGCTGAATGTATGCATCTACAGTAGGTATTCACTCCTTGTTATAATCTTTGTAATGTACTATCCCATAATCTCTATCATAGACATCATAGGAATATACTATGGAATAAGCCTCTTACAAATTATGTGACTGACATATAAGTATATGCCAGAAACTCATCCATAGGAAGAAACATGTCAGCACATAAAAGCCAGATAGTAGGGCTGGCAGATATGTCTTGTGTATTATAAACCAGAATCAATTACTGGGACAAAGGGAAGGGCTTGAGTACATTTTCATTTTTGCTCGAAACAGCAAATGTCACAGTAGGTAAAAGAGTAAAAACACTGGTAAATGCTCAGGGGAGCAGAAGGCTAAAATACTTACATCATGAAGAGGATATGCAGCTGAATAGGTGCCATTATTTAGCAGTCTCTTAATCCCAAATTTTTTCTTCCCTTCTTCTGTTCCATATGGGCAACGTGTAAGAATATAATTAACCTGAGATTCAAACACACGAATTTCAGTCCTTTCCTGCTTTAAGGCTATTTAACGGAAACCTATAATGGTTATGCACTGTGTGTAATCTGCAGGAACAATACGCAAAAGCAAAAAGTGTTTCTTCAGAAGGCCTGACCCTGTATGAGACCGTTGAGGGTGCGCCTGCCTTGTAGACGTCCAGAAGATCCATTCCAACAAATAGTATTCCAGATTTCTAAGAAAGATGCACAGGCACCTTGGCTTCTTCATACTTACCCACAGATTTATATACTCCTCCTCTGCATGAATATTCTATCGGGACCGCGTAAATCTACATGTAAATAGAAGCAGGCAAATTGACATACGTACTATTCTGTTTCTCATGGATGGTGAGAAGAAAGTGCTCTCGTCATTAATGAGGTACAGTTCCTGCTTGTCCTTGCTGAACGGTGCTGTGAAATAATCCGGTTCAGGGTGCATCACCTTCTCAGGGAGCCTGAGCGGTGCAAGCATACAGTCCAGGGGGTTCTCCACCGTTGAGGGAATATCATTTTCCTTGATGGGAACTTTAATGTTCAGCACTTCTGCATATGTGATCAGAACCTCCCATGGGGCATGGATCTTCACAAAATAAATCTTGCCATCTTCAGATTCCTGCCCCAGGAAAGTTAAATCAGACATCAGACTAAACTGTATTTTATTGCAAGATTTATGAGAACGGTTCTTATACAAAATTTATTGCCTTTTACATATTTTTGAAAGTTTTTTAAAAAAAAAAAAGGAGGGGGCAATAGGGGGACTTTTTGTGTATATATATTTTTTTTTTTTCTAACTGAAAAGCTTATCCGAATGGTTGGCTGTTCATGAAGATAATCTTTGCGCTACTAAAAGCTCACAAAAGCTTTTCAAACTACATTAATCTTGTACACCGAGGCCTGAATACTCTCATTACGCTCTGAGCGCATTGGAAACACAAGGGTTTGCTACGCAGGGCTGGCCACTTGGCAGCCCACACGTCCTGCAGGCCACCCTGCTGGACTGTAGAGCTGTTCTCTTTCCTGGAGGTGGCAGTTTTCATACGGCAGAGTAGAGCATACAAGACGCCTTACAAAAAGGAGTTACCAGCCAGAGCTAAGATCTGTTACAGCCTCGCAGCTATAGTAAGGAATAACCTTACCATAGGCCTCACCCAACAGTATATGTTGTTCTAGTGTTCCTCTGCATACACAGGAGAAAATGGCAATCAGAAGGTATTTTTAGCATGTTGCTCAATGAATCCCCATCTACGGCTGTTACAGAGTCTGAACTTCATCAAGAGTTATTTTCCCCCACTCAGTCTCTGGCAGGACAAAGCATGCTGATTGAATAAATCAGCATCCCGTGTTCTCCAGTTCTTAAACAAAAGAGTAACACTACTCAAACAACCTCAAGTTGTTACATCAGGGTCCTTCCTCATAATTACAATGTGCAGTGGACGTATGCTAATCCATTCACTGACTTCCAAATATGTTACTAGTTGTTAGGTGGGATTAAATCTAGCTGTAAGCATACTTCCCATTTACATGTGTTTAAACAAAGTCACAGATATTTTGGAACTGATTTATTTTTGTTATGAAATCAAAAGCCATCACTTCCTCCTGAATCAAAATTCTTTGCTTCTACAATTCTTGTGAACGTATCTGGAAAAATAATGCAAATAAGCACATTAAGCTTTCACCTAAATTAGTCACATTCCACTGAAATCCGCTAGAATAATTTAAAATTTTTCTCAAAGAAACAAAGTGGTATATATTAATTAATAATTTGCAGGTCTATTTCTTTGGTCCTAATTTTTCTCTCTTTTTTTTTTTTTTACCTTCTTGTCTTCTGTTTCTAGTTCCAAACCAGCTTTTTGCAGATTGCTCTCAAATTCTCTTCTTCTTTCCTGAAAAGAAATAAACACACTTTATTAACTGATGAAGTTAGCAACTAACTGATCACTTACCGATGACTTCACTGAGTTTCACTCCTCCTCACTGCCTTGATAACAACCCCTTAATGCTATGTGACCTTTGTGAAAGAAAGCAGACCAACAGACAAAAATCCAGCCGATGCATACCAGGCCACTGCTGAGTGAAGGCCAGCCTAGTGATTGCAACACATCAGGAATTGCATTGACTAGCAACAGGAAACCTATTTGTTAGGAATAGGCTCAAAAACTGTGCAACCTCGTTAACCAGAGAAGTAAATGAAGTCATGCGTCTTGAGCATTTTTGGCTCTTCGGGAGGGTGGTGTGTGTGGTGTGTTATTGTTCAACTTTAGCTATATTTCTAAGAGAACGTTAGAACGAGATGAAAAGAGAAATTCTGGAAGCGTGTGGAAGACTGATCGTTTATAGTGACATCTATTTACCAGTTTAACTATCAAGCTTGATACAGATGTTCAAGTACTGATTACAGACAATTCAAACAGTATACTTCACAAACAACATAACTGTAAAACTAGATAAGACTAACAAATCATCACGTGTAAGCTTACATATACTTAGCTTGCATAAAGTCAGTGTGGACTTCATGCAGAAATAAACAAACCTGCCTGTGGCAGTGCAGGATGGCTGCATGACCTCTGACTTTGAGGCTTTTCTTGAAGTCTGTATTTTGCCAAGTAATTCCTAGGTGGTGTCTTTAGGTAAGAACATTTTCTTCCCCTCCTTCTCTGTAGAATTTTTGCTCCTATTGAGAGACTGAATTAATTTCCTTTTAATTACATAAACCTTGCTGAAGAACTGCCAGGATAACTACAAGTTAAGCTAAATACTGAGCCCTAGCCTCTTCAGAACGCACTAGCTAGACTACCAATTTATTTCTAGCTAAAACCTGCAATGCTGTGTGAAGTTTTCTCTATTGAAAGGTCTTAAATGACATTTTTCAAACACACTTAAAAAAACCCCCAAACACCATAGTTTTCAGCCAATTTCCTCTTCCTGCATATCTGTGAGAAGCAGGCTACCCTATTTGCATTTCAGTTTGCATAAACTACTCAGATAAATGAATACAAAGAATAGCTTTAACGGCCCTCAAATCTATGTTAAGATGTATTCATACATTTTCCTGTGTTAGTGGCCTTGCATTTTTATCTGTCGCATCTGATTTTACCAAATATTATTAGATATTATATCAGACACTGACCTAGATAAACTTAAAAATATGATAATTCCCGAGTTCTAGCACATGCTGGGGGCAAATGCTATTCCATGCACTGTTTTTTAATTAATGTATCTCAAAAACCTGCCTACACGCACCTGTATAAACTCACCAGAGAACTCATTCACTGACCTGCTGATCTAATAGAGAACAATACAACTACAAGGTGATTTATGATTACATTTGAAAGTGCTATATTAAAGCTGACATTCCAGCCTGGTATCCGAAGCTACGCGTTACTCTGGATTACACTTTCTCCAAACAAAGCACATTGGCATGCGTTCTTTTCCCCAGCAAACTCTGGAGAAGAGCCAAGCGAGTCAGCTCAGAGGCTTTCTGCCACCAGAGACACCAGCCAGCTCCTCCTCCAGCTGTGCAGCTTAATAACAGACGGAGTCAAAGGTCTGGCCCCATCTTACTGATCTTTCCTTACTATGCACTTAGTGTGATAAATTGCAGTGCTCTAACAGAAATTACACTCTTTTTACCACCTTGCTCTCTTCCCATAAGTCACCTTCTCCGAAACCCATGTCAATGTACTGAACTTTCCAGTCATTTGAAACAACCATCTTCAAAAGGAAATCAGTCCACTGCAAAAAAAACCCCAAAACAATGCTCCCCCTCTTCTTGCCAAAATACTGGATTCCTTCTGTTGCCGTCAAAGGCTTAAAATGGACAAAATGTACCCTTGGACCAGTGCTGTTTTGTTTTAATATGTACTTGTAAGAATTTTAAGCTTACTGTCCCAAACCTAAAAAGCTAGACCTGGTGCACCTATTTGTGACTCTGCTATAGATGCCACTCTGCAGTCACAGAGGGAAGCAACATAAGTCATCACATTACAGAAGACCAGCAGCAGTAGGCTTCCTCATGTTTTAAGTACAGTTCTTAAGCCTCTCCAAAGCATCTGTAAAAGACTGAAACCACATTGTCTGAGACCACTGTGGCCTATATAGGAGAGAGACCAGTAGGTCATTCAACTCTCCAAACACTGCTGTAGACATCCCACACACTTAGACAGAGTAACTTTACCATCTAACGTATGCTTGGCTGTAATGAACCATCCCGATAAAATTAACAAAGATCCAAAGTCCAGTGGTACTAATATGCCCAATGCAGATGCAACACTGCATGATTAGGTACCTAAGGAAGACAGAAAACTTTTATAAACCTGCTTCTTGATAACAATGCTGTTACTGCTAGTAACGACAATCAATAAATAGGAGAATAAAATAATTTTAAGTTTACAACACACTATTCTTTAATCAAATTCCTCCTCCTTGCTTTTCTCTTTCCTTTAGGGAGCGAGCACCAAGCTTAGAAAAGCCTTTTATGTATCAGGATGCTCAGGCTTACTTTTAACTGCAGTCACGTGTAGGATATGGGAAATAAATATGGCCTTTAGGAACTATCACATGCTACTGTAAAGCGTACAAGAACTCTGCCCTTAGCTGTACCCTGAGAAAACACAATTCACTGCACAGGACTAACACAGATGGGCTCAGATTAAGCTCAGGCTGCCCACGCAGCTCCCTGGCAAGAACATTTCAGGCGAGATGGTGCCTGTTTAGGAAAAGCCCCTTGTCGTCTCATCCGCCTGCAGCTACGAGAGCGGGAGGCTGGCGAGACGGATGAGATAACCGGCCCAACCGCAGCACCGCAGGGACTGCTCACATGGCTTGGGAGGATGCTCTGCATGCCCTCCACAGCAACAGAGACAGCAAACACCTTCCTTCTGCAAGTACCAGCCAGGCTTCTGTAAAGCAGCAAGAAGAGGTGCCCAGTGTGGCTCAAGCCCAGTTTTCAGCTGCTCCTGCAGAGCCGGGGATGCGGCTTCTCCCAGTTGGCAGCCTAACAGTGCAGCAGGAACAACAAGCATCTGATTTTTTTGCTGCCCCTGGCTCCCTAACTTTGGGCTATCTGGGGCCTGTGAGAAAGCAGAAGTTTCTGTCTGAGATGAAGAAAAGTGGGAAAGGACTAGATAAAATTTCTTTCCCTATCTCCATGCTCCACTGGGGACGGGAGGACTTTGCTTCCAGTAAATATAGGAACAAGTTACTTTGCACAGAGATCCAAGAGTCCTAATGCTCTGGAGTTTCTTGTAGAAGAAATACACTTATGGAAAAATAAAGATCATGTCCTGGTCACACCTGAATAATCTCTTAGAGAGTTTTAGAAATTATGTTTATTTTTCCACATTCACATGTGTTTCATACATCAGTAAAATATTTCCACTTATCTGCCAGAGGCTTTCAGGAAAAAATATAAAGTATTGTCTCACAAAAATGTAATCCTCCTTTTTCTTTAGAGAGACTTTGTGGTTAGGATTTATTCATGTAGCTTATAGAAGGCAAGTTCAATAGAGAGTTTGCACTGCAAAGTTTCTGGGAAGCATCAAAGTTGTTAATGCATTTGTTCTGCACGAAGCTAGAAAAGATGAACAGACCGTCTCTTACATCTGTATCCGGCCTGTGTTAAAACACACAAAGAAGTTATTCATCTCCTTCTTAGAAATGCAGAATAAAGCTGTTTCCTTGAGACAAGGAAACAAACCCGTTTGTCACAACTGTTATTCTCTTCCCATGAACACTTCTATTCTTAGCTGTTACATTTTGCTGTATCATTGTAGTACAGAAATTCACATTTCTTTCCTGCGATGACTGTACAATAGCAAGTACAGTATGTCAGACAAATTCCAAAGGCTGCAGTGCATCACTATTTAAATCTTGTTCCCACAAAGACAACAGCACAGTACTTCTGTGCTAAAAAGTCTGCATTAATTTATGGGCATATTCATGTTACAAAGGTCTATGCTGGACAAAAATATAGGGCAAATTTAATTTTCTTAGCAGTTTCCCTAAGAACCATGTAAAAACTCACACACCATAACACTGATATCTTCATGCCTGTCTGTTCTGTGATGGCAGAGCTAACCTACAGAGCCACAGACCAAACGCCTTCTTCCATGGGCCATAAACTCTTTTGCCAGTAACAGAGAAATACGGAATTAAATCTCACGAAACTTGATCCAGATGTTCTACTCTTTTGTAATAGAGAGATGTTTCTTCCTAGCTAAGTGCATTTTTACTTCAAAGAGGAACTTCAGTATTAGCTACTAGCTCTTGGGTTCTTCCCCATGTCAATCCTTCAGTCAATAATGACACGCATGTACATGGCCTCTGCTCTGGCAAAGATTCCTGCCACCCTCTAATGACCTATAAACCAATGAGAAGGAAATTGCTGCACACAATATGAAAGTGCCTAGACTGAGCATCTGGCTCGTTTTCCTTCCCACTTGAAACATTACCTAAATAGTCTCCATTTCTTCCCTCATGTTATTTGAGTATGACTAATGGAAAAGTTTATTTTAAGGGTTGCTTTCGCATATTTTGCATGGATATCTTTTTCTTCTCTCTACACTGATTGGTCTCCTCTTCCTTCTTTATTAAAATGTATTTTGCTTTATGGTAGAAGGAGGAACGTAGCTAGGATTACAGCCTGACACAGAGCCAGTGTGGATTTGAAAAAGTATGCCTTCATATAAACCTATGGTACCAGCTATAATATAACCCTTGGTCTCCTAAGCAAATCTCCTAAACGTGGCTAGCTGAGGAAAGCAGACTCTGAGATGCTTAAGATGGGAAAAGCATCAGAGATGATGACAGGCATTTTTGCTTTTTTTAAGGTAACAAGTATATGATGCAGGAGCCGTGTTCTACACCGGACCGTATTTGCATATAGGCAGCATAAGTCCTTAATGAAAACATTATTTCCTTCATAAAAGAATGCAAGCAGTAAGCAATTTTTTGAAGAGCACAATTGTGCAGTTTTGTTCAAAGGAAATTATAATTTTTAATTATGAAACACTTTAATATGACAAGATATAGATGAGAAGCATTCTTTACTTCACAGACCTTTAGTTTTGATCATGATTTTGTCATAAGCTTCCATATAATTAGTTTTCTTCAGAAAGCCTTATCTTTCAGAATAATGTGATTACATGAGAATGAAGTCTTTTTTGGTTTGTTTTTTTCGGTGGTTTTTTTTTTTAGAACAAACTGTGGAGATGTGTATTGGAAAGACTGGCTGGTAAATGTAACCTCTCCTGGTCAGAAAGAAGGCAGTGAATAAAGAGAAAACAAAATAATCAAAATCCCTGTAATTATTATTTTTTAAACATTATGCTTATATAGAATTTATTGTTTGTGTTGACTGCATCTCACAGTACCGGATTTTTTAAATAGCCTGAATTTATGTATTAGTCAAGTTAGACCTCAAGTGTCAGTCTGAGCAAGGAACAAATACATGTCATTTACTGATTCAGTCTGACCTACTGCTACCATTCAGGCAACCGGGTCTTGCTGGGAAGGTTCAGGGATGATCACTGACGAGCATTTCAGAGAAAGCCTGTACGTCATGCTCTGTTACATAGGAGGTCTCTTTTCAAAGCCACTTTAAATATTCTTCCAGAAGAACAGACACATGTAAAGAGCAAGTCAAGCACACAGAAGAGCTCAGAGAGGAGCTTTGTGTTTATTTTGCTTAGAGTATTAAAAAAAAAAAAGTCTTAAAAGGAAAATCACATGGATTCTTGGATCTAAGAATCCATTTCTGCTCTAACTGAAGTCAAAGGATGGGGGGGGCGAAGTTATTGTTACATCTCATTTGGATAAAGCTTTGCTTATTTAGAAGAAACCTCCTTCATTTAACTATTTACAGATAGCTTCACCAAAGCCACAGCTAACTGTAAGATGTTAAATGAAGAAAGCAAAATAATTTGGATTACTTGGCATTGATTGTATAATATACTGACCAGCCTAAGTAATGGAGAGTGATCAATTCAGTAAATAAAGCCCCAAAAATCTAATTGGGTCATAATGCACAACAGTGAATTACGCAGAAATTCAGTACATGGAATGGCTTTTTATGCAGCTATCAAGTTTTTAGCTAAATCCAATTCCAGCTGAGTGTAGTTATTTGAAAGGCTTAGTAATTGATATTCTGGTTATGACAGATAAGAATCCAGAGGACCTCAAAAAGACAAACTTACCAACTTTTTTTCCCATTCCTTATTAAGATCATCCACATAGGAGAGAACAAAATCAATTCTCCTGACACCGTCCCTGAAGAAAATAGAATCTTTGCTCTGATGTCTTTTATCAATCTGTGGAAGATATAGGCATATGATTAAAAAAACCCAAGCATTGCCGTTGCTCTAAAATATAACAGAAGACAAAGAAGTTCCCCCAAATTGCCTCAATTCTTCAGTTTCTTCATACCTGAAGATATACTTGCACAAGTTTTAACAAGGGCTACATCCAGTTAAAATAATTTCAAGATTAACTGCTTATATGCACAAACACTACATGTAAATAACTGGTATATGAAGAATAAATATATGTTAGTATTTACAATAACCTGTGAACAATGCTACCATTTATTCTTTCACGGTCTTTACAATGTGTCATAAATGATCAAGACAAGTGTTATTTGACAGCATGGGTTTTTTTCTGCAGTTAGTCAGAATGCCACTCTATATAAAAGCCAGCTAAGGCACTGCTCATTGACTTGAAGCAAGTAGCAAAAAGTAAATTCCATGCATTGTATTCTACATAACAAGATTCACTAAACCAACCACCACAGAGAAATATGGCCCAGCTATGACTACATATGAAAATGCACACAAATGATACAGGGGTTACATTTCAAAATTGAGTATTTACTTTCTTGCGGGGAGGGAAACCTAATAAAATGTATCAATGCAACAGGGTAATTAGTATTCCAATTGATCTATTAACAGTCATCTTTTCATTTATCAGCCAGAATGTCGTAATAACAACATTCATCTTCTTCACTGATTAGGCTACAGTAATTAACGTTAAGCAAAAAAAGACTATTACCTCACTCTCCTAGGGAAGTTAGCATAATATTAGGTAATATTATTTATTACCGTATCAATATTCAGCTCTACCAAATTGTTTGCAAGACTAGAGGTTCATACAGCACAGTGCTCTCCATAGAAGCTAATACTCTGGTCTAAATTTACCTCCATGCTAAGGAAGGTTGTTGGTGGGTTTTTTTAACCACACCCATCAGCAATATTGTATTTATATAGGACTGAATTGGGTTTTTATTTTATTAGAGTAGGAACAAAAAAAAGAGAGTAATTCAAAGGGATATGTCTCTGTCTTCTCCCTCTTAAGCCATGCAAGGATGCACGCGAAATGAATTCTGTGCTTTCTCAGAGAACTTTATAACTGTGAACCTTGCTCCCAGTTAACAAAAGGCATCACACAGTGAAGCATGTTATTACTGCAGCCATCCAAGCTACTTGCAATATCATTCATCACTGTTTTACCCTGAGACGTCGCTTCAGGAACAGATTATATCTCCTTCCACTCTGCCGGAATAACCAACAAGTAGTTAGCAAGCCCACTGTTCCTCTCCAAGACCCAAACCAACTGCTTCGAGCACATACCCCCCCAGCTACAGCTAGTGAGAAATCTGTGTCCTTAAGAAAGCCAAGAAAAGCTTCCAACTATTAGGAAAACACAAGTATTCCTAAACAGTATGAGTATAATGTCTTTTTTATTAAAGGCAAAACTGTGCTGGCATTAATTTTTATTATAAACTCAGGTATTTTCAAATAATGACTCCTAAATTGCTAATTGCCATCATTTGGCTACTTAAGCAGATTTAAAAAAAAAAGGAACAATGAGAAAGTTTCTTTGAATGCAATGCAAAGGCAACAAAACAAGCACAGGCTAATGAAAAGAGCATGCAAGTTTCTGTTACGCTCATGTCAGGTTGGACCCACTGGGACATAAAAAGATGAACTGCAACTATGTCATTCCAGAGCTGACAAAACCACAAGCAATAATATCTGCATACTCCGGGATATGTGTTTATCTTCAAGAGGCTCAAATTTAATAATACTAATACTAATACTAATAATAATAATAAATAAATAAATAAAACCCCCCATTATTCCATAGCTTTATACAATTTTATGCCTCTTCACTAGATACCCTGGTAACTGCTGAAACCAGACAGTAGCCTACTTGGACTATCCATGCATTCCTCAGAATTCCTGTATTTCTGAAGCTATCCTAGCCTTTGGGGAGCTACAAAACTCTTGGTTGTGTTTGTTGTTCCTCTTCTTGAGAAATATTTACAGCAGATCAATTAACATAGACTACTTTGTAAGAACTGAAATCAGGACAAGCTACCTCCAAAAATGCTTTTGCTTTCAAATGCAGTACATAATCATTAAGACTAAAAGGCTCGCAAAAATCATGGAATCCAATAGAAGAAAAGAAAAGAAACAGCATTTTCCTATTCTATTTTGTGCTTACAGGTTTGGGGGGTTTTGTAAATATAATTGTGACTACAAACAAATTGCAACTGTTTAGATGTTAATTTGATTAGTGTATAGAACCACACCTACATCTTAATAGTATCAACAGTACTCTAATTATTCAGCATTACAGTAAGTGAACACCAAAGTGCAGTCTAACAACTTACAATGTTGGGAACCAGCCTAAAAACAGACTGTCCCAACCACCAATTTAAAAAAATAGAGATTGTGCAAGCACAGACATTGTCCTAGTGATTTAACAAAATCCATATATACAAAGAAAGAAAGAAAAAAAAAATCAATAATATTTACTTCAAAAAAAGCTCCTGCCAAAGGATTGCCCCAAATTCTTCGGGTAGCATAGTTATAATTAGATCATTCCATACGACTGAAGTAATATTTTATCTTTAGTGCCATCAAAGTTTGCTCATTTTCTAAGATGTATCAGAATCCTGCTTAGTCATTAAAGGTCTGACTATCAATTATAAGAAGATGCAGTAGTCATCGTTGGATCTGCTTTGAGAAGGGGAATACTTATCACTTCTCTCTCCTTCTGTACACAGGATTATTCATCACGGATAGTGACAGGCCTACTTATTAAACCCATAAATTATTCCTTTCCATTTTGCTGCATTTGGATTTCACAAGAAGAACAAGATCAGTCTTGCATATTCATGCAATTCCGTGCATAAATGTGCACTTACAGGTTTAAAATATATATAAAAAGTTGGTAATTTGCATTGGTTGCATCAGTGAATCATAAAACATTATGGATTAGTATATCTTATTTCTTAACAGCTCTTTCCAGAACTGTATTCAAACTAATTGATCTTCGACAACCTACAGTTATTAAATAAAGTTACTGCCCATCAGAGCAGATACTCTGTGACGTGTACCTTCTGGAATACAAGTAACCAAATTAAAATTTCCCAATGCAGCACAGGGAGGAAGCAGAAGCTTTTGAATAATACCCAATGAGGAATTACAGAAGAGACGGAGCCAGTCTCTTCCCTGAGGCATCTGGCGAAAACGCAAGAGGCAACAGGCACAAGTTGCAACAAAGGAAATTCCTACTGGATGCGAGGGTGCGGTTGAGCAGGAACAGGTACGACAGGTTGCCCAGAGAGACTGCGTAACCTCCGTCCTCAGAGATCACACAGCTTGACCAAGCAAGGCCCTGACTCAGCAACCTGATCCAAGTTTGAAGTCAGCCTTGCCTCCAGTAGGAAATTGGTCAAGGAGACCTCCAGAGGTCCCTTCCAGTCCAAGTCACCGTACGATTCTATGAAATGGTGCTACCGCAAGCGTTTAGCATTTACCAGTGCTTCCAAAAGTTGGATAAACCCATCAGCTACAAGGCAAGTTCACAAAAACTACTTGTTCAAAACCAAATACTACCTTCCTATTTTCCTGTAGTAACTTTCCAGTCTTAATAGTCTAATTAACTCTCTACGAACTAAGTGACTTCATAGCCTGCGGAGAGATCTGCTAACTGAATGCTCTAACAGCCTATCGTAAGGAGCTAAATTTTTCACATAGCTACTTAAATGTAAACTTACTGGATTCATACAGAATTATATTAATATTCCTAGTTATCCTGTAATCGATAACATCTGCCTAGACATCCAGCGGAGGTCAGGGTATCGGACCACGTTCAACCCAACAACCCTCCAAGCACCTGGACTTGCAGTCCTCACGTTAGACACAACCTAAAGCCCTGCAGCAGGAAATCCTGACTCAAACAGCACAGGTGACAGGAAAGACCCAAGATCTCAGCATGGAAATTAATAAAGCATAGCTCAAGACGAAGTAAGGCTGTAACACCCCCCCCGTTCAGTCTGCCCAGACTGGTTTGGGTACAGCTTGTAAATGCTGGCTGGTGGTCTCGCGCGACGTTCAAATCCATCAAATCCAGGGCCAAAGCACAGAAGCCAGTCACCGCGAACAGGAGAGGGGAAGGCGAGCTGCTGGACGTGGCACCAACCACTAAACACCGTAACAGAAAGTGCTTCAGAGAAACGACTTTGGACCAAAGCTGAGGGAGAGAGACCGAGGTAAACATTTTGCGGCCTTGCTCACCCACCAAAGCACACAGACAGCTGACCTCGGTCAGCACAGTCAGCTAGCCCTCGGTGGTTTAGCGATATCACAGTACCTGAAAGGCAAATACATTTTTCAGATTATACCTGAATGATTTAATACTGTATATTCTCACAGGACTCGCAGGGATTTCTGTTTCTGGTCATCCACCTAACAGGAAATTTATGTCCCTACAGGCCGCTTAGCACAGCTCTCTCCTTGCAGGCAACGGAGCTTCCTCCAAATACACCTTGCTACTAAATATCCTAGCCCTCTCCATGTCCATAATTCAAAAGCAGAGAAATTTGACTCAGAGCAATACTTTTCAGATTAATATTCAGTCAGAAAACTTCAAGTTTCTTCGGGGCCTACATTCAGAAATGGCCTTCCCAACTTCAGTTCCCCGGACTTCAAGGTTTCACAAGCGTCCACCTCACGGAGCTGGGGCTGCAGGTTCAGACCTCAGCGGCCTTCCCCTTCTGCTTTTTGTATTTCAGAGTAGGAAGGTAGTTTAGAGCGGCAATTTCAGTAATAAAGCAGTAACCAACACTAATCTGAGATGGAAGAACCCAATACATTAGCTTCATTAGAGTTCTAGCCCAGGGAAGTATCTCTGGCTCTGACTAACGGGTATGCTGAGAGGTTAACATGAATAACATGATCCCCATCAGCACATCTAGCAGTTATATTATCATAGTCCTACATTACCACACAAGAAACTGCCTGAAATTACAAAATAAAATCGATTCGCAAGATTTTGCTGCTTACAAGATAGTCTACAAACCAAATATTTTTACTGCATACTTCTGATAATCATACAGGCAAATTAGTTTTTATCACAGACAATGTAAAAAAACCAAAATAACAACATTACAAAGCAATTAGTTAATTTATGAATTAACAATCCACTGCAGAAAAATTTTCAGAATACAGAAATGGACAAAACCATAAGGATTTCAAAGCTGAATCAAAATACAAGAAAAGCCTCCATAATTGAAAGGGTAGAAAACATTCAATGGCTTAAAAACAAAATTATCACCCTCATTTAGATCCCCAGTTTGCAAAAGATGTTTATATACCTCCCACTTTGACCGAATTAAACATGCTTACAGCTATAGGAAAAACATGCTGATTTAAGTGCCGCTATGCTAAATATAACTGTTTGATAAAATTCATTTCCAAAAGCAAAAAGCTCCTGGAAATGCATTTACACAACATATGCAAATATACAGGCACTCTACTGAAAATCAAAGAGGCAAATTCCTGGTTTATGCCCAGTAAACTCAGTTCCCATTATACCAGAGATCCTCTTTGCATGAAGTTCTCTTCAATATTCTTGCTTGGAGGAATCCATGCAATTGAAGTGCTTACCCACTTCAAAGAAATGTATTAACAACACTCTAGCACCACACATTTCAATTTCCAGTTATGCTCCATGCAGGCTACAAAGTTGCATACAAAATTATAACCTTTCCCATTCAAAGAAACAAAAAATCCCACATGTTTCTTGTAGCTAAAACTTGCAAGCTACTTTTTGCACCTCCACCACAATTGTTTTTCAATTTTAAACCACATTAAAATCTCAAAGCTTGAAAACATGCATTTCAAAGCAGTTGAAGACACCAAGATACTTGCACTAAGATTTAAATGCGCAGAAAAAGCCTTTCTGGATAAAAGAACACATTAAATGAGAATAGAACAAAGAAAAATAAAAAGTATGCTGAGAGAGCGTATGTGTTAATGTAAGACACCAGAGCCCAATGTAAGCAAGCAGACAGTTTTAATATACCTCAGCATGTACTTCTTCAGTTATCTTAAATGAACTTTTGTAATTTTTTTCTCCATAAAAGAATAATGGTTATTTTAAGTTTTCTGATATATTTGAAAATTAATACAATTATCTTGTCTGCAAATTTCAGTAAGTGGATATTTTGAGCCTTTCCTTATTATTTACTACAATAAGAAAAAAAGGCAACACATTTCAAATGCTGTCAGTGTTTGTTTCGTGCTTTTTAAAACATTTTAAAGTATCATGCTGACTCACAGAGCCGTCCACATTACCATGATAAAAAGGAATCCCACATTTGTTAATAACACCAGTCAGAATACATCCTATATCCCATGAAACCAAAACAATGATAAAAAAAGCAAACTTTCCAGTTTTCTCCACCAATCTTAACTTTTCGATTTTGTCTATTATCCTTTCAATTTGCTTGAATTTGTCATTTAAGCCATCACTAAGAAGAAGCACAAAAACCACATTCATTTTTATAAGCTAGAAAAAACAATTCTTTTTGGAAGGATGGCTTCCTTGAAACTGGAAAATTTTCTGGCGAGGGACTTTTTGGCATACAGTTATAGAGGACGCCACACAAATTCATGCAAAGAAGCATGAATATTGCTTACTGCTTACCACTTGATGTTCAGGGATGAGTAAAGTAGTCTCAGTGCTGTTTAGGCCCTGCCAGTGGCATCACAGGAAAAACATAATGTTGTTAGCGATGATGCAAACGAGGCTTTAAAATAAAAGGCTATTTCAGAAGAAACAGTGTAGCTTCTGGTTTAAGTTGTTGAAAAGCTGTTCTGAGTGATAGTTGGATTTTCAGTCTAGATAGTCGAAATTTAAACAAACCTCTACTTCCTCAGATGAGCTGGGTCTCTAGCCTACGCCACTGACTTTTACATGGCCCATAACGATTTCTAAATATTAATAACAACTTTTAGTAAGAGCTATACAGTATCCCTCAGCATTTCCATTATAAAAAAAATAAAGCCTCAACAACTTGGCACAGATTACCATTTACAAGCTGATGAGGAACAATTTTTAACAGTACTTTTTCTTATTTTAATATCAAAAGAGAGAAAATGTACACAGCATAGATGGCTGTGCTTGCATTAAAAACAAATGTGATGCCCCTTACTTAGCTATTTTTTCAATACAAACTGAAATTATACCACGTACACTGAAGGAAAACAAATGCAAGGAGACAGATCATTAATCTCATAGTGTAGACAAGGCAAATTGGTATCAGTAATTGCAGTTGTTATGCCTAATGAGACTAGTGAGGGCTTCCCAGCTTCCAGTTATGATCCACGCCTGGCAAACCCCTACCCTGATTTTAATTGTACAAGATCTGGGTGCTTATTATTTTCCTGCACGAAGGCCTGGAGGGTGTTGCAACGTCCTCTGGCCAGACTCCACACAGGGATGACAGGAATACCAGCAGCAGAGGACTCCGCAGAGCACAGCTCTCCTACAAAGCTACCTGGGGTCCTGGACCACAACTGTGTGATTGCATGAGCAAAGGATTTTGAGACCAGGCTGCGCTATTAGAATGAATAATGGTTTGCAATACCTAAGCTGTTTTGCAATATCTAATTCCATTAGTCAATAGTTTCTCACACACTTCTTTTGTTTTTCTTCTGAAAACAAATCACAGGCAGGTTTAAAGAGTGCAACCAAATAGTGTGAGCGCATTATGAAAATATGGCAGTTCTCTATGGAATAAAATTAACTTTCAACAGAAGCAGAATACTAACTTCATTTCATTATTGTATCATCATTTATTGGTTTAGAGTTGTAATATTTCAAAAAGTGTATTTCCCAAAATCCAATTTTCATAAAGTACTGTATGATTTTTTTAAATTAGAAATGAGTATTTTTCACTTTTATTACAATTTTACTTGACAGAAGTCATTCAGGTCCATTCCTATAATTTTGTGAAACAAACAGCTATTGTTATTACTTGCAATGGAAACAGGAACACGTACACACATCTTTACATTCTTTCTTAATGATGCCATCTCTGAGTATTTGCTTATCTAAATAAGATAAAAAGGTCCTTTTCGGAACTGAGTCAAATAAACAAAGACAGATCCACCTGGTTTTTGGCACGGAATCCACATGACAAACAGTGCAAACATACATAGCTGCACTGTGCTCTTACTCCGAGATAGTCTGAACTGGGTTTAGCAGTTTAATCCTCACGTCATTGATGCTACTGGAAAAACCTGCGCTATTTGTAGTGAACTAAGACCTGAGACACTTAAGCAGAAAGTTTCTCTCCAATTATACACTGAAAATATCTGTCCTGTAAAGTACCGTACAAATTTGACATCAATGAAAGTGCAGCCTCGCTTTTCATTGCTGCCCTACGGCTCCTGACCTCTCCATTGCACACCTGCGCCCCCGGGCCAAGCTGGTCCCCTTCCATCTGCTTTTCTTCTACCTCCATCCCGTACTCCTCCCACCCAAAGCTTCCCAACTCCTCCACGATTAGATGTAAATACAGGTTTTAGCTACCCGCTGGTCCTCACATGCTGCCCACACTGCTTCACCCTGAGATAAATTTTTAATACATTTAGTGAAACACTAACCTGTGCGATGAAGACACACAGCTGGCAGAGTCCTTTGTATGTTCCTATGAATTTTGTGAAATGCTTTCCTGTTAATCTAAGGAACTTACCCTGCTCTCATTACAACTGCCTGAAATTAATTGGCTCAAGTCATGGGGGTTAAATATTATAATGTTGGTGATGAAACCTTCTACTGTACATTTAAAGTGTAAGAACTCTTACAGAGACACCCCAATTTTCATTACATGCCAAAGTCTACAGACAGCACAAAGGGGCACCCATCTTGATAACACGACCCCCAAAACAAGAACCAACCAGTGTTTTCAGAAACACTCAAATAGTCCAACTTTGTTCAGACAAAAACCAAGAATAAAGAAGGTTAGCAGTGGTGGCAGCAGTGCTGGGCTGGTCCTTCCTACTTCGCAATCCACATTAAGTCTTTAATGCTCTCACTCTCTCCCCAAAATACCCCTCAGACTGTGTTTTGTAGTTACACTTGAGAGAAGTCTTTTTGTATTTCCTTCTAGATTTTGAAACTGATTTGGTCTGTCTTCATAATATTAACAATGGTATTTTATGTTTCTCTCTACTTGAAACCCCACCAGTCTGAATTGAAAAATGAACAAGCATGAAAAGTAATGTACATTATGATGGTGTTTCTTCAGAAAAAAACAATAATGAATTCCTTTGGAACACTTGCAGCACCTGCTGCTCTCAAAAACAAAAAATCTGTTTGCCACACCCCTAATTTTGGTAAAATGCATTGCTTTAATACCTTTGATGGAGCTCTGCCAATTTACTTCTGCTAACCTGGCTTAAATAAAGACAGCTTGTTCTCACATTTTCTCACGATCAAGTTACAATATGGAAAATCCTGATTAACAGGAATTTTTAGGGAGCATTTCACTAGTGTGAAATTAACAGAAAAGGTGAAAATTTCATATATTACTGAGAAACTCAGGGTCCACATACATAAAAAGCATACATTTTAAGTTACTTTGTACTTCCTAATTGGAACAGCAGACACAAATAGCCCTCTGTATACACCTCATACAGATGTCAATAAACTACAAATTAATGATTCAGTCTTCCACAAAATCTGTACTAATTTTACAATTATCCCACTTGAATGGCCTAAAATTTAACTCTCAGGAAATTTAATACAAATTCCAATTTTAGCTTTCTTCCAAACTTGAATTATTTAACTGACCTTCCTTCCTCTCAAGAATAGGAACCCTATTTTGTCAGTGGGCCTCATCCTCATTTACTCTGTAATTTGCACAACCAATTACAATCGCTGAACAAAAATGCACTGTGCTATCAAAACAGAATTGTGCCATTATATGTTTCTAGTGCTCTTTATTCATAAATATAAAGCACATAGGAAAAACTGATTCTCAAGTTTTATTCCATTCATTTTCCAATTTGCTTGAAAGGACTTCCAGAGGCATTTACGTATTTCTTGGAACAGGAACTCCATTAAGGCTGATTCAGGTATATTCTACATAGACACTCAATTAGGACAGTTGCCTATCCCTAACAGAAGTGGCTGTCTGTGAATTACTGATTTCACAATGACATAATTTGAAGCAGTCCCCAATGCAATGCCTATTTGAAAATATCCCTATCATATCCTTTTTTTTCCCCTCCTCTCCAGTCTGCTGTTTGCTGAAAACATCTCCTTGCCTCTCTGCATGACAAAGCATCTAGAAATGATTCATGCTGTAAGGCTTGTAATATGAAAAGCTGTTGAACTCCAAGCAATCTTGTTTCTTTTGTCCTTGTGGGACATGAAAAGAAGAAAAATAAGGAGACTCAAGAAGAAGCAGATTTAAAAAAAAAAAGAAAAAATGGGGTAAAATAGGCAAGAAGCAGTGGATTACAGCAGAAATGCAGAATCATGAAGAAGGACCAAATGCACCATTGACTGGAGAGTCAATTACTTTCTGAGTCCTTGGCTTCATCCAACTTCTTTAAGTGTTGGCAGGCTTCACTACAGACCATTTTTCACCTTAGTTTTTGTTTTACTTGCACCATTCCTTATGTCCAAATCACATAATCCTTTACAGATTACAAAAGAAAAAAAATACCACTGAATTACAGATAGGTAATGTTTTCTGCTCTCCATATTTGAATCTAGATTTCTTTTATTCCCTCCTCTGTTGCTAAATCAACGATAAGGCCTTAGCTTTTCCTCCCTACTGCTGAGCAGAAGCAACTATATGTTACATTTCTTCTCCTCCAAAAGAAAAGACAGCCCAAGCATAATGAAGTTGTGATCTGAATGTAAATTTGTTTAACTCTTCCCCAATGGTCTTTTTATGAATTAATTTCATTTCTGTTTTAAAATGACTTGACTTAAATTGTTCCTGCAGTTGGAAAATATGAACACTTGGAAGTCTTAAAACAAAGTTAAGTACATGGCTAAGTAATAAGAAAATTGCCAACCTATCACCAGAGTAAAATCATAAAATAGAGAAATGTGCTATCTGTCAAAACAAGAACAAAGCATGTTGACCTGAGCTCAGAACGGTCTTGGTGAAAAGAGGAGAAACCATGGCTTGTCTTTCATACTGGGATAGATGACCCTGCTCAATTCCTATGGGAATGCATCAAGGATGACAAAAGGCAGCCTAGCAAAGAACTGAGGGAAAAGAAGTTCTTCCAGTTTATAGAAAACAAAACTGAAGTTGTGACAACACATAAAGGATTAGCAACGTATGAAAAAAAGAGCAGGGCTATCTTACTGTTGGAATGAATTCATGGAAAAACTTTAAGGATAGACATATCTAGGACATTAATCACGAAGAACTAAGCCTGTCATGGCTGATGAGAGTGTGAAACCGGGTAAGAAGATTAAGAGTAACTCTGTAACTTTATGTCCGGCTAATGCATAGAAAGCAAAAATCAGATAAATGAGACAGTATTAGGGGACAGGGTAGGATAACACAAAGCACAGAAGTGTACTAGCTTAAATGTAAGCAAACATCAGATAACCAGCTGATCTGGAGAAACAAACTATCTAAAGCCAAATAAGCCATCTCTTCTTAGAGGGAGGGCAGAAAATAACAAAACAGGACACCTGGCATAAGTAAAAAAACAAAAGAAATGGCAGCACGAAGTTACCAACAAGAGATTTTTGAGAGGGTAACCAGACATATTTTTCATAAGGAGACTACCTCCCAGGCAAGAAAGTGCCGAAGATCAAAGCCTCCTTTCCCACCCCATCATGAAACTTTCACCCTTCAAACAAGGTTCAAATCCCATGTCTCCACATATATGACACATGCGTTGCACCCTTTCTCCCATGTTTCCTGCCTCTTCCTACATCCTCAGTCATGAAGTGAATTCTTCCAAGCTTTGGTGACATAGGTCATCTCCATCTACTGAGAGGCACTCAAAAGGAACTCAGAATCAGCTTCAGACTCTGATGCTTATCATGGTATGATGATTCATAAGCTATAATTGGAGACCTATCTGCCCAGGGTTCAGTGAAGTATTTGATATGGCTGTTCATGGAAAATTTTGCTGGAGAAAAAGATTGCTACAACTCCTACAATAGATTCAGAAAGTAGCAGGGTGAACATACTAATAATTTTTAAGATGGAACTGGTAGATTTATGAAAATATTTAGATGACATGGTTGCATGCGCTAGCAAGATAAAGATCTGTGTGATCTAGGAAGCACTCCCAAGTTCTGTCTTCACATGACCACCTCCAAATTTGCCTCTTAAGAGATAGGTGAGGACACGTTTTGCTCTTAAGAAGTTCAGCAGAACAGCTACAGTTTTCCAACACTCAATTCAATAGACATCATTTCTGATGAGTGCTCATGGCCCGTATGAGACTCTACTTCGACAAAGCAACTATTTTCCACTCAGGAGCAGAAACTCTTCATATCTTCCTCTAAGCATATAATAACCGCAATAAAGAAATGAGACAATAGAAATTAGAATAAAACACCAATTTCAAGAATGCAAATTTTCAATATTCTTTTAAAATCTGTTTCTTAACTGAATAATAACCACACACCGCTACCTATTTAAGATATTGCATACTGCACATATTAAGAAATGAGGTACTGTGAAAAAATGAATAGCTGATGATGCTTTTCATATTGCACATGTTGCAAGGAGAAGTATTCTTATAACTTAAATCTCACTGCACTGTCAAAAAGTTCCTAGAACCAGCAATATGATACGCAGCATAAAACAAAGCGTTAGGTTTGTGCAAAAGCATTATGTTTTTCCAATTGCCAAAACATTAAATGATTGTGTGATTCTCATTTCAAGACTGATCCTGGAAACACTGTTAAGCCCACACTGTTTTCTACACTGATATGTCTCTTGTAAGACTCAGTGACTATCAGTGTTACATTCATGGTTTTGCTCCTTCAGAACACTAGAGGAAGAAAATGTTTACATGGATAGAAAAAGGACGTGTAAGACAATCTAGAAGACATATTATTTTTAAAACTAATTCTATCTTTCACAGCAACGGTTCCACTTTCTTCCTACCAGTAGTATGTTAACACCATCGGTACTGTACCTTACCTCAGAGCTGCTTGGGACTTCCGATCCTGCAGTTGAAATAGTCTCACATAAAGGTCCATTGCATTCTTCCCCTAAGGAACATTGAAAGAAAGACAGATTCACATAAATACACTCCTTATTTTAAAATATTATTGTACCTGAAAGTGGTGTGCATCTTGAAGCCACAGAACTATGAACAAGCAAAAGCAAAAGCTGGAAAATAGTACTGAGCTACATAAAATCTCTGAGAATGGTTCTGTGAAGGGGAAAAAATGCTGTGAGAGACAATACACTCAGCCTGTACTACCTGGTTGTAACCTTGCAGTCACAGACACATACTTTTAACTGTGATAAACAAAAATCTGTCAGCGTCACGTATCTTTCGTGTCTCAAATGTCTGCCAGGTTACTGTCTATGAGGGTCTCGCACCCGGAGCTTTGCTGCCTCAGTTATGAAAGTTCAATTATCTCTGGGGTTGCTTGCTAGAAATTGAATTAGGTTTTTTGTTGCTAAGGGATTAATGGTGCATAACCTCAAGATTACAGATGCCCACATAATGGAGACACAATGACAGGATCAAGAATAGTAATGTCAACTTAAATTACCAAGCTTCTTGTTGTTTAAAAAAAACCAACAACCAAACCCCACAGAAAAAAAACCACCTTCATTTTAACAACAGTATTGAACTCCAGCGTGACTTTCCTGCAAATATAGTCAGTTCACCAAGGACACTGTCAACTTAAATGTTAACATTATAGGGAAAAATCACATTGAGTATCTTCAGATCCCTAAATCATACTGAGACGTTGGCTGCGTTTGGGGCTCTGGAGAGCAATTCAGAGCCCCTAAGCTAGGCTCCTGCTCCAAGAAGTTTTTGTAAACAACCGCCTCTCTGCTGATTAGACAGACAGACCAGTCTCCTAAATCAGGCATCTAAATAAGTCCACCACCAATGGAAAAGGACAAGCAGTTTTGAAAACAGCTCATCACGATCTAGAGCAGGCATCTAATAATGTTCCCTCTTTCTTCCAAAACAAAGATGCATCATGCTCCTTTCTCCATCGAGGAAGTATTGCTGGGTATAGCTTCGACTGGACAGACATCTTAGACTGAACCACTGTCAAGACAACTACAGTTAGATTATTCCTACCAATAAAACAAATGTACTTTTTTTTTTTGTAACCTGCAAATATTTGGTGTCAAAATTGCATCCAGGCAGGACAAACTCATTCTTTGGAAAATGTATAATAAGCTACTCAAGTACAGCTTCAGACTACTGTTTCCTCTAATTTTTTTCTGTGTCTAAATTCACTTACAGAAAACAGTCTCTGTACTTTACAACTGTACATATGATGTGATGAGAAACTGGGCAATGGTATATAATGCTATATTCATATAGTGAAGTAGTTTCTGAATGCTAAGACATTTAAAGTTGCTGCATGCCATTCTGCTAAAACAAACTACGCCTGCAAAATCTGTATTAGTAGATACAATTTGAACACTTAAGTTTTACTTATGCACTTGTAGAAAGGTGTTTCCATATGCTGATACAAGCGTGGAGACCAGCATTGAGCCATCTCTAAAAAGAAAGTCAATAATTTGGGATCGTTCTTCCTACCCAAATATATCATAAATGCTACAGGGGCTACGCTGTAAGAGAGAACACCAAACACAGAAAAGGTTTACAGGAACGGCTTCAGCACAGACCTGAATCCAGTTCACCTCCCAACACAGCACAAGCGGTTCAACATGCAAGAGAAACAAATGGCACATAACGGGAGAATATCGTAGCAAGAACACAGAAGCCTTGACTCAAAAAACAACAGCTATCAAAAGATTCAGAATAACTTATGTGAGAAACTGTTTCTGCAAGAATACTCCTAAGGAGAGGCTCTACCTTCATACAGTTTGTAAACCTTATGCAAAGTCAGCAGCTGCCCAGGACAGCAGACTGCTGCCTGATGAAAGAAAAGGAGCAACACCATCACGCTCCGTACCTGCTCTGCCTACAGCCCTGGGAAACAGGTGCCTGCTGCAGCTTTGGCCAAAGGTAGCGAGCCCAGGGCGCAGGAGCAGAAAGCCCAAACATTTCATCACACAACCCTTCGTGGCAAGAGCAGCCTGGCACCTTGTCCCTGCAGCAGTAACATCCAATTTGCCTATGCTGCTGAGAGGACTTGGACTGATTCCACAGCCTACAACAGCAGCCTTGGTGTTGTTTTTTTCTGGATTATGCTTTCTGTAGTTGTGAAAGTTTAACCTCAGGAACAAGCACGAGTCAGAATTTTACGTTTTAAATGCTCTCCCAGTACCATAGCTGATTACTTATGCAACTTGTCGAAGGAAATCCTCTTGGTATCACTGATCCAGGGGAATAAAACTGAATAACCCTAGAGCAGCACACAAGAAGGCAAAAAGAGAATGCAAAACATATATTAACTGAGAAGTATAACACACTTCATACATTCACTCTTTGAAAAACACATCAACAGGTTCCTGAGCAGGAGCAGTACAAGAAATGCACGTCCCTGTCACATAGGAAGGTGTGAAGGAGCCGCAACCCAAAACTGCAACAAGCACCAGGAACGAAGATGCCCAATTAGTTCTTAACCAAGAGAGCTGCCCACAGATAGTGAAAAATTGACTTGCCAATCACATTGCAAAAAAGCCTGGCTCATATGTGATATCAATGACTCATATAAACTTAAGTCCGACTCCCAAGGGGCTCTCAGCAGAAAAAGAAGGAGAGAGGACACACAAAAGGGAGGAAGGCATAATGCCAGTTAGTACAATACCTTCTGACCACGATGGCTTGAACTTGGTGAGAACCGCATTGTCATCTTTAAAAGGAAAGAACACTTCAGTAAGAACCAGAAGTAAAATCCACTTTTAACATGAACCCATTTAATAACTCTCTTCTATCCTTTACAATACAGCCACTATATCAACAAAAGAATAAAGCCCTGGAAACCAGAGACTGAGACCCAGGCAGAATGCACGGAGCAGGTTCCTCTTGAAACACCAGCATTCACCTTTTTGCCCAGGCACCTTATTCAGCAACACAAACAAAGATGCCACTTTCCCGTATCAGCAGCAGGGAGGACCATAAGAGTTTCTGCTATTCAAGCAAATGCCTTTAAAATTCTTCAAGAAATTACAACTTCATATCTAAAGATGGGAGTAAAGCAATAATATTCTGACAAAACCATGATATTTAAGGCAACGGCCTTGTTCTTCAACACTACATGCTCTACTGTACGTAAAGAGATTTGCACACCAAGAAGAACGAATGAGGACATCTACTAAATGTAAGTGGCCCTTCAGTACAAAATTTGTTTGTACAAATTGCAGTCATTCCTTGCAAATTTTTTGTTCAAAATTAACTCCAGAATGACACAATGACGCTATGACTATCAAAACTCATTAAAATTGTTTCAGACATATATAATTTTAATATTTAGTCAAATCATTTGCCTTTCATGGGCATGCACCTATCCTAGCTGAAGAAATGCCTCTTTCCCAGTGTAACCGTTGTCTCCAACAGCCTTACAGTTCTGCGCACCGCTATTTGTAACTCCTTAAACACATGTGTCTTGGGAGTTTGCACTTTATTGGAAATAAGTAAGCTTCACACGGCCTGTAATTTTGCAGCATTAACATACGCTGTCCCAAACTACACCCTACCGCAGGGCAAACTGCTTATAAACTTTTGGTATGCCACGCCTAAGAATTACAGACCACTTCTATTTCAATTACAGACCCAGATGATCGGATCAACAGTAATTCAAAACAGCTCACAGAAATCAACATTCAGAACTGAAGACTGGAGAATATAATCAAGACTGATTTCACCTCTTAAAATGTAAGTAGTTTACCCCACAAAAAAATGTACTTCTATTAGTGCAATCTTATGATTTTTGTAACAAGCATGAAAAATGGCTTCCTGTGTAATGAAATGATTAGTCATTCTACAATAGTTTAACTTTGTTACAGTGCCTGAATCACTTTCTTTTTCTACATGGCAAAACTGATGATTTAGGAAAAGACAAAAGGAATTGAACCCCACATCTGGACCCATTGGTTAAAAGAAGTGCTTTAATATGATTAATATTTCAGGAATCAAAAAATCATCCTTCAAAACTTTCCTATTCATTCCATGATGAAAGACAAAAACCCTTAGTGGTCTAGACACCAACATGCTCACAATTTCTCAAAGATGCTACTGTATCTGCAATTTACAGAATCAGCACACAAGCTACTCAAGTAGGACTGGCTGTGACATATTTAAAATCAGATAAATGGATTAGAGACCACATGCACAACCTACCTACCAATTCTCTTCGATGACTACAATGGCAATACAGACTTTATAAAATTACAGTCACCTGCAAAAAACCAAGCAGCGCAAAATAAATTCTGTTTATTTTGACAAGTGCTTAATTTCATTTACAAAATCTCATAAAACACAAGTAAATGGGTTCAGTCTATTGCAAAAAAGTAATGATGCCATTGTAAATCAAGGCCTCCGGTAACCCCCTATTTTCTGATAGCTGGGGCAAGGTAACAAGCACCGCTCAGTGATGCCACAGGACTAGTGATGTATATCCCTCCACAGGAAAAATGAGCTGCACATTCCCTGGGAGAAGGACAACCCATCACAGGCCACGTCCTGGTCACAACAGCTGTGCCTCGACTAGGCAAATAAAAGCTCCAGGACACGGGCCCAACCACAGGGCTGCTCACTCAGCTTAATTATTAGTGCACTTTGCGGAACGGCTTTTGGCTTCTAGCACTCTCCTAGACAGAGCAGAAACACACGGTGGAGGACACCACAGGCCAGGTTCTGGTCTTCAAAACGGTATGGAGAAGTCTGTCCTGCTTGGGGAAGAAGGGAGTTTAGCCATATGGATGTGGCTGGACTGTGCTACTTGTCCTCAAAGGCCAATGAAAAAATTCCTTGGCTTTTTCAGTTACTAGCACAGGCACAGCCAGGGATGCTCTAGCATCTTTAACTGTACCTAACCAGCAATTTCCCTGGAAGACGATGATCTTTATCACTTCAGCATCCTCAGTAAGCTGGGGTCTGCTGGCAGATGGGAAGAAAAAAGCTTGGCCAATGATGCTGCACTCCAGGTACAGCTGGGCACTGAGCAGCTGGTGTGGAGATGCTGCAGTCTGGCACAGTTCTGAGCAACTGCATCAGAAAACAGAGCAAAGGCAGGCATTTAAGTTCTCCTTTCTTCCAATTTCTATCACCCTGATTCATCTGCACCAAGTAGAGCTCTCGGTAGATGTGTTTCTACCAGTAAAAATGTGAACATATTAGGTGCTTCTAAAGCCAAATGGTAGCTGAGTAGACATTTTTAGGGATCAAAATTTTCATTTTGCTACTAAAACTAGAAAATCATCTGCACTTGCACGCTTAAGATCCAGCTATGCTAAAGGCAAAGTCAGACCCAGGATGCCCGGGCAGATGTTGATAAACTGTTTATTATTTAGTAGCAGTAAGACAGTATTACTACTGGTCCTGTTATTACTTTCAGTATTGTGTCCAAAATACTGCCTCCATTTATTTCCATGATTTTCTTAGACACAGTAACAGCATCCTTTTCAGTCAACAAAAACATGCAGGTAAAAAGAGCTTTCAGACCTGTCATACTGTTCCGTATATGTCTCACACCTTTGGCATATCAGTTTATGCACACACATATACCTAGAGCAAAATTTTGATGGTCCAGGTAAAAGAACCCCAAAAACAAACAAAAAAAACCCAAAACAAAACCAAAAAAACAACAAACCCCAAACAACAGAAAAAAACCCAAACCTGAAACTTATGGTGCAGTTGTTACAAGGTAGCTACTTTGTACTACAAAGAAAATTCCTAACATTCATCCTTACAAAGCAATGGAAGAAAATTTTATTCCTAGATGTCTTGAAGTTATGATCTTAATAAAGTCCTGCCATTATTCAATAACTGGCCTGCCTGATAGAGAATTTGATTTAAAACATGACTACTTATCACTAAATCAAGGTGGTATTTATGGTACTGTGTCCTTTGCTCCCAAAAGATCACCATGGGATTTCTGCTGTAGTGGGACCTACTCCGACCAGTTTCCATCTTTGATAAGGAGTCTGATTCAGCACTGAGTCACTAACAAAAATGCACAGTGGACAAAGACCTCTCCAAAATAAGGTCACTCATTCCAAGCAAGCTTCATAATGACTGCTGTGTTTCCATAGCTTTAAAATGACTTATTAACTAAAACACAGCTTTAAAATGACTTATTAACTAAATTTATTTGTATATTGACCATATCCTCCCAGAGCTGGATGACCGAGTTGCCTAGGGGAACTAAGGACCCACCTAGTATGCTGGCTCCCGAGCAAGTAAAGTAAGTGTTATGACTTCACCTGCCATGGTCTGAAGAGTAATAACTGCACTGCTGAGCCAAAGATTCAATCTCAAGATTATGTTTGAAGTGGTGGTTTTTGCACACTCAGAGCTGCTCCTAAAAATTTAAAACTATTTCTTAACAATGAAAACATCAAATTCTCAGTAAATCCAAGAAAGTTTACTGGGAACACTTTAAGAGAATTTTATGATTAAAAAAAAAAAAGATTGCATTCAAGTATAGGCTGCTTCACGGACATATTTCTTTTCAGCATGTGTTTTATTATTAAACAAGCGATTCCAGAGAACAGGGATTTATCAACACATAAGAAGTAAAAGAATAAATAACTATTTTATATAGGCATAAATATATGGAAGAGAAATCTGTTCCTAACAATAACAAAACCTCATTTAGCATTTGGAAAAGACATGAAGTCCTCAGTTCTAATCTCTAGTATAGTAAATGAGTATTTTAAATCAGAACTTGAGGTTTACTCTCAGCTGCCTTCCATTTAAAGAACCATAAAAACTCTCCTTTTGATTAAAAGGCACTGGGCTAAAAAAAAAAAAGAAAAAAAAACAAAAGCCAAAACGGGGCGGGGGGGGGGGGGGAAGTTGTGTAAATCCATTTTTAGCAAAAACCCACAAGCATAATGTTGTAACAGAGAACTTGAATGGCATTTTAATGTGGTTAAAGCAGTAACCATTACCGTATTGTATGTACCAGCACGGACAAGATTTAAAGCATGCTGTGAGCACTGAAGTTAGCACTTATACCTTTCAGGTATCATCATTTTCCAGAATGACATGTGTAAACTGATTAATAGGTTCAAATGCAATTAAAAAAAAGAAAGCCCAGACCAGCGATAGCTGGATAAAGTCAGGTATTTTTAAATTGCATAGCATTTGGATGCATGTAAATAAGGGGGAATAGGATGGCAAATAAACCTCAGAAGAGCAGGGTGGTAAAATAACCAGACTGCAGGAGTCCCGACAACTCATAAAGCACTATGGCTGTGCTTGCTTGCACTTAGACTATTTATATGTGCAGGGCCAGATTTCATCGGCACTATCTGACTGCAGAGGCAGACAAACAGCTCGGGCAATGGCCTTGCACATATATGAAAGTGCCAGATGCTCTCACATCTCCTTCAAGAAGAGATGAAGAAAGGGGAACCATGCTATTGCTTTTCATCACAGCCCAAGGGAATTACAAGCACTTCAAAAAGTGTTAGGTATAGACTTGCTTCCCTAGTGTTTCCAGAGATACACTTAAAATCTTATAGCATCTTTCATTAATGCATTTCTCCAACTTCCGCTGAAATCACTGACGTAACCCTGAAGCAACACAATCTCTGATTTCTTTCGACATTTGCAATACACATGTTTTTAAAAGTAGCGGAGGGCCCAACGTACTATTCATTCTATGGACACCCATTATATTCCCATCCTTGTATGGGAGATCTCCCATAGATACCGTAAGAGAACAGTGATGTATGAACAGGGAACTAATGATGGGGAAATAGTGAAAAAATGGTGGGATGAGGTTTACCATAAACTAGAAACACATATAACCTGTACTTTTATTAAGAAAGTAAAAAGAAATATATAAAAAATTATACCTCAAATTTACTGTCCTCTGGCAGTACTCCTTAGTTTCATGCTACCCAGACATTTAATTTCAGATGGGCAATTTAATCCACAATTTTTTGTTCCTTCTGGTCCTCATGCTCTACGTAGTTCAATACTATTTTGGTTACGCTTCCAATGAAATGTGTCATTGGGAATTTTGCTACTGCGTCATTCACCAAGTATTTCATTTTCTCGTATTAAACATAAAAATATAACAGTATAGAATGATGTTTTACAAACAAATCCTATCAATTTTTTTCCCCTGAAGTATCAGTTTGCAAGACTTAACGTTTTCTGTCGAAATTACTTTAAAGACAATGGAATAACTCTGAAGTCATATACTGACCTCAGAGAGAAACAGCTCCTATCAATCAAGAAAACAAGCAGGGCAATGGACCATGATTCCCATCACTTTAAGAGTTTTTTCTGTAAGCACCAGTCAATTAACAGGACTGAAGTACACAAAAGCATCCAAATTGCCAATGGCCTCAAAACCACGCCTGCCAGTCATTACTCATTAGCATGGTATATTTCTAGCACACTATAACTTGTGCAAACACAGGCTCTCTGATTTCCTACCTGATAGTTAAGAGAACTCCTTTGAATAACAAACCACAGGGCCCTTTCTAATTTAGGGCTAGTGCAGAAAATTAAAAGGCCAACCATCTGCATCACGAGCCCTACCCACATGGCTCGCTGTGGTGCTGCTGCTATCTTGCCAAAGGCCTCAAATTTCACATTTACCCTTGGGAGCCTGCTAACGAAGACAAGGGGATCACTTGGGATTTCCAGTTATAAGACTGCACTTCACCCAAAGATATTCCCACTTCCTAAAAACCAGCATTTGGAACTTCACTACCTCTACTGGTCCTCACCAGTGGAGAATGGCTCTGACTGTACCAAAAGACCCAGACAAACCAACAAGATGAAACAATGAGGTGCTTATATTATACTGTTATGTGTAAATGAGTGATCCATGTGCACTGAAAAAAAAAAAATTATTTGAAACAGTAGCCTAGAATGAAGTCTTTTAACACAAGTAACATCAAATGTTGGTCTATTCTTAATTTATTCTTAACAGTCAGATCTGTAACAGACTCCTACACTACAAATGCCAAAAAAAAAATATTAGTAAATCCCATAACCCTTTAATCTATAGGATCTATTGAAAATTCCAGATGACAACTGTGCAAACAGGACCTAAGACAATTTCTCTCCTCTTTTCTTGGGCACCAGCTACAACTAAAGCAGAAACCAATGATGAAAACAGGGGCCGAAGAGAGACTGAAGGCAGGCCTACAGTGCGTGAGAACACGTGCTAGTTCTGCCTTGATGTGGTGTGAAAAGAGCGATCCAAATTTACACATGGATGTATTCTGAATACACAGAAATAGATCCAGAAGCCTTCATTGGATTACTGCAATATGAGCAAAACTACTGGAAAACTACACTTACACACATATTTTCACATTACACCCCTTAGCCTAGCCAGATAGGCGATTAAGAATTGTATTATGTTATATTAAGAGCAGTAATTAGTGCTTACAATGCACGTCAGCACAGCTGTGCAAGACATGAAGTCTCCAGCATTGGTTCAGGCGTCCTGCCTTATTCTGCACCTTTTTTTCAGCAGCAGCCAACTAGCACACCTTTTCTTGGTGTGCATCAGACTAAAGCAATGAACACCACAGGTTTAACAGCTGTAGGTTCTTGCAGGAGGCCTTTCAAATTGAAACACACATCTCTGTAGCATAATCCAAGTAACCAGGTCCCAAACTAGAATCAACTCCTCCCACACACAATGTTTGATTCATAAATAATTCCTGACGTATTATTCAGCTTTCTGTAGATAGCCAATACCTCAAAATCCTTCCATAACTATAATTTCAAGAACTATCCCTACCAATACGACACAAGGATCTCTCCTCCCCTTCGTGCATTTATATACATAGGCACGTGAAAAGCTACTACCAAATATAATGAAGTTATTGCTAGATAACGAAGCACAACCTAGCAACTACACTGCTCTTCAGCTCAACCCCCAGATAACAATAAAAAACTAGTGGAAAAGTTCACTGCATTATTACCTTGCCACTTAACATCTGACACAGCAACTCTCGCCACATTTTTACATTACCTATACCTTCTTAATTACATGTTTATATTAGGTGACTGTACTTCTCCACATGTATATACAACTCATTAATTAGTTTACAGATACTAAATATGAAGACAACCATGTTTGGTTTTCTGGTTTTTGGAGGGTTTGTGTGGGGGTTTTTTTTGGTTTGTGTTTCTTTTTCTGTTGTTTCTTTTTTTCAAAATATCTGCCAGCAGTTCTCAGCATAATTTTAAAAGCATTTTCACTAGCATTCTTATATCTTATCCTAGTTTTTCCCTGCATCATAGTAATTATTAATCATTTATACATAGACGTTAAAGTGTCCTTCCATTTTATGATACAGTTATCTTATTTCTGCAAAGACTTTTCCAGAGTGCAAAGACTGGCATTTCAGCACAGCTGTCAGTTCTCAACACATGCTGCTAACGCACCTGTTAAATAAAAGCTTGAAAAGCAAAGTAACTGTGAATTTTGTTTGGAATTTGAGAAGAATTACTTACAAAAACCTTCCAGGGTGCGACACCATACTTATAGCACAATTTCAATGACCAGCAGCAATGACTGGAAACTTTCCAGCTGTAGTTACACTTCCAAAATTTTGAATTTTACTCAGATCCAAAGCCAGATTTTTTTTTTTCTTAAAAAAAAAAATAAAATCAAATCTCTATGCACTGGAAACCTGCCTTTCCATTAGTCCTATAAACACCTCAGAATGGGACATCACACCAGCCAGTACCTTAGCTGCAAACTTGCCTGAGAGAACATCACTCTGCCTTACACCGCAATGGGGTTTCAATTGCTTCCTCAGCATTTATTTGGCATTCACAGCCCAGAACCTCTGCCCCGGCTGGAACCAAGCCATTCCTCCAGGAACCAGTGAGAGAGAAAACCAGCTGCAGAACATTTTCTTTCATTTTTCTGGGCACAAAGGTGAAGCTGCAGACCCCTTAGTAAATAGAGGCTGAACAGCATTCACCTGCGATGGGTTGGACAGTCACTCAGTTCTCCTGAGGGAATTCAGCTCTATTGCCCAGCTCTCCGAAGCGTGGCTTAAACATCCCACATAATTGCTACTGGGTTAAGAAGGCATGCAAGAGATTTAATTCCTCCTTGGGAGCAGCTCTGCTTTGCCTCTCACAGGGCTGCAGAGTGACTTAAAACCTCATATGCAGGGTCCTCATCTAAAAGCAAAGTGTTATAAGTCTCAGTCACCAGTCCAAGGGCAATTTTTTTTTATTTTTTTTTTTAACTGAGACAATCTCTGGATAAACTCTATATTTAACAGCTGTGGTGGAATGAGCTTGATGTTTCTCATTAAAAACACCACAGCATGTCTACAAAAAATATATATAAGGTGATATTATGCAAGTTGTTGATCTCAGTTCCCAAAAGCAGGCTTTCCTACTACAAACTGGAGTCTTCCCTTAAAAGGAGGTTTACCTTCCCCTAACCAACCTGTATTTACACGGTGCCCCCGCAGTGACGCATCGCAGCCAGTAAAGAAATTCCACTCAGGAACTACACGTTGGTTGGTCTAAGGGAGTATTTTCTCCCCTGCCTTCTATATTCTGAGCTATGTCTAAATTTCTCAGAGCTTTTATTTTATTACTTAGGAATAATCTTTAAAAAAGCTTTCACGTTAACAAACCCTCTGCTTTAGCCCTGCGGGAACATGATATCCCATTCAGCGTTGCCACAAATAGATCAGAAATTACTACATACATTGCTTCAGTAATTAGAGACAGATGTAGTTTTGAACAGAGGCCTGTATTTTATGTTACTAGTATGAATCATAATAATTCTGATTTAATAGAATGATACTTCACATATTTAATGACAGCAGTATTTGAACGTTGAGGCATTATGAGAAGCAGAAGCACCGTTCCAAAGTCACACCATCGGCTTTTCCCGATGCTTTGCTGCCTTTCCCAGAGGGAACGCAAGCAAGATGACAACCAGCCTAAGTAAGCGTTTGAATTTAGATCAGTCCTGGAGCATTTCGAGTTCAAACGGGACTCCTGGAAGTTTTGGAAGGGGAGCCATGTGTACAAAGGCAGCATATTTCAAATCACAGCACGGAGCCAATTATGAGTTTCCAGAAGATCCACAGTCTTGGGATAGATCCCACAACACAGCTACTGTAACATTAACATTTCATGCTGGAAAAAAAATGCTGAAAGACAGCCTAGACATAAAGAAACATTCCTAACAATATACCGTGGTCGTCTTCCTCTGATATTTACATTCCAATTTTGCAAGTTCAATTTTCTTCATTTTTAATATTCAAGGTAAATGCCACACATCTTCCAACAGAAAGCAAAATCACACACACGAAAATGGAAGTTATTACCTCATGCGGGTGTAATTCAACAGGAAGCCAGAAAGCTTCCTTCAAGGTAGAAGTTTTGGCACACGGTCCCTAAACACAGACCCGGCAAGTTAAACTTTCTGCTGTTAGTAAGTAGTTTTTCATCCCCGCAACCTGTTCCTCAGCATTCAAGTTTAATGAAAAGGACTAGTAAACTAGAATTAAATACACACATACAACCCAAATATGAAGATGTCTTTAAGGAAAATAAGCAGCAGATGTTTTTTCTTCTGCCTTGCTCCTGTTGACTCACACAGACCCTGCTTGTGCACGTCAGACATCTACAGCTTGGAGCCTGCTTAAGAGGCTATCTTTTCCTTAAAAGCACAAAGCAGATGTTTAGACCTTCGAGAAGTCCCAGTGGCAGTATGTGCATACTGTTAACTTTTCTAAACCATGATTTAAGGAAGATTTTTTTTTTTTTTAACCTTGAGAGGTTTTTGGAAAACAAATTAACAGAAACTTTAAAAAGTCTACTCGCTTTACCCCATATTCAATTTATTTCTGTTTCAGAAAAGTGGTTGTTTAAAAAAAAATGAATTGAACTGCTGCAAGATTTTGTATGGACAGCTATGTGCTACTGTACAGTAAACCCTACTAAATCGTCCTTGTTCACTGAAACCCCTCAAATCTCCTTATATTTTATGTTTATGACTACAAAAAAAAACCACAAGAGGCTCATGGGAAAACCGAATGCTAAGGAATTGAGTTTACAAACCTGACTTCTAACATCATTCCCTCAATGGTTATTGCATATTTTATAACTATTTTTTAGTCTCCTCTACTTCAGTAGAACAACCACTGGTTAGACAGCTCAGTCCTAAGCACTTTTCATTGCTCACAGGCAGCGGGACGGGCAATGACTCACGCCTCCCCACAAGACTTTGGAAACGCATTGCTGGCCAAGAGGCCGTAACACCCATCTGCTTCGGTTCCTGAGCAAGTCTGCCAGCTCCGCCGGGCTTTCACAGAGAGGGCAAACGTTTGTCTGACACTTGCTGCGGACGCCTGCCTCGTCACAGTTGGGCATCGCTCCTTGCTGTCATTGTCAACAGCTTCTTTTGGATAATTTTCACGGTCATTATCTGCTGTCATATTTCTCTGAAACAAGGCTGTCAAAGATTTTGAAAATCATGACTTTACCCTAGTGCTCAAGGTGTTTAAAATGGTATTTTTAAAAATGGTTTTTCTAAAAGAGACATCGTAGTCAAGCTGTGAGGGAAAACATACAAGCCAAGCAGCCAAACCAGAAGTTTAGTGGTTCTTTCCTGCTTTAAGATCTTCACTTCTAGGACTGATGGCAAAGCACGATTCCCAAGAAGAAATTTGTCTAGGTCAGCATTTTTCTTTTCTTTTTAAATATCTACAGAATATATCAACTGAAAATATCAACATGCTATCTTACATCTTGACTGTTGATTCACGTTGCCAGCTGAGGTACTGATAAACACAGGCTTAGGCATTTGCGTCACGTTGTTTTATGAAATCAGAATATTACCACATTTATTATAAGTAGTTACGTTACATACTGACAAGAATTGGAAACCGTAACCTCGCTATCGCCAAAAAAAAAAAGCAAGTTCCCAACACAAACCCACCGGCCTGGTGCAGAGGCCTTACGCAAAGCCGACGGGGTACCGGCGCATCTCGGATGGAGCGAGGCAGGAGACGGGCTGCTCCCACCTGCCCAAGCGAGGTGACCTGGTCTGCTCCGAACTTTCTTGCAGTGACGGTCTCAGCGACTGAACCCAGCTGGCGCTTCGCGAAAGGCTAAAAGTTTGCTGTTTAGGCAAAGGCAACCTTTGCGTTTGGGGTGTGTTTAAAAATAGTAGTTAAGGGCTATCTCTAGTATTGGTTCTGAGCAGCGTGCTGTTGTAGGACCCACTTTTTTCAAGGTTTGCTTGGGGTTTACAAAGACCTAATCGAACTGCGCTCAGGCTCACGCACACGCGTTTGTTCGCTCTTTCCAGCGGCAGCCGGAGGATCAAAGCCAGACTGAGGGGGCGTCAGGAATCATCCGGGATCAATCCCACCTCCTCCTGCAGAGCCCCGGGGGCAGAACCGGACCCACCACCACCACCACCAGGCTCGCAACCCCCCGCTGACCCCCACCCGCGACACTTCCACGGGCGGACAGCCCCGACCGCGCCCGGCCCCGCCGGGGAAGGGGGAGAAGAAGCGAAACAAAGCAGCGATCCCCCCCCCCCAATTTCCTACCATCCGCAGACAGATTCATCTCGATAAGGGTCTCATTCGCTTTCTTTCCCAACCGATTCATGGTGGCCGCCTTTTTTTTTTTCTTTTCACCTCGCCTTACGGGAGCTGATGGGAGAAGATGGGGGTAAGTCAGGGGCCGGGTTGCCGCCCCACGGCATGCGCACTGCCCGCAGAGGCGGAGCGCGGTGAAGGGCCGCGGGGGGGGAACCGGAGAAGGGAGGGGACACCGGAGACCGCCCCCGAGCGGGCGCGGTCCCCGATCGGGGCGGCCGACGGGCGGGGAACCCGCCCGTCGGCCGCCCCGATCGGGGACCGCGCCCGCTCGGGGGCGGCTCGTTCCCCCTGGAACTGGCCGAGGCGGGGGGGGGGGAGTGGGAGGTCTTTGCCTCGGTAAAATTTCCATTAAACCCTTTGCTTTTCCGCTACGTGGAGAGGAATGACGGAAGGCGAACTGGGAAAACCTTCCAAAACGTGACTATGGATTAAAGCTCGAGCGTTTGCAAGAGCCTGTAGAGGGGAAAAAGCAACCCCTTTGTACAATTTTATTTGTCCGTTTAGACAGAGCAAAGGTTTTGTCTTTTTTTTTTTTTTTCCTGCATCTTTTATAATAGTTGATCTTTCATGAGAGAAGAGGGGAAGGGAAGTGGGGTACAGTAATATTCCCTTTGTGGGTCAGTGTTGTGGTTTTAACGCTGGCTGGCACCTAAGTCCCACGCAGCCCACAGCTCACTCCCCTCCCAGTGGGATGGGGGGGGGGGGGAGAATCTGAAGGATAAAATTGAGAAAACTCGTGGGTTGATATAAAGACAGTTTAATAATTTTTTTTTTGAAGGAACAAAAATAACAGGAAAATAAAACCCAAGAAAAACAAGTGATGGAAAAGAAAACAATTGCTCACTGCCAACAGACCAATGCTCAGCAAGTCCCTGAGCAACAGCAGCCCCTGCCAGCCACCATTCCCCACCAGTTTTTTTTCTGAGCATGATGTCGTATGTCATGGGATATTCCTTCAGTCAGTTGGGGTCAACTGTCCCAGCTGTGTCCTCTCCCAGCTTCTTGTGCACCCCCAGTCTGCTCACTGGTGAGGTAGTCTGAGGAACAGAAAAGGCCTGGATGCTGTGTAAGCACTGCTTAGCAATAACTAAAGCATCCCTGTGTTATCAGCACTGTTTTCATCACAAACCCAAAACATAGCGCCATACAAGCCACTATGAAGAAATTTAACTCTATCCCAGCCAAAACCAGTACAGTCACTCATTCTTGTTTCATGAGGATAAATTTGCTCTTACTTTTGATCCTGCAGGGATGTTAAGAGCAGCACGCAGCTCTCCTGCCTATGGGACAAATTTAAGCTGGTGTCCAGCAATAAAGAATAATGCTGTTTGCTGTCTGGATTGCAGATTCAGAGCTAGCAAAAACATTTTGGCTAACGATTCTGGGTTCTTTTTAAGTAGTAGCCGGGAGAGAGACAGAAATAAGAATAAAGCCTGAGGAAGGAGGAACGGGGCAGGAAAAGGCAGCAGAAGAAACCTAAGTCTTTGATTCCAGCTGTTGGATTGCGAGAGAAAAGAAACGCTGTCTTGGTCCCTCAGCCTGGCCGAATCTAGAATCTCTGAAGCAGAGAGCATCTCCCAGGACCAGAGCCCGATGGTGCCAGGGAGGACGCGAAGCTCCAGTCATAGCTGCTGTCCCTTCTCCTGGAGCTGGCGCCATTTCCATGTCTCAAACAGCCCCATCTCCTCATCACTTCCTTCAATAATCTGAACCAGTTTCCAACAGACTGTTCGGTAGGTGTATTTCACATATTTTTTGTTTATTAATATCATCTCAGGCCTTCTTTCACATTAACTTCCTGTATATTCAGCTTTTACTGCCTAAGTAACCATTTTATGCACCGAACTGATAGCGAGTTTTGTTACTTGGGCAATTCTAATGCAACATCGGTTTCATGACAGGATTTCTTAATCATAAAGTTAATCAAGTAAAGTGAGTCAGTTAAGGTGCTGGGCTTGTGTTCAGGTCTAACGTACAGTATTAGGCCTTTATTTGTATTGTGCGGCATTACTGCTTCGAGAAGTGTATTTTTAGTCAGGAGCAAGACCTAAAAATGTGTCTGGTTGCTTTCCAAAGTTTGAAATGTTTAGCTTGGGTTTTAATCGCACGATGCAGGATGGCAGGAACAAAGAGAACAGGCACAGCGCACCAAAGGACGCCTTTAAACAGCTTGTAACTGCATACAATGCACCAGGTCACAAGGTTCAGTTTAAAAGCTGTATTTTCTAAGCCTTTAATTTCCTCACAGTATTATATATCTCGGATAAATGCTTTTATGTCCATAAAAGATGCAATTAGAGCCAGCATTCAACAGGAGCCACGAACAGCAAGAATTGCAGCGGCCATGGCTGGGTTTTGCCTTCTAATTACACGCTCGTCCTTCCCAGCTCCACCCAGCATGTGCGGCGGCGAAGCCGACCATACCTAAAGCTGCGTAAGTACCACATGCGGGATGCCAAAGATGATTTTGCAGATCTCTGCAGTTGGTTTGTTGAGGCACTGAATTTGTGTAAATTACACAGTGGCTTGTGTTAGGGAGGGGACTGAAGTCTGCTCTCCCCGAAGGAGCTATCTGCGGAAGGCCTCGCGCCCGTGGCAGGCGCACAGGAGGTCCATGCAAGACCCAGCCTTGAGGTTTCTTGTATATTGAGAGTTTAAGCAGCTGTTGTCTGACTCGGTGGTTTCACCATATGCCTAAGCGATCCAGGACCACGCTTCCTTCAAAAGGCACAGGCCTTTTCCCCTCCCACCTTGCATTTTCACTGCTGATCGATCATAAGGGATAAAATGACTCAGGTCAAGTCAACCTGTTAAACTGACTGATCTTCTTTTTTTCTGGGCTTTCAGTTCCACGAATTGCTGCAAGCAACGGGTCCTGCCAGAACAAAAGAGGAAATGGGGAACCACGCAACGGCAGGACCATTTTATTCCTGAAATATCAATACAGTAACCAGGTACGCCATAGTATTTCTGCTTTTGTGGTCTGGAGTTCAAACACTGTTTCTAATACAGTGTATACATAAACCAAAAAATAATAAAAATACCTAGAAGGCTGTGGGTGTAGGTAGCAAGCATCACCAAAAATTACTAGCGGTGATTACACTTAGGATGTTCAGCAGCAAAGTGTAATCCTTTGTGTTAAAGGAAAGCAAATAGTTTGTAGCCCTTATAAAGTCTTGCTTTCCATTGATGGGCTTTTTCAAAAGATTGGAACTGATTTGCAGGCCTTCATATTTTAAAAAATTATTATTTAAACATAGAAAATTGGTGGGATTGGATGGTCAGATTTCAAAGATATCTCTGTGCCCATCATTGTCTCAGGGAGGTACCCCCAGGCCTGTTCAAAAAACTCACAACTTGCAACCTGAGATCCCAACTTTTGAAAGTCCTGTGGGAAGACTGTCTAAACCTTTCAGCACTAAAGCGTCTTTGAAAATGTGACCCTGAGTCCTAAATCATGTGGAAAATGGAGCTTTCACGTCTGTCAGTTAGATGCTCTGAAAAAATTAGTTCTCTATTATCTGTCCTCTGGGAAGGAATCTAATATATACAGCTTTTGCATTTGCCATGTGGGGACCTACCTATAAGTTGTTCAAATAACATATGCTTTCAGGATTCCCTATGCTATTCATGTCATATATCCACGTCACAGTGTCAGAAGGTGCAGCAACTTTCTGCTATTGAAGGTAGGTGTATTGCCTACACTCCTTTCGTTTAAAAAAGTTTTATATATTTTCAGAGTTTTATTAAGTTTTCAGATCAGACTGTGAGCACCAGTTAGAAATAACAAAAAACAGATGCAGAAGCAAAAGGGAAGCGCTGTATCTCCTTCCCAGCCTCTTCAGCCTGCTCTTTCTCCTCTGATGGCTGCACAGCCCCATGGACCGTCGCTTCGCTGTGAGATTGCAGCACACACAGGCTGCATCCCAGAAACGAATGTTGCTGCAAGAGTGTGCTGTTGTCAACCAATTAAAGGCTGTTGAGGCTTTCTAGCTGAAGAGCTAACTGATTTCTTCCAATTTCTTTCAATTAGCCCTTTAGAATATAAGTAATAGTGTCATTTGGAAAGGAATTAATCTTTTAGAGACCAGTAGGGCCGGATACCAAACAGGCTTAGGAAGGTAAAGTGGGACTCAAATGGAAATTAGGTGCTCAAATCCAGCATTATGATACCCAAAACTGCTATTCAGTTATCACAGGCCTTTTTTTTTTTTTTTTTTTTTAAATGCACCAGAAAGGGAGCACAATTTCTGTATGCCAGGCAATAACATCAGTTGAAGTTTCAACCCATGCCTGCAGTGTGGGAGATCTCTGCATTTTACGCAGAGGCTGTTTGGCGTCTGACTCTTCCCCTCCCCCTATACACAGTTCCTAAGGCTAAACCCAGCTGCTTGAATACCGCTCCAGGGTCAGGCACTAAGAAATACAGCTACGCTTGCTGATGGGTTGGGCGTTCAAATTTTTATATCGAGACTGCTGATTCTTTGCGCGTGCTGCCGCACAGCCCTAAAGCCGTCAGGAAATGAAAAGAGAGTGCCATAAAGAGCTGCGGTAAAAGGCAGCAGAACGCAAACACTTCTCAAAGGAAGTAAAAAGTTTTACATAGTTTGCAGAAGTTCATCATTACGCACTGCATTTTTTTCCTACTGCATCACTTTTCAGTTAGTCAGCTGTTTGCAGTGAGTGGTGCAGGTAAGAATAACACCTGTGATGGCTGAACAAACAGATGACTTTACAGACTATAATCTACCATTTTCTTGGCCAGAGTTACTACACATTTGCAACACTAGAACTAAAATCAACTACCCGCTTTGCATGCTCCCCAGGGCAAGGAAACTGCATGGGTGCGGTCCCAGCTAAGCCCAGCCACGTCCCAGTCCCGGCGGTGCTGGCAGCTGGAGGAGGAAAGCCTGAGATGGGGACACTGGCTCTGTGCCCTCTGTGTGAGCAACGAAGATTTTGAGAGAGCTGCTGGCAGTCAATCAAGGTAATCTTAACAGAAGCCTGTATCCCTTTTCAAGCACAAGCAGACATTTTAGTTCTGTAATCTTGCAGTTACGCTCCCGTAACTGGATTGACCAGTTTGCAGCTGCCATCAAAGTCTTTTTACAAAAATAATCCAAAGAAACCACAAAAAAAGATGATTTAATTTGGTGTGTTTTGGGGAGTAGAGAGAATTCATCTCTTTCCTGCTGGTAGAGACGATCTTAAGGATACTTGAATAAGTACAAAATCTATTCACTGACAATGTCAGAGGCAGGATTCTTCACTCTCATCATGCCTCCGTGGATATAGTTCCATTGATTTTGTTAAACTGCTCCTAAACAGCGTAAGTGAAGATCAGTATTTAATTCTGATGGGTCGTGCACCGATAGGTATGCTCACGTGAAAGATTATTGAATGCAGTAGGGGTGGGATAAGGTCACTTCGTTAGTTCTGGCACTTCAATGACAATGTTAAGAAGTTGCATCACCTTAGTAAATTCCTGTGTGCTTCTAGAGAAACCATCCATTTTCTCTCTTTTCCTTTTACAGACAATTTAGTTTCTCAGGGTTTAGTGCCCTCTGGTGGAAACAGTGTTTTCTCCTGTGAAACCAGATCTGCTGACACCTCATGCTTCATTTTGGTTTTTACCTATATGTGTTGATTATCCCAGAGTGATAAATAGATAAAACAAAGTCGAATTATATTATTTTATTAAAAATAGAGGATTGTGGTGTGAGTAAATGAGGCTGATGTGTGAAAGCCACAGCACTGAAATGATGCAGGGAGCTCAATAGCTCTAGCAAAAATATTAAAAATTCAATTCAGTTCAATGTGCATTAATCAACTTAGACAGTAAAGCAGAACTGAATGATAAAGGTACCATAAAATTACAAGAGAACAAAAACCTGCAGTTGCATATGAGATATACACAAATCATATTATGTGTCATCACAAATAAATTTGTGCTAACCACAGTTTTTGTACACACCTTTTAATGACTTGTGCATCTCTCGGATATGCACATTTTTAACTGTCCTTGATTACATACTTTATTACAAAGTGTATAAAAATTATATTTGTCAAAAATTCTAGAAAAATAAAGCAAGGTATTCCTACCTGGTGAGATGCAGTGACCTTATGGTTTCCAGCCTTTCCCCAGTCTCTAGCCCTCGTGCATCCCTACCCCGGATCCTGTCTGAATAATGTAGCGTTTATCTCCCCACCTAGGGGAACCCTTGTGCAAAGTTGTCGGGGCAGCTTGGCCTGGGCATACAGATCAGATGTGTGAGCTCTACAAACAGGATAAGTATCCAGGAGGAGCAGGAGCCGTGAAACGCATGGGCACCCTCAGCCACATCAAACAGAATGAGAAGAATCGGGCAAAAAGTAAAGTGACAAACTTAAGCAGAAAAAAATGTGTCTAAAACCCAGTACTTCAAAAGTGAGGCAAATATGAATAGTAGAGTGGAATCAATATAGTATAATAATTCATGTACACATTCTGAACAAGAAAAAGCAGAGCCTGGGAGGAACAGAGTGAAAAAGAATAGAAGCAATAAATAAGAAAAATACAATTAAAATGTTCAATGGCTGGGAAGTATATTTAAAATTTCAGGGGAATAGATAAAAGCCCGCAAAATGCAAGATGCTGCTTTGTTTCATCTGGTTTCAAAGAGGCCTAACAGTGCTAACAATGCGATTTCTTTTTCTGCTGTTTACCTCTGGCTTCAGGTAGGAAAGGCAAAGTGTAACACAAATAGGCCAGCACATAATTCTGTAATTTCTGTAGAGCAAATCTGCCATTTGAACCCTTTTTCGGTGGCTGCCTCTCAGAATGTTAATTTTCCTTTCCTGTCAAACCACTGCATTCCTAAGAGGAGCTATGCCATCTCTAATAAAAGTCAAATCTCTTTTCTTGAGATCGTTGCTATTGTCTATAATATAGTTCTTCTTATGAATTGTAAAATGTATTGTTTATCAGAAGACGAACTAGTTGTGCCTCTTGGATATCCATTCAAGTGCATAATATATGAGGAAGAGTCTCCTTTGTCGTTTCTTGTTTCCCTCATTTTAAAAGTTCTACTGTTTCACACTTCAGTTCAAATATGAAAAGAGGCAAAAAGATACCATGGTAGTTACTTATCCAGTAATTACTAATTGGATCATTTTGGAAATCCTCAAGTCTTACTGCATTAATTGTGAAGATTTTTCCTGATTGTTGAATTCATTACTTCTCCTATTAATGAGCACACAATATACAGTTTTGGATGATTCCCTTTAAGTTAGATCTTCAGTAAGTCAGTCTGCTAAGATGGCTGGTATTAGCATACCTGTCAAATGCTTGAAATTACTGGGCTTGTTGTTATCATCAAACACAACAGATGAACCCACAGACATTCATTGATAGCCCTCTGTATTGTAAAGGAGAGAAAGTGATATTTGTGTGATCTGGTACATAAACCCTGGTACTGCAAATATATTAGTAGGTCTATTTTTCAAGAACTCCTGTTGGTTTTTTTTAAAGCTAGACCTTTAAGTCTAGGATAACTTTTCCTTTTCTTGGATCAAACTTAGTCCTCAATTTTCTCACAGTTTTCCAGCACAATCATACTCAGCTTTTCAGAGGCATAGTCCATGCTTCACAATTTTGAATTGGGCATGAATCAAGAAATGAGCTGGTATAAAACACACAGCACTTTTTGGCCTGGCTTTTAAAACCAGTCAATTGCACAAGGACTCAGTGATCATAATATTTTCCTTCATGGCCTTCCATGGGTTACTGAAGAAGCTGCAGCATCAGGATTTGCAAGTGTAGTGGTCTGACTCCAAATCGCCTCACACCCTGCCCCATCAGTTCTAACGGGTCCAGTAGAGGAGTGAATGCGACTTTACATAGGAGGCGTAACACTGGCTTTCCTGATCCATCCCTAGATTAATTAAGACAAGTGATGCTCCTTCATTTTTCAGTTCAAAGCACATCTGCATGTTTTGAGAGAAGTCTTGAATGATATTACTACTATGAATATCAAGGTCATTTACTCTGTTGATTTCCAAGCAATCTTTGGAAATATAAGCAAAGCCTTGTGCAGTATCTATAAGTACAACAGTTCTTAGTCCATTTTTGCCTGATGTTCTCCTAAAACTTGTCTGACTCAAGTTAATGGAGTAGGCTTTAGTTAATCTATCTGTTAAAATTGTTCAGGAAAAGTTTCATAAAAATTGGCCTTTCAGTAATAGGTCTGTGGCTTCTGATGTGATTTAATTTTCCTGGGTCTGACATACTGAGAATTAAAATAGAATGACATTTTTTAAAACTGTCAGTAATCGCTGATCTTATCAATCATTACCCAGTGAGGCACCATCTGTATCGGCTAACCTTGCCTTGGCCTGCTGCAGCTTTTTTCTTCATTTCCTTTGTACTTGCACAAAGTAATGAAGTTATTAAGCTTCATCCCTCCGTTTCTGTTTGTAAAATTGATATCCTCCCCACACGTTTCCTGTCATGCTCAAATGAAAGCTGAAACAGGAGAGCATTTCTCTTTACCTTGCACCTCTGAGCATCCACGCTATTTTTAAATAATATGTCTGACTGTCTGCTTACGGCTTAGCACCACAGCCCTTAAGAAATGCTAAAGGTCTAAGAGTCCATCGTTGTTTTTCCATCTGCATGCCCCAGAACTCATGTTTAAAATCTCTTCTTCTTCTTCTGTTATAATGTTTTTTAACCAGACATCTGATAATCTTTGTTCTGAATTAATTTTCAAGATCATGTTTTGCTGCTAGATTGGGGCTTGTATTCTCTAATTCAGCACAACTGCGTAAGTTGTCAGGGTCAACAGCAGTTGCAGCACTTGCTTTAATCACCCTTTCTTAACACTAATCTTTTTAGCGGTGTTATCAGACAGTGGAGAATTGATTATTAGTATTCTTTTACTATGGTACATCTTGCTAAATCATATAAGAGAGCTTCCTCCTCCAAAGACCAGCAACTTTTTATACAGTCCTTTCCTGAAATATAGTCAGTGTCCCATGCTGCTTCAGGAGTTTTTCTTTTACTTTTTGAGAAAGCCATTTCACATGTTGCCCATAAGCTTTTACTTGTTTTTTCTTGTTGGTGTCATTCATTGGTTTTAGAGCTGGAACACAGAATGATGTGATTCTTTCTATGGCTTTTCTCTCACAAGAAACTCTGAAACACATTGTGTTTATGTGGTGCATCGCGTGCAATCACCATGACTGCAAACTATATGAGAAGCCAGATTTGAAACTTTCCCTGTGTGGATTCCTAACACTGACCCCTTCACTGCTGATTTTAATTCAGATAAAAACCAGGCCCAGATAGTGATGGCATAAGTATTGTCACCAACTGCTCTTCCAGAACAGTTCCCCTTGTCACTACTCATCATTATTTTTGATTGAAACAGTCCAGTGATAATCTATCAGCTCAAGTTTCAATGATAAAAGTATTAACAAGAGGAACATTGCTTCATGTTTTTACACTATACATCTCAGAAGTTGCTTAGCTAGCAGATAAGGGCTATGTCAGGAAATAGAGTCCTGGGTGAGTTGTATGAAAAATGTGCCAGAGACTTTCCTGAGTTTTATTATACCTGTTGTGAACTTGGCCAAGTGAGCTTGGCTTTGTACAACAAATAATTTCCAGTGATAGGTTTCAAGCTACTATCAATTCGCAGTGAAACCAGTTGGTTCAGCGGGGCATAGACATATCTGAGCCAAATCCAAACAAAAGGCTTGGCTGGAGCCACGTTTTGCTGTTTCAAAATGCAAGTAACCAGCAGGAATCACAAGGAGGTAGGGGATTCACTATTGCCTTAGTATTACGGTTCATAACAGCATTGTATTTAACTCCTGCCAGAGTAACCTGACTTTAGATTAGTTTTTCTCTCCTACCTAAGTTTGTACCTTGATTTCTCCCACCTTGTACCTATCTAGGTCATCCTAAAACTTGCTACCTCATGTACAATTTAATGGCTCCCAGCTGTAAAAAGTTAACCTATTCCCCTGCTAATTCTTTCCTAATTTTTCACTCTTGCGAATTCAAAAGGCACTGCTTTGATGTGGTTTAGTCAGCCTTGTCCTTTAGGAGCTTCACTTCCAGACCACCTTCCAGTTGGCCTGCTGTGTTGTGGACATGACTAGAAGTAAGGGCTTTTTCTGATGGCAAGAGGCATCTAGAGATATCTCCCAGTACAGAGCCTGGGTGAGACAGATACCAGAGTTGACAGGGTGGTGATTCTTATATGTGACGGGTATACTCAATAGCTAGGGATCATTAGGCATATACATCTAAAATAAAGATTTAGGTGTTGGAAGTGTGGTTGGGAGAAGGAAAAGCAACAGGTAAGGCAAACCACAGGACAAGGTATTAATCCAGAAGGTGCTCTTTTTTAATGGAGACTTTCTCTTTTTTTTTTCATTGTTTTTCTTAATATTTCAGGACGAAAACATTTTCCTATCTGTATGTAAAAAACATAACCCGAGAAAAGCAAGTTCTCCCCTCTACTTTCTTTCACACTTTGCAGCTCTTATTTTGTTCGTTTCCTGTTACAGCCTTACACTTCTACACAGAGTGAAAATTATGTGTAATCTGAATAATAATTCATGTAGGTTTACTGCAGTATCGTGTACAGTGTTTTATATCAGTGATTCCCAAACTTTTTTTTACCAGGGATTCCTGTGGCATGTAACTAAACTTCCCAGAGCCTTTGCGTTCTCCATCTCTGTTCTCTCTTCTTGTCCCGCTGGTGCTAACTAGCTCTTCCCACCCACCTCCAGATCCCTGCCCTTTCCTCTTGATTTTGATATCCCTTTTTCTTCCATTCCTCTCCTAATCAGCCTTCCCTCCTATCCTCAGGTTCATTTATCATTCTCTTCCCAGCCAGCTCAGGATATCTTTTCCTCTTCTCGGAGTTTCTATGCTTTTCCCTTAAGAAGGCAATGAGGGTATGGCAACAGTACAGGATTTTTGCCGCTTCCATGGCTGGCCTTCTGCTTTTCCTTCACAGCCACATATTCTCCCTTTTCCTTCCTAGCAAAGCTAGATTTCCTGCTGTCTGGAACAGAGATTGCTGGTTCAGGGGATAGGTGCTGTCACAGTAGTCTCCAGGTGTCCAGCAGTTATCCTTGGGGAGCAGCAAGTATTTTGTGTCCCCTTTGAATGCATCCCTGTCTCGTCTGCACGTATTTGACATTTAATATTTGAATATATAAAAATTTTCAGCATCAGACTAGTGCGGGCTGTTGCTGATGCTGTCCTTTGTTCCCAGCGCGGTTCCTTTGGAAGTGTTACAATATCATTCACGGTGAATAACTATTTAGCTATTTGAATCTAATGATGGTGTAATTCTATGGACCTAATCCTGAAATGTTTAGTTTGTCCATTTTCAGACAAAATTTGCACTAAAGTTAATGGCTCAAGATTTTTAGTTACTGTTATAATGTCATTGAAAAAGAGAAAAAGCTCATCAGAATCATTAATTTTTAGATAGCATTGTATCTCTTCCTTAGATGAGGAGAATCAATCAGAAAACAAGTATAACTGAGAAGATCTTTAGGCATTACAGACATTACACAGTGAATGGAAATGCTCTTATATAAGGCTTTGATATGACAAGTAAGAAATAATTTTCATTTCTTTTAAATTAGCATCTTACATTCCCAGAGGCTTTGTCTTGGGTTTAAAGAGCACAAAGAAGAATACTGTCCCCAGAGAAAGCTATCCTATGTAATTTCTTTCTTCTTTGCTTGCAATCAATCATTCTTTCAGTGAGGCTGATCTTACGTGCTGCTCCTTGGTTGCAGGATACTTCTTGCCGTATGATACCCATGGCTGTAGCTCACCATAATATGATCATCCAATTTGCTAGGTTTAGTCATCTGTGGCTAGGTTCTTGAACATGGTATTTTGATTTGGTTTAATGTGAAGAAGTGTATTCTTCCTTTCCTTCATTGTTAAATGCTTTTCAAGAAGTATTCGTGCCTTGTCTCTGGCTTTCACAGCGTATAGCAGTGCGTAAGGGATGGAATTGCATTGCAGTACCTCACAGAGCTCCCTTGAATTGCTCCTCCTGTAAGCAGACTAGTTAGGAAGATGTGCAAAAGCTGTCATTTGGGGAACACCCGGCAATAATTTTTCTGTCTATTTTAGCCACCATTTAGAGATTCATAGTCACTGACTTTTTTGGTCTCAGACCTGGAACAACAGATGTATTATTCAAACTGAGAGTCCAACGTTGATTTTCAACAGCTAATGTTAATCACTTGAAGTTGATGCTTCTAGAAAGAAGTTTACTATTCTTGAGACTCTTTTTGTTCTATAAAAAGGATTTCTCTCATTCTGTCCAAAACAAGAGAAAATTAGCACAAGGTAATTGTGTAGGTCAATGACAAGGATATTAACCTGGCAATGGAGAAATGCCAGATCACCAGAAATGGTGAGTTAGAGCTATTGCTTGTGAACATCTCCTACCCCATGGAATCTCTTGATACTAGAACTGTTTTGTTCTATAGTCTTGTTGTTGACAGAGTCAAGGTTAAGGAAACTGACTGTAATCCACCAGTTTGGGCATTCACCGGGCATATTGGAAAATCAACTGTGTGTTCCAGCCCCACAGGCATAAAGCTTTCTGTTAGAAAGGCCAGAGTGAATTATGGATGACTCAAACACAGTACAGAAAATTACATTAGCATATGTAACACAGAGAGGGTTAAGTGTAATTACAGTAGCTGTACACAGCAAAGTATAGACGGGTAGAAAAACAGTGGGACAAATGCTATTCCTGCTGAGTAATTGTGGTGTGCTTGGAGAAATGGATTCCAGGCTTCCTTTGGTTTGTATAATCTGAATACTTGCCTGGCACACCTTTTTGCCAAAGCCCAGTATGTAGCACAGATGTGGGGTTAATGATCGATTCGTGTTAAGCCTCGGGTGAACTCTAGGATTAGACAATTCAGATCTGATATGCCCTCAAATGCTCACAGACTGAATAAAACCCCTTTACTTCCTTCACATGGTAATTTTTCAGGCTCTCTTTGGTTGCAGGTTGGAATTGTAGGGATGATCAACCAGGTCACCACAAGTATACATTTGCTGGGGGATGAGGGGGTGGAAAAGAAATACTTGAGTTTAGGGCATTTTTGGAACCATGGTAGAAAGGTATCTTAGTGCAGTTCTCAGTCTAGAATACGTATAGCTGCTGCCCATCCAGCAGAGACTTCATCTGAAATTGAAACACCTCAGACTTCCTGAGACAGTTTTTTAAGGACGTATTTTAAGTCCTTTTAAAAAGTCTTCAGCTTTTAGTTTATGCTTCAGCTAAGTTGATTTAAACCATCTCTGAGTACATTATGTCCCTCCACTACCTGCTGTTTCTTGGTATAACAGGAATATTCACCAACCCTTTCTCTGGAAAGTGAAAGCCATTTTGAGAGCAGCAATAGAACTTTCAACTACTGACTAAAACTAAAATGAAGGACTTACGGGTAATGGCAATTAGCAAACAATGCCGGTGATTTAATCATGTAAACTTGATGCACTCCTGCTTTTCTAAAAGTTCTTCTTATCAGCATATTAGAGGAAGCTGGTGTCTTTGTGCATAGTTCTAGAAATGCTCTGGTGTCTGGGTGAATTCATTAAACTTCTGGTCTTTCCTGTCTCCACCTTCCTAGACTCTATCTGTTTATCTCGTAATCCCTCAGACAAAAATAGTTCCAGTCTTATCAGTGCTTAACCTTCTGTTTTGTTACTCGTTAGCTAACCTTGTGTTTTGTATTTTAATACCAAGAATAGCTCTTAAACTGCGTAACTGCGTGACTCTCATACCCTGTGTTTGTATTTGCTGGAGCTCTTCTACTGTTTCAAAATCCTGCTTATAAAAGAATGTTTCATGGTCTCTTTATATTTATGCTGGAAGAAAGTTATTTGTGAGCTTTAAGATGACAGAAATCTTCCTCTCCCATCTTTCCTTCTCTCCCCACTTCACAGCCGCTGTAATAAATTAATGGAGTGACTCTGTGAATATCAAGTGTAGCAGTTGTAGGGTTCAGCCCTAGAGCTTCCTCACCACAGTAATCCAGCTCTATATAGTAATCTCATGGAAATTTATTGCTTACTGGGGGAGCGAGAGCTGCGTGCACTGTAGGGCTCCAGGTTCTACCACAGCCCTAGTCAGACTCCTTTGTGTATACTGTTCATATAGTTACTATTCATTCTATGAATTAATCTGCTATATTCTTTTAACAATGGAAACTAAATGCGTCATGCTAAAATCAAATCACTGTCATCTGTATCAGTCACCAGGGGTCTGTTGATCTCTTTCTAGCATGGATTTTGTTATTCAGACATTCCCCACAAGCTGTCAAATGGTCCAACTCAATAACAACTAATAAAGCAAGCACCCCTTAAAAATTTCCCCAGGGAATCTTTTTAAATTGAACAGGGAGTAATAAATCTTGTAGTGTCAATAATGGTGAAAATGTTAATTTGGTTGACTCTACTGTGTGCCTCCTCAAGCGAAATTTCAAAAGCTGTGCCGGAAAGATGGCTGCTACCTGAATTCACTCTGTTGCTCTCTGCCTGCAGCACCGGTTTCAAATCTCTGGCGAGGGCTATCTGAGACGGGCTGTATAACAAAAGAGCGTTCTGGTGATCTGGTTGTTTTCTCAACCTTTTAAATCTCACCTACTGATTTTAGTCATGCCCTTAAATGAAAGTTAGATGACGGGGATGAATGTGCTGGCAAGACTTTCTCGGGTGGCTAACTGATAGAGTCCCTAGCACGTAGCAGAAATGTGTCCATCTGCTTAGCATAGCATGAGTCTGCTTTACTGTAGCACACAAAGCTGGTTTAACACTACTATCAATAACATAATTTTCTTTATTACACAAACTGGGTAGAAAAGGGGTTTTATGGTGTAAATTTAGTCTATTAAGGGCATTTCTGTGAATAAATTGTACTCGATGTTCTTTTCATCCTTTTTAGCACAGATTTTTTTCACAGATGTCATTTCTGGGCATTAGACAATTTTTTTTCTCCTGCTGTTGTGAAAGGAGAACTGCGAGTACTGACATTAAACATTTTGGGAAATTTGTTCTGTTCTTTTTATAATAAGTGAAAGTAGTCCTGCCAGAACTCAAACCTTCCAGTGACTTAAATTTCTATTTTATTGTGTTATTTCTTAGGTACTTGATATCATCTTAAGGAAACTAATTAAGGGACTATTTCTGAAGTCCCAACTGCATACTTACTCCATATAATCATGCTCTTATTTTTTCATATTTTAAAAAAAGTTTGTATCTGCAGTGGAAGCAAAATGGCAGCTTTAAGCATGACTACTAAAATATGTGTTTTCAATATAAATTTGTGACATGAGATAACAAGTGCTAAAAATTTCTGATTGCAAGACGTTAATTTCTGGGCTTTGGTTGGGCGCCAGAGCAGCCTAGAAATGGTACAGTTAAGGACCTACATGGCTGCTTTAAGAGTCGTATTCATATTTTTAAAAACTATTTTATTCGCTCCATCCGCTAAATTTAGGAAATGTTCCCTTTCTTAGCTGCTTAATCCACTTCAGGGTTTCTTTAAGCTCTTTTTGGATGGCATAGGAAAGTATTTAATTTGCATACTAGGCAGGCAGGGAGACCTAGTAGTCTTTATCCGTCAGGTTTAATAATCAAGAACCAGCCCTGACACAGACCTGCCCTCCGTGTTGCATGGGAGCCCAGCCGTGTCCAGATGGGTGCGCTTCCGTTCCTTTCCTTTCCCTTTATAAATGCAGAAAAGAAGAGGAACCTGAGACTTGGGTGGAATGTTGAGGCAGGAGAACCCAGAAGACAAACTTGCCAGGACCCTGAGGGTACCACCAGCCTTCCCTGCCCCTGCCCACCTCCCCACAGCCCTGCCCTGCTTGGCCCTGGGCCCCACCGAGACGAACCTGGCTGATGTCCCAACCCGACCTCAGCCCATCCTCGTGCCCAGGAAGGTGCCCGATGTCCGGGGCTGGGGCTGCCCCGGTGCCCCCCACCTGCCCTGCTCCTGGCTGGGGCAATGGGACTGGGTCCCCATCGTGCACCCCTGCGGATAAAGCAGGCATTACTTAAAATCCTCTCTTCGCAGGCCAGAAATTCGAGCAAGAAAACACGATCCATCTGCATGAGCACGGGCAGAGTCTGGATGCTAACCCGGATCTGTCAGGTAGGGGTGGAGGTCGCTCTCCCTCACGGATTATCTGTCGTGGTTAGCATGGGCATCTGCTGTCACGAGCACGGTGCCAGGCAAGCTGTTTTGGCGAGTGACTCTTTGGAAATCGCAGAGCGCGCACAAACAGATGAAATTGCACCTATATAAAGTGAAAATAGGTATCTTTCAAAATACACACTGATAAAGTTCAAACTATTTTTACGGTAGGTAAGCCTCAGTAAGAGGGACTCTTGGGGTTTTTTTTGGGGGGGGTTGGCTTGGTTTTTTTCACACTGAGCCGCTGGTCATCCCAACGCTGCCCCGCGGTGCACTGGCCCCAGCCTGCTGCGCGGTGGCTTGCGCGGCACTGGGCTGCCCTGCGCCAGCAGTTGCCATTGGGAAGGCGGGTGTCCGGCCGGAGTGAAATGCTGCTCGGTGTTTAAGTTTGGGCAAGTTCAGGGCGGCTAGCATTTAACGTTAGCCCGTACGTGGTGAGCGTTAGATGGAAGGTTGCTTTTGAGATTGTTAGTGTGGTGAGGGTAGGGTTGGCTTTGTGGCGTAAAACAAAACGCTCCCTTTTGGTTTAAAATACTTTAAAGGCCCGAGGTGGCTCAAGGATGATGAATAATTCTAATTCCAGTAGAAACCCTCTAATCTTGCCACGTTTCTCAGACTACGAAGGGAAACATTTAGAAAGAGTGAACATTGACCGTCATGTACAGAGCAGGTTCTATCTCCAGAAGAGGCCGTCAAAAATGTCAGAGCTGCGTGCGATGCTGTTTGGTGCGCTTGTTTGTTTATATTTGCAGCAGAGAATCCCAGAGCCTCAGTCGTGAAGTGAGACTGCCTTCCGCTCAGCGTTGCATAATAAAAATACACAGAAGAACACGATGGTCTCTGCTGCAGAGAGCTCACGGGTATCTGCGTGCCAAGCGGGCTACGTCCCTGGGTAATGACCAGCCGTTTGAGAGAAGGGTGTTGCAGGTACTGTCCTGGGTGCTTTGTAATTCAGTTTGTCTATAGGTGGCACTGGCAATGTATTGCCTTTGCACAATACCACTCTGAGGTGCTAAGTTGTAATTTACCTACTAGTGATGTGCATCACTCAGGAGGTACCAGTTCTTTTCCTGTTCTATTGAAGTTTTTCTTGATGGAAGTCACAAGGCTTGACACTTTAAACTTCTGTGTAAGTAAATACAAAAATAAGTAAAACATATTAAGGCTTCATTTTCAAATATTTTATGACAAACTATATGCAGCGCTGGAGGAAAGCCCCTCCATCATTGGTTCCAGCTATCTGCTATCGCAACCAGGTTTGTTTTGTCATCTGTTTTACAAAGTAGTACTGATTGCTGCATGCTGGCAGTCATCTTCTTTTACAGGTGTAACAAAAGCAGAAAGAGGGGAAAAAAATGTCTAGAGCACTCTTCTTGGCAAGAAGGTTCCACATATAGCAAAGGAGGTTGTCGGTTTTCTGCTCAATTTTTTTCCTATGTTGTTACCTTTAAATGAAATCAGCATTGGTTGGGATTGCTTTTCATGACAGGTTTTGTAGTGCAGTGCTCCATCTTTTGCACATAGGGTACTCTCAGAGATGTCACCGAAAATAAAATATCAACAAAACCTTGTGAGAAAGAATGTCCTAATTTTCTGGTAGCACGGTGCTACAGAAGACTTCCTATTTGTCTCCTTACCATGAAACCATCAGTTTGAGATCATCATCAATTTCTGTTCCCCCAATCTCCAGCCTTTCATCTGAGACAGAAAAATTTTGCTGTCTGCTTTCAACAAGTTATTTTCTGCAATTGAAATAATTTAAAGTGACTCCTATATCTCGTAATGTAGACCATGGCAAAGAATCGTGGTTAGTTGTCCTTCTGCCATTGTAGAAGCTGGATACATATGAGCGGGGAAAAAACAATAGAGGACAAATAGTTACTTTTAGTTGGGGGAATCTTACATCTGTGCATGGTCTCTTGTCCATACTTGATTTTTTTTTTTTTTAGGCAATTATTTGCCCTCCATTTTAATCCCATCTGAGCATTTCCCAGATGTCAGAATATCTTTATGCTTGTAACGTGCATCGTTTTCTCTTGCTTTTGGTTCTGCGGTAGAGTTTTCTGAAAGTCTTGTTGGTTCATTTTTGAGAAATCCTGCTGTGCGTTTCAAAGAGGTATTTCCAGTCTTCCTCAGGCTGTTTCATCAGCAACTTGAAATATAGCAGCAACAAAGATTACAGGCTCTGATCAGGCAAAGCAAGGGCGGCAAACACTGTCATGTCAGAAAGGGCACAAGCATCACTGAGTTCCAATACTACAACAGCTCATTGATTTAAAATATACTATTGACAACCATTTTTTTTCCACACTTGCTCTCAGGAGTATTCTTCAATAACATTTATTTACAAGTTTAAGATCCCTTACTGTGTATTTTTAAGCCTGAGTGCCTTAGCGCTTTGAGCGATCCTGCTGAGTTTGCGAGCATTGTGTCCTAAGTTTCCATGTTCTGAATTCAGGTACGAATACTGGTGTTACTTTATCACAATGTATGTTGTGTAGTCCTGTCGTCTGACTTGATTCTTTCTGGGGTGCCATGTCACCATAAGACTTGTTTTTCAAGCCCAGGACAGTGTTCCGGGTGGTGGCATGGGGCACGGGATGTGTTTCCAGCCATCCGGTGGTTGCTTCCATCATTGTAAGCACATGGCGCTTGCTTTGGCGGGTTTGTAGGAGTGTGATATAGTCAATCTGCCAGGCCTCCCCATATTTATATTTCAGCCATCGGCCTCCATACCACAGGGGCTTTAACCGCTTTGCTTGTTTGATTGCAGAGCATGTTTCACTTTCATGGATAACCTGTGTGTTAGTGTCCATGGTCAGGTCTACCCTCGATCACAAGCCCATCTATATGTTGCTTCTCTTCCCTGATGGCCTGTGATGTCATGGGCCACCGAGCCTTAAATAATTCACCCTTACGTTGCCAATCCATATCTACCTAAGCCACTTCAATCTTAGCAGCCTTGCCTATCTGTTGATTGTTCTGATGTTTTCCGGTGGCCCGGCTAGCTCAGTTGATGGAATGTGGGACTCTTAATCCCAGGGTTGTGGGTTCGCCCCACGTTGGGTGCCAAAAAGGACTGTCGTGGTTTAACCCCAGCCAGCAGCTAAGCACCACGCAGCTGGTCCCTCACTCCTGCCCTCTCCTAGTGGGATGGGGGGAAGAATTGAAAAAAAAGAAGTACAACTCAGTTTAATAACTAAACTAAATAACTACAGTAAAATAAAACATAATAACTGTAATGAAAAGGAATATAACAACAACAAAAATAAAACCCAAGACAAGTGATGCACAACACAATTGCTCACCACCTGCTGACCGATGCCCCAGCAGCGATCCGCCCCTCCCGGCCAACTCCCCCCAGTTTATACACTGGGCATGATGTCCTGTGGTATGGAATATCCCTTGGGCTCGTTCGGGTCAGCTGTCCTGGTCGTGCTCCTTCCCAGCTTCTTGTACACCTGCTTGCTGCCAGAGCATGGGAAACTGAAAAATCCTTGACTTATGTTAAGTGCTACTTAGCAACAACTAAAACAGCAGTGTGTTATCAACATTATTCTCACACTAAATCCAAAACACACTGTACCAGCTACTAAGAAGAAAATTAACTCTATCCCAGCTAAAACCAGGACATACATGAAATGGGAAAAGGTTATGGTCAACAGGTTAGATGAGTGCAGTCCTGTGCCTGTTCTAGACAAGGTATCTGATATTGTCTGGAAACAAAATGTGAATTCATAGAACCAGATTGGGGTTTGTGAGTTGATATATTATTGTCTCAAGTAGTTCCTTAGTGATCTGCTAGATTCTTAAACGTTGTTGTGCTTTAGGGGATTTTTTTTTCAGAATAATAGGTTGTTAGAGGCTTGGCACAGATGGAAATGCCCAAGTCTCTGAAATGACCCTTTCAAGTTACATACTTTAGAGGCAAAGGACCATTAATATAATTGGGCCCCTATTGTGCAAAGCACTGTACAAAAATTAAGAAAAAGGAAAGTCTGTGCTCCAATAGGTTATCATCTGCTCCAAAACCCAGCAGATTGCTGCTGAATGTTAGAAAATGTCCGGGGAATTTTTTTTTAACTACTTAGCTGATGGCTAGTAATAAGGCACTGAAGATATTTCTGTATGCAAGGAAAAAGCAAAATTTAAAGGCAAGTCCCCAACAGGAGGCTCCATGTTGAGGCTGGGGAAGCAGCGAGTTGGACCATTTATCACACAGCATGGCAAGGGAAGGAAACACGGGTTTGGGTGCACTTACCTGGCAGAAGGGGAGCAGGGCTTCTGCGCTAAGATTTTGGCAGACTACTAGAATGGGTCTGTAGAAAGAAATTAAAAGTGCCGTTTTTTTTCCCAGCTAGCAAGAGGTGCAAACACATGTATTGCCACCTGCCTCCTTTTCTGGCAATCCATTCCTGTGGAAATAACTATTTAAAATATTTGCCCCCATTCTAAATATAAACATTTTCATAATAAGTATTTTTATTTTGGGGTTTGGTTTTGATGCTCTTTGAGAAGTCTGCTACAAACTGCCCACAGCTATGGAAGTGGTCTTGCTCAAATTGCAAGATGGAAAAAAATTACCCTTACCTCCAAGATGAAATAATTTCAGATTCAGACATAAAAATAGAGTCTGTAGAAAGTATACATAGTCTCTTTATTTGCTTGAATACCAGTAGAAAAATAGTTGCCATTTGCAATAATTCTGTTCCTTAAAAGATAAAAAGCTTAATTCACATTGGTTATGTGCATGAGAATTGGGTAATTATGGTGTTGAGTCACTTATATTTTTAGAAGAGTTAAGCTTGTCAGTGCCTACCTCACTTTCAAAAAGGGAATTTAGGTTCCTAAGTCATCAATGTGCTTATTAAAATTTTACTATAAATGGCTTTTCCAAGCGCTCAGTGGCTTTAGAGTACAAGTGTTTCTACGTTACATCCATATTTCTGAAAATCCTAGAAAAAATAAAGATGTCATGTAAGTGGACCACCTGCCTATCCTTTCCTCCAGGAAGTTTGGCTGAATTGTTTTTGATTAGATTAGATTTGATTTTAGCCTTTAAAAAATTTGCAGCATAATCTGCTAAGTATTACTCGGAAGGATTTTGTACAATCGACCCTTAGCTGCTTGCCAAGGTGTTTTCTAATGTAGATTTATGGCTGCCCTGAAATCGAATCTAGAAATATTCTGGACAAATATTTAGTTTGTACTTCTAAAAAAGTATGCCCTATTAATAAGATAAAGTCTTCTGAGTCTTTTCAAAGTCAGAAAAAGGAGACAGTAAGCCATGTTTTCAGATGTGGGATCAGTTTGTCACTACTGTTCCACATTATACAGAGCTGGGAAAAGTACTTGGTTCTGACAACCTGCAATTAGAGATTATAATTTGCTTCTTGTCTCAGGCAGTGGTGATTTACATGGCAAAAAAAAATTATTGTTTTTATTATGTTTTGTTCTGTAGAATAACCTGACCCGTGCCCTTCTTCAAGCAACACAGAACTGAGACATTGAGCATAGATTTTCAAGGGGATTTCTGTTGCTGCAGTACTAACCTACATAATTCCTAACTTTTCATACTCAGAGGGCTCGATGAGTTCACAACCCAAAGATAAGTTTATAAATTCTGTCACCTGGTCCTTGGATTTAGTATTTACGTAAAATATGGATTTATAAAAGTCAGTGTGCAGAAATGGCAAACCAGCTAGGTGATGGGGAAAGGCGAGCAGAGGGGACAGCCCAGATGTCAGCGCCTTTGGGGAGCTCCCTGTCTCTCATGGCCTTCCCTGGCTTCTCTCTACTTTTAAGAAACAAATATTAATTTCCTCAAGGACTTTAATTCATTTTGCTTTTATCCCATATGAACTCCAAGATTCTATCTCAAACTAATGACAAATATGTTTGATTTTTCTATGCAAAGAAGAAAAGCTTCACAAGGAAAGATTGAGAACCATTTGTTTTGTGGTTTCCAGTGGGATACTGTCCTGGTAGGGTTGATAGGTCCAAGTTTTATAACATGATGAAGCTAAATAACTAAATAAATATTCTAAGTACCTAAATAAATATTATTTAGGTACTTATTATATTAAAATATATTTATAAAGATATATACACTTATAAGTATATAAAATATACTTACTTTATTAAAGATATATTTTTTTCTGCTGCTATTTAAGCAAATAAAGAGACTATGTACCTAAGTACCTAAATAAATATTTTAGTTACTTTATGGAGAGTTCCTCTCCTCTTTTTATTGGCTTGAACATGCTCAGAATGTATCATTTACGTCCTATCGGTGAGAAAGGAAGGGGAATGTCTGTGTTATGACTCACAGTGATTTTTAAGTGTGAAGTGTCCACAGACTTGTACTGGAATATGGAGACAGGAAAAATAGAACGGAATTCCAACTTCAGGGTGGTCAGAAAAGCCCCTATCCACCATTCATTGATGAAGTCTAAATGACATAGTTAAGTAATTTGTTCCTTCTTACTGTGATTGTTTTTACTCCCTGGTAGTTCATGCTGTTAGTTTGGTGTTTTTTAAGTCTGAACTATATCTGAGTTACTTCAGTTAAGGATTTGGCTCAGAAACTTCAATTGAATTTACACATGTGAATCCATTAAGTATAACTTAAGTTTCATATCATTAACATAAGGGGGAGAAACCACACTGCATGCCTGAGAACATTTCTTCCTTCTTTATATACCTAGTACCAGATTTCAGTGTTGGTGTGTTCTCAAATCTTTGTAGATAAAATGGAAAATCTGGATCCGATTGGTACCCTACCCTCATATTTTGGGGATCTGAGATCCAGCATCAAATTCAAGTGCTGACCTTTTTAAATAATGCTCTCTCTAATTTTGCATTAAATACGTTGAAGAGAAAGGACTATCCACTGGATATTGCTGTATATTGCTACAGTGGATATGTTTTCTGTGCTGTCTGCGGTGATTCCTGTGAAATGCTATTAACAGCAAGAGATTACTCTGTAAAGTTTGTGGTGGTAGTCTTGCTGATACAAGCAGATACCTTCTATTACATTAATGTTCCATTTAAATAACAGATTGCCAGCCACAAACTTTATATATCTTATTCCCCATACAGGCAATATATGGGTCTCTTGAGTATGGTTTTGTAGATTCATTTAGCACCTAATGCACTTTTAATGAAAGGGGTTTTTTCAGCATCTCTTTGTAAGGCTTGTGATGCAGTGACTTTTCATAGTACTTCCCAGAAGAGGTATTTATATTTTTCAAAATAGTTATGAAAGTCAGATATTAGGTTTACTGAAGCATACTGCACTGGGGAGGGAGGACGGGGGGAAGAAGGAAAAATGAGAGTGAATTAGGTCAGGAAACCTCACATATAATCCAATACTGCCTCATGACATTTCATCCTGCTATTTCTGCTGCAATATATGAGCTAAGCTGATGAGCTGTTTCTGCTGGAGAGCACAGATGCAGAACTAGTCAAATAACCTTCCAGCTACGCATCTCATCAAAACCTATTTGACAAAATACCTAATCAAGGCCACTGATCTTTCACAATTCCAGAAGAATGGAAGTAAGTGTGGCGAGAAATCAGTTCTCACATGCACTAATGTTGAACAGGATGCAAAAAACATTTGCGTGACTGCCTGTGTTGGGCTAACGAGTTTGAAGACCTACTGCTTATGCTACAAATCCATGCTTCATTTCTGGTTTAGGAAACATAACAGAGGTGGTGGGCATGGGGAAATTTATCTGAGCAGAGCAGTCAAGAAGAAGGGAGGCAACATGAGGGATTTGCATCTGACTTTGGGAATCTAAACCGAAGCAGACAGACAGCTGTTAAACAGAAAGCTAATGGCTTGCTCTTCAAATGCAGACTGTAGTTAGGGTGGTTTGGGATATGAGACCAGACTGTGAGCCAAATAAGTTTAACTGGAAAAACTGGTGGTAATGCTTCTCTAGCACTTTATTAAAAATTCTTCAAAGATAGGGTTTTAATATAATTAATGTATTAGATCACATTTGTTGGTAGCAGATGGAAAGCAGCCTGTTTCTCAGTTGGTTTAACTCGTGTGCTGGTGAACTAGGAGAATGCAGTATAGGAGTGAATTATTGTTTATGAATATGTGAGTTGAAATGGCTTCAGTATTATCAAACTATCAGAACTAAAATTGGAAAGAACCGACAAATATTAATGGGATACAATATTGAAATGATGATAAATCATTATGTTTCAGGACATATTCATCCTAAGCTTAAGCCAGAATTTGCTTATTGAGCCTGTTATTCGGAATTTTTAGTTAGAATTTCTTGTACCTCTTCCATACTGTTCTGTGTCAGGTAACTCATATTGACCACCACCAAGGACAAGGCATAAAACTACATGAACTGTTGGTTTGGTTCAGTAAATAATATATTTTTCCTCTCTGGCAGCAAATGCTCCCAGACCGTATGGAGTGAAATGGCAAAAAAGACAAGTGGAAAAATATTCAGCCAAAAATCTGCAGCAAGGAGCAGTTCTTCCTTTTCTATGAGATAAATTTATCATGGAAAATTCTCGTGTCTCTTTTTGTAGACCATGAGACAGCAGATAGGTATTATTAAGATGAAACGTTTAATAGCTTCTTCCTCTATTAAGATCCTTCATAACCATCTACAGTAGGTGACAGTGCCTAATGACTATTGTTCCCAGTGGAATTTTGAACCAAGAATTTACTTAACTTATTAACTAGTGAACCCGCACTTCAGATTGTACTTGCTTTGCTGGACCACACTTACTTAATAAGAAACCTAAAAAGTTGTACTGCTCATGACATTTTTATTATATATCTTCCCTTTTTCAGTTCTCTCTTTTTCTGTGAGCTTAAATATGCCATGAACTCATGCTTTTCCTTCTGTGTGTCACAATCTGGATGCCCACCCTTTGACTGCTGTTGGCTTTCGGACAGTAGCTGCAACCGATTATACTTCAGTATGTTTCTTTTCCCTCTTCTGCCAGAGTTCAGATTTACTCAGCCTTGTCCAGATATCAAGCTAAAATAACAACGAAATCATAACTTGTGTTTGGCAGGCTTCACATTCAAGATCCAGTAATTAGATAATCCTGTGATTAAATCTCAAAAGGGATTCCACCTAGTTAAGTGCCTTATGAACTGGAAAGACTGGACAAAATGCAGTAGGGGATGTCATTTTCCTTTAGAAGGAAGATAGCCTCACCCTACCGTCTCACTTACATGTACTAGCCTGTAATTGCAAAAGAATTATGATCACCTTTCCTTCCTGTCTTAAAGAGTTGAGACCCACATGCCCCATTTTCTTGCCTAGTTTAGGTGCCTGTGGTTAGTGGGATATATACATGGGCAGTGCTTTTCAGCCATCCTGTTGAATCGGAATTGTTGTATAGAAATGAACTCAAGATTCACTGGGCCAGTAAGATAACAGGAGTATGAACATAGCTTCATGGGTAGGGCACCACATGATAGATGGATAGCTTGAGTTCTGCTCCAAGGATTCATATTTTATTCAATGCTGTTTCATCATCTCCCCTTTCAACTGTGTTTTAAAAGGAAAGGAATAGTCCCTGTTTAGCTATTTCAAAGACAGGTCACAGACCCCTTCTTTCAGGAAAGGGCTAAAAGCTGTGGATCTGCGGTAGATAAAAGCATTTTCCTGCAAAATGTGAAGCACAGAGTAGGTCAGGGTCACATTTCAAATGCATCCTTGTACTTGGTGTTTCCAAAACCAGCTGCTTTCAAAAAGCCCCTCCACCCCCGCCTTCCCCCACAGCACAGAATATATTGCTGAAATACATGTCTCAGGAGCGTGAGGAGGCCCAAGGAAAGATCATTGACTCTACCTTTCCCTTTTCCCTCTGTCCTTCTCCCCGGTAACCATGTGAAAAGTGTACAGTAGTTACTGTGGGCTAATCATTCTGGAGGAAGGTGGCGTGAGGAGGACCCAAGGCTCCGGCGTGCCCTGTCCTTGTGGCAGCAGCTGGGTGAGTATGGTTGGTATATGTATATAACCAGTATGACTGGTTGGGCACTGGCTGCACCACCACCGCTGGCAGATCTCTGCTTGCCCAGCGAGGTCAGGTTAGCAATGAAACTGGACTGCGAGAGAACAATTTACACAAGAAAAAGGCAATTTTCCGAGAAATCTCTTTGTGAATGAGGACACGAGGCCTGAGGTTAGGGATGGGAGGCCATACAAGTCCTCTTTAGAGCAAGTTTGGCAGGAGTTTAGCTCTCTTGATCTCCAGGTAGGCAATAAAAGTCCCAGATGAGAGCTGGTGTGCAAGACCTCTTTTGCTGGAGCTTGGGCGTGCAAGAATTTTTATGCAGGATAGAAATAGGCAGGCTGGATGGTTACGGTAGAGGAGGGCTGGTGAAATGGAAGATGAGGTGAATAGCTAGAGCAAGCCTCAGAAGGGAAGTGTGTGAATTTGTGAGAGAGTGGACACAGAAAACCTGAAGCTGGAGACAAGAAGGACTGAATTACCTTTAGAACAACCATAATGCTAGTGTCGAGCTTTAGTACCATATAAGCATTTTAAGCGTCTTTGGATGCCCATTTTGAGGTACTTCACCTTCCTTGTGCACTTCTTGTGGAGCAGTGGCACCTCGGGCAGGTATCTGGAGATCTTCGGAGAGCTGGACACTTGGAAGTGCAAGTTTGACTGTGGAATGCCTGACTTGCGGGTGCTTACTCTCCTTGTTAGCCTTGGCTTTGATATCGTGGAAGAGGAGAAAAAAGCTAAAGGTAAACCAGAAGAAAACAGCAGTACTTCAGCAGCACGCATTTTCATTGTCTGTGTGCTATCTAGTGCTGGTTGCTGTTCAACTACTGGTTACTTTCTTCAGGTTTTTGTTTTCCCTAAAACTCTTCAGGCACTGCCCAGTGCTCATCCCCCAGCCTTACAAAACCCAGTCATGGTACCCTGTACTTGTGATTGGTGATGGAGAGCAATCTTTTTCTACATTTTTTCCAAACCAGCCCTCCCAAAATTAGATATTCTGTCAGCTAGCAGAGAGGATAAGGCTAACGCGTCATCTTCAACACAATAGCTGACCTACACCTTGTAAATGAGCAAAGAATATCCATTTAATTGACTTCGTTGGTGTGTTGAGGGGGTCTGGCTCCACTGCAAAGCAGTATGAGCAGTCTGAGAAAATGAGTTGAATAGTTCAACTGACATTCATGTGTGACTGTGTAGGTCATCAGGATATTCAAATGAAAACTGAGAGACTTGAAGTGTGATAAATATAAGGTTATTTCATTGAGCGAATTCTAACTTCACTGTGCTTTGATTTAGACTAAATAGTTACGATAGGAAAAAGTGCATGGTAACAGACAAGGGCAAAACTGCAGATTTCTTCTAATTTACTTTGTATCCCCAAGTATTTGCATTATCACATGAAACAATGCAAGGGGATGTGATGGCTTTGCAACATTTTTGTGATACTAACAAAGATATTTTCTCATAAATTTTCTTCTTATATATGAAGGTCCTCTGACAGAAGTGTACATATATAAATTCAAATATTGATACAGATACAAGCATGGTGATAATGAAAGTAGCTGTCAGGACTACACTGTTTTTGAAAGCTGGTAGAACTGTGGAAAGATATTTTGGTGATGACAATCGAATCCCATCTGTCTTTTTGCATAGGGCTGGAGAGCAGTCTGAAGTGATAGAATTTATCTAGTTGTATCATTAGAGAAGGGTGTTGGAACATGCTGCATCTGTTTGTGTGAGCTGTGCTTGTCCTTCAGGTTTGCTCCTTTGTAGGCTCTTGCTCTTATATTGGAGGTCAGGAAAGAGGAAGGGCAGTGGGAAAGGAGGCTAGACATTTCTAACTTCTTAGTATCAGTGCATGGTAAAAGAAACACAATCTATAGAAACTTTTTTGTCTGAAAATATGTATTTGTAAAGATTTGAGGAACACTTGAGTTTCTTGTATCCCAGTTTCCACAGAGGCATAATTTCTTTCAAACTTGACTTGATGAACATCGCTTCATGAGTGTAAATAAAAATACATGAAATAAAATCATGTAACATACATGGTCTTTTTACTCATAGTGTGCGGATAATGACCCGAATGAGAGAACATCAGCTCTGAAATCTGCTGTGCCTGGTTCATGATTTTTTTGTGTCAGGCTTTTTACCTTTTGGGCCAGCTTTTCCTTTTAGGGTGCTGTATTTCAAGTTTTCAGTACAGTATCATGCAGTGAATCCCTTTCAGTTTTAGTTTTGCATTTTTATTCACTTGCTTTCCTTCTATCTATTTATAATTTCTTTTTTATCAGAAAAGCAAATGCTCGACCTCTTTTCTTACCCTAATTACTAACCATTTTTTATACCAAAGTTGTAAAAGAGGGCAGCAGATTTTGTGATATTTCATGAATATTTGGCCTGAAACTCAGATAACAGTGGCAAGATCAAAATCCAGTTTTAACATGTTTCCAATATATTTTCAGCATGTCCGTGATCCTGTCATCTGATAATGCACTTGTCTCCAATGAGCAGAAGCATGTCACGTCATGGTTTAAATAACATATTGCCTGATCCTCTGCTTCATTTCTTTTCTGTACACAGACAAGGCCTCTGAACCACTTAATTCTAGTTCAGACTTTCAAAGGCATTATAGGACTTGTAGTACTACTGTACCTCACGTAACGTAATCTTATCTGACTCATGGAACTGAGAGAGGAAAAGATCCCTTAGGTCATCTGGGTTTTCTCACAGTAAATACAGTATTGTCTTCTTATTTTGAAGAAGTTTTTTCTTTCAGGTATTACAATTGCCAAACAAAAATGCCTCTAAGCCTTCCTTTCTGAGATTATTCTGTAAATTCATGTAATTCATAGTCAGGATTTTTTCTCATATTGGGCCTGAATTTTTTCCCGTTTCAACTACATACCTTTATTATGCCACGTTTTACTTTTGAGTAAATCTAAATCCACCCATATATTAACAGTTATTTCCCCGTTCACCCTTCCCTTACTCTTTTCCTGAATCCGATGAAATGGCAACATTTTGAGGTATCGTTTCCCGCGTTTTGGTCAGCCCCAGTGCAGACTGCATCCTGATAACTCCCTCTGCCCTTCTTGGGGCTTGCTGCTCGCTTCAAGCCAGCCACTTGTTTTGCACAGTCGTATTTTATACTTTTGAAACTGAGTCCAGCCCAGGTCTTAATTAGCAATGACATATTCCCTGAACTCCTGGTTGGTAAGCAGAAGATAAACAGCTCTTGGTTGGTAAGCAGAAGATAAACAGCAGTTGCAGCATTCTTGGCTAGGAATCATGCCCTCAATGCCTATGTTTGATACGCAGACATAGTCCCTAAGCTGCTTATGCTCATGTCCATCTGCTGAGATGGCAAAGTGCCTTCTCACAAGTTGTTTGGACTCTTGCCTTGAGGGCAGAGGTGCCAGGCGATGATCAGCAGCCTGCATGACAATGCAAGCGTCATTTCTTCTAAAAGAGCAGCTCCTTTAAGCAATTACTGTATTACAGGCTGCTACCATGGGCCTCTTAGACCATGGTTACACCTGTTGAAAATTATATGCCAAGAAAAGAATACACGAACCATACCAGAGAGCAGTCCAACCAGTGCAGTGTCATTTCTAGCTGCCAGGGAGACAGGTTGCACTGCCGCAGGGGTACGAAAACTCATCAGTAGTTCTCAGGGTGTCAAAAAAAGATCTCAGCAGGCTAAAACTGCCTGGAGGCATATCCAAAACAGACAGTACAATGGCCCCAAGTAGCAACTGAAGCAAAATAACAGTAACAGAACCTGTGTGAGAGCTTTACTCACAGAACTGGTAATTAAATCAAGAAAAAACAGGATAGCTTTTTGTTACGCTCTTCAAAGAAAAATAGAAGACCCTGACCTTATTCTTCTCACTGAATAAACACCTGTGATACGGCCTATAAAGGCAAAGATACAGTAGGAAAAGAAGGTAAAATTCACTTTTTGTAGGCATAATTAGGTAACCCTACAGAGTGGTGGGACTCAGTGTAGCAATACTAAACTACTTTGCTAGGAGAAAAATCAAAGGACAAGGAGGAAATTCTGAACATTGCTCTATGGAAGTGCAGTAGAGGGGTAAGGATTGAACAAGCCTGGTGGAAGGCAAATCCATTTTCAATCTCTGTTTTGTCCCAGGAGTCCTGAACTGCCCCTCGGCTTAGGGTACAGTCGGTGCACGACAGGAGGAGCAATTCTGTCAGCTAGGGTTACTAAACCCACTTCTGTTTTGTCTTGACATGTTTTTAGATCACCACAAGCCACTTCTTTTGGGAAGGAGTCCAGAATCTGCTTGTGACCCATTCTGCCAGCCTCCTGTTATCCAAAGGTCAAATCTACAAAAAAATGAGCTACAATTTTTTTGAGCAAAACTATTTTTGGGGAAATGAAGTTTCAACAACTTTTATAAGCATCATTCTAGTTAGCTCATGTCAAAAATGCAAAGCTGTCACAAAAAATATTTTAGTAGATTTTAAATTCAAAATTCCTTTTTTGTTTAACTGAATGATCAGAATGCTTTTCTTTATTTTTAAACTGCATTTCAAAACATTTTAAATTGAACAGGTTTTGGCATGGCTAGTAATTTTTAGAATTTTAATTGTCTAGAAAGTTCATGACATATTCGTCTGAGAGAGTCTTGAAACAACATTTCCTTTTTATTTTTCTTATACAGCAGAGAACTAAAAATCAGTTCTATCTGCACTGCTCCGCAGTAGCCTCGAGGTAATTTTAAATCTCCTTTGAGTTGCTGGAGTGGACAAAAGGACTTGTGAAAGCCTCTGCGTGTTTCCAAGGAAGTACAATGAGCTGAAAGGCTGTTACCAGTCTGCTCTGGTTTATGTGCAGTTGTCACGTTCTGTGTCAGGTCTCATTGCAATCAGTGGGAATTCTGCCATTAACTTCATTAGGACCAAGATTTGCCCTAAGCCCCAGCTGATATTTTGTGTACAACACTGGAGTTATTCTATTTTCTGCCAGCTCATAATTCTGAGTGCTAGATTAAGAGATTTTGGCAAAGACCGGTGAACAAAGGCTGTTGATTCTTTATTACAGGAAAGTTTTGGGTTTGAGATAGGTAATAGTATGACTTTGGATTTGTACTGTACAGCTGAGTTCAGAAACTAGTCTCTTTGTGTGCTGACTCATGATGAATGCCAGAGCCTTGGATCTTTGACACCTGCAGTTAACAACATAAATGGGAAAAAAAGCCTGTGAACATGTAGATAATGTAATTTAAACACAGATTGGACTTTGTGTGAACCTTTCCCTCTAATTGGAAAGAAATACAAAATGACCTCCATAACAAAAGAATATTGAACACAAGTAAATAACCCATTGCATTTGTTTTGCGTGCTGCCCAAAAGACTCTGGATTGATATTTCAACATCGTGTCATAGTTTCATTGACTGCAGGACTAGCTTATGTCTTCATCAGGAAGCATCTTAATCTGGAATTGCTCCAGCTGGAAAGTAGAATTTACCGTACTCACTACACAGTTTTACAGTATGTTAATCTAAAATTATTTTGAGAAAAACAATGTGAATTACAGCTCTACAGTGAAATGTCTAGCAGCTTTATTCTGCCCTTGGATCTATACGTGTAAGTCTCACTGATAGCAATATAATTTCTGCACATAGACCTAGGGATAAGGTTTGATTAATGATGTTTTCTTCTTACACAAAGTATATATTCCTGCAGGTTTTTTTGGCTGCCCATGTCTTACGGTAGTACAGCTGACACAGAAGCTATGGGCTGATCTCTATGCCAGCCTCTCAGGAATGATGTTAGTACATGAGGAGTCGTTGCTCATATGACCAGCACCAGTATTATTCTGTTCCTCTTGGGTAGCTGAAAACAGAAGGAGATTATTGTACTCTGAAAAACCTGAATATGATCCAAAAGACACCCCTGGAGAAAGAGAAAACTAGGTTCTTTCTTCATTGTACAATTTTCTGCATTAAAACCTAATGCAACGTTCATTGAAGGCAAGATGACCAATTACATTGCTTACGGTGGGAAGAATATCAGGCTTTGGCCTTTTACTGAAATCAAACAAAGGTATAATTGAAGGGTGAATGTGACAATGTGAGGTAGTTATGATCTACTAAAATTTCAGAAAAGCATAAAAAACATAACCGCAGCCATTTTCAGATCCATCCAGTGCAGCATCTTATCTCTGACAGTAGCCAACTGGGGGCGTCCAGGGGAGAGTATGAAGACAAGGCAGATGGTGATACTTCACAGGATTTTCTCCAATATTAAAGGAGAAACTCAAACTCCATTGACACAGAATACACAGAGTCAAAAGAGTAACTATTTTCAGTCTCTCATCTCCTAGTTCGAATTTGAAATAGCCGAACACATGACAGCTCCACATTCCATTACCACTAGCAGCTGGTTCAAAGCCTGAGCCAGGGTAAAATTATGTGCAAGGCATGCATCACGCTCGACATTGTGTGAAAAGACTGCGCTGAAACGCTTTAAGATTTAGGAGGAATTTGGATGCAGATTAAAAGGGCTTTAAAACCAGCAAATAGAAACATTCCCTGGGTGCCCGCAATCCTTTTCAAATACGCCTGACAATGAATTCCTCCTAAGTTCATATTTGTGTTTGTTTTACTGTATGAAATTCTGATTTCATACAGGAATGCAATGCTGCAGTCCAGCATTTTACCCTGAAGAAAAATATTTGCCGTTAAAAAGAGTATTCATAAAACTTTTACTTCCTCATGTTTTTAAGGATCCCTTGCTAATTAATAAGCTCCATTAGTAGAAGAGTTAGTTCTTTTAAAATTAAAGCTAATATCAAGACCTCTCTTTTTTGCTAGCTTTTCTGCAATTTACTTTTCACCATTAAGACTCAGAATGAGACAGAAATAATAAGCCTTCTCTTGAGTCACAGAGCCTTTTAGCTGTAATGAAAGCTGAGAGCAAAGAATGTGAGAAACTGATGGCTTCTCAGTGTAAGGAAGAAAAACGGGGAGGAGGGAAAAATGTAAAGGATGATACTAATCACTCGGTCCTTACTTCCCTGCTGAGCTGAGCAAGTTGTTGAATTAAGCAAGTGCAGATCACCTCAAAAATGTCACAGAGGAGAAGCCAACAATACCTCTTTTTTTTGTCTGTAGGACACAGATGGGATTTAGATGCCCAGGGCTAGGGAGCATTTTCCAGTACCCTTAAAACCCTAGAAAAACCTGTTTTCTGAAGTGTAGCATTCTTGAGGTTTTTGAACATAAACACTAACATGTTGGCAGAAGTCAGAGAGAGGAACGCCTGCCTTGCTCTGCTGTGGTCCAAAAGCAAGGTGCAGAGGTTCCCCAGTTCTAAGGCTCCGAGTGGCATGCAGAAGTGTCCTTCAGGCACAAGGCTTGCTTCAAGATTGACATACAATTTGCTACTTTCTGTCAGACGGGGAATTGTATGCTTTGCCTGAATTTGAAGCTTGCTCACAGTATGGTTTCTGTTTTCTTTAGCCGGTGACTGGGCAATTTAAAATACACAAACAATTGTGAGAACAAAATGCAAGCCTTTTGATTTTCTTCCTAGCTGACTGACCTGTCTTCTACATTTGTTTTGGTCCTGTGAAGCTTGAATTTATAGCCTCACAGTAGATCATCTTCTATAGAAGGGAGCAAGTATGCTTTTTTCCTTCTTGCTGCATTAGCCTGTGATTATGTACTCTGTGTGGCAGTGAGATATTGACTGAAGTCCCTCCTGTTGGAGAGGTAAGTGTACTCAGGTCTCCTGGATAAATGCTTTATCTTATTATTCAGTAACTGAGGTCCAGCATACTTTAAGTGTGGTTTTTGATGAATTTGACTGGATGAAAATTGTAACTTTAGGATTTGAATTACTTTGGATTCAGTGACTTAAGGTATGTCTACATGAACAACTTAACTCAGGAGTCTGTTTTTAAAGCAAATCCCCCAATAATCCCTCCTTTTACCATGCTGTGTTTTGTATCATGGGGTAATCTCTGCACACACAGGCTGGTTCCCTTTCCGATGAAATTAAAGTGGTAGATGTATTCAGGAATTTCACCTGACATACTGTAGTCATTAATGGGTATTCAGGTTAGAGTTCTGCTGAAAGAAAACTCTTGAAACTTGTATAGTGTGGATGTCAGTTCTCCAGCAAGAATCGTTTTGCTCTACAGCTATGTTCCTGTTGTGTTGCATGACTTGTAAATGCAGATATAGCCTTATGCTGAGCTTTGACCCTTTTCTCCTTTATGTCCATTGAAGAAACCTGGGGAGGAGAAAGGAAAAAAAATACAAGATGGCAGCAAAATATGGAAATGGGAAATAGATAGCACTTCAGTGGACAAAAAAGTGCTGCTGACTGAGGTAGGTAAAGACATGGCTGTATGACCACCTCACACAAGGTGGAGAAAAGAGAGAAACAGAAAACTTATTCCCTCTTTCCATTAAATGGATTTTAAGTCCTGTAAAAAATACATGGTTAAATATAACATTTTCAGTCCACTTCAAAAGGAGACGTGGTTAAAGCTGGCCAAGATTTCCTAATACAGCATTGACAGATGTGATTAGGAAACAGGAAACATTCAGCTCTCAAGGACTTTGATTCATGAGAAAATCTGATTGGATTCTGGGGATAGGAAGTATCCTCCAGGTGAACCTCATAAGGAATAGCTTGAAGTCAGCCACGATTATTGCAAAAGCTGACTAGAGAGTTAGCACTGAGCTGTAATAAATAAATAGATAGATAAAGTGATGCCCCCCTCTCCCTATGCACCCTGCTATACTAGTAAAACAGAAATATGCTAAATGAGCCATGTTTATAACTAATTATTGGTTTATGGCTCTTTTAAGTTTATTAAGTTAAATAAGTAAAGGCAGAATAATTTTTCAAAATACCCCTCTTAAATGTCATTAGAGAATTTGTTTTTGACTATTCAGAAGAAATGAAAAAAGCAGTGGGCCTGCTGAGAAGGAAAGCTGTGAGAATTTTGTGCTGTTAGTTTAAGGATGCTTCCAGAAAGAGACTTTTACCAGGCAATTGCTGAGGAATCTGTGGAGACAGGTAAGCAACTTGGGCTACTTATGGTAATAGCATTATAGAACATTTTTCTAGTAGGTATCCTTACTCTACCTACCACAGATAAGTTACGTGGAAATATTCCATAATGCTGTTAGTTGTAGGCGCTGATAAAGGCAACACATAGATAGCTGGTGCTAATATCTGAAGTGAGCTTTTTGGCTGAAGATCAAGGATGAATTTTCTGTCCCATTTGAAGGGCTGTGTGATTTACATGAGATACTGTAAGTGTGGCCAGAATGTTTGGTTGCTCTGTCAGGAAGGAAGAACAATAGATATTTACGTTGTCTTCATTTTCTTAAAGCAATCTCAAAAACATTGGGTTTTTTTCTTGGGAAAAGAAATTTAGGGTTCTGGTAAAAATAGTAGAGTAGGATATCTAACTACATGTCTTTTCGTCTTTGCCACCTTGGCATACTTGGCTTTATCATGTTTCTCTTATCCTGTGTGTCTGCCTCCTCCCCAAACTTATAGACATATTTTTGTGAGAAACAACTGAATGCGATGCTTGTGCTATCAGAGAAGGAAATTATTCCTATTTCTGAACAGACAGCAGTATGCTAGTGTAAAGGAAGAAGAGGTGAAAGTAATTGATACATCCAAAGGAAGGGCATTATGTTACCAAAGTGTACCAAATAAAAACCTACTGAGTGACACTGGTAAGCGTTGTTATCTCCTTAAAAAGTAAACACAGTTGATAGACTGGATACATGCAGTGTGGCTACATTTGTAAAAATGAAAAATATAATCAGCAACAATTAAGTTGGAATAGCAGCCAGCAACGCAGCATCTTCATAAGGCAAGCTAATGAAATAGTTAAATTCTAATAAAGACTGCATACCAGACCACAAAATATAATCCCAATTGTCTAGTCTCTGAAAAGACCAAGAATGATGATATTATTAAAGAACATCTGTCAGAGGCTTAACAAGTCTGGATCCTTTTTAGTTACTCATTAAAGCCCCATAAAATCTTAGAGAGTTTAAGAAGAAAAAACAAACTAATCCTGTGCAAATTAAAGCAGGGAATGCTGGTACGATGAAATTTATACCCTTTAATGCAGCAGTTACTGGTAGAAAAACAGAAAGTCACTGCTTTGGGTGGAATAGTTCAGCTTTAGGCAAAACTTGCTTAACAACTGTAGTACAAAACTGTTTTTATGGGAGTTCTGGACTACAGGTGCTCCTGACTCACTGTTAGACTTTTGCTAAGTTATTTAAGACAGCTGGGTGCACCCAGACTATGCACATAGTAAAACTCCATCTCTTAGCCTTTATCTGCAGCTTCCAATTCACAGCTCTAATCAGAACTGAATCTGAATCATCCATGGTATTTAGACTGAATGAGAATGCCACGTTCTCTGACTTTTGAGAGGGACAGACAACATCCTGAATTGCACAAGCTTTTTATCTAGAGAAAGTTGTAGATGTCTAAATGGTAATTTTGTGTGAGAGTAGATTAACACAGATAACAAGGCAATTTTTGGACTTTATCAATATTGGCCAAAAAGGAAGAAATGAAATGTGTTCTGTAGCTGTAAAAGTATAGACCGCTACCCAGGGAATTAAAAGTTCTGCTAGTTTGGGCTGCAAAATGAATTGTACTTGTAAGTAGTTCTGGATGAATGACAATTGACAATAGTAATAAATTCTTTCTTTTGCCGCACATAAACCTGAAGAGAAATAATTTATTCTTAACAGAAGTGTTCAGGGAAGGAATTTTCTGAACTTTGGTTTATACTTTGAGAAATCTACTCTTTTTCATCCCATTAAGAAATAATTATGAGTCAATAATCTTGTCTCTGCATCTTGTATTAATTAAAAATAAGATAATTTGGAGGTCAATAAGTAATATCCATTTTTCATTTGCTTCAGGTTAATTTGGAAAATATTAGAGGACAAAAATTTAAAAACCCCTTAGATTAGGCATTTGGTAAAGCATGTATGATGGCTTTTTTGTTCTGTTCTTTTCCTCTGTGCCCTGCAATTCTGATGCTGCATGCTTAAATAGCAGGCAGGCACTGTCAGAGGCAGGATAGGGCTTGGGCAGGCATGACTGGTGGGGAGACAACAGTGAAGCAGAGCTGTGACTCTGCTGTACAGGGTTTGGTCCCAAAGTTTGACCTGAATGGCACTGCCAACATTTGGTTTCAAATCTCTACTTCTAAATTACTTTCTTTCTTACAATAAAGTATCCATCAGTCTAAAACCAAAGTGTAATTTGTAAGGCAGTGGATGAAAACACAGCAAACAGTTAAGTCACCGTAGCAGCTACACCAAGCAAGGTAATGAGTTTCCACTGAACTGGTATGACACATGAAATGATTTTCCATTCTTTGCTCTTGTGTTGTCTGGCTCACGAAGGAAACCCTGCAGTTGCATGAGTTGCCTTCTCAAAGTGTAAAAGGGGAAAGGTGATCCCTTCCATTTTAAAGAAGCAGTAAATCTTCAAAGAGAAGTCTAGAGGTGCTCAGTGGTGGTCCGTTCTACCCACCTCTAGTACTTTTCTCTGTGCTGGGGAAGCTCAGTGTTCTTACGGATCCTGCCCAGTTACAGATTTAGAGTATTTCTGGTGTCAATAATGTGGATCCCAGTTTGCTTATAGTCCAAACTGCCTAAATTTCCTTTTGTTCCCAGACAAATCAACCCTCTGAGATGAAAGTGGGGTGTTCTTGGGATGGTTCATTTAGGGTCTACTTTCCTGAAGGTAGCCTACACAAGAGGGAATCAATGTTGGCCCTTCCTACCCTCTGCAGTCCCCCAGTGCTCTCCCAGCAGTTCTTCAGTGTATCTCTGCATGCTTTTCTGTTGTCAGAGCATTTTTTACACTCACCTTCGTACCCACTTCATAAAAGCACAACCCCACATTCCTCTAACACAGCCCTTACTATTTTATTTTTTTAAGGATCAGAGGTGGAGAGTCCCAATATCCTACTATTACCTAGTAAGCAGGCATCATGTGGGATACTGTCTTTTGACACTTCCAGTTCTATAGATAATTTTACAGGTAGCCTGTGACTGCTCATTCATTCGTTTTGTTATGTTCATAGGGGTATTTGTGTGTCCTTTAAAACAGACATATAAATCTAGGGGGTTTGCATACTGAGGGCATCTTCCCCAGCATTTGATGTAGAAGAGTTACTGTTATTGTCTACAGAGACTTTGACCATAGTGCCTTCTTTTGGAAGCCTATCATATTTTTCTACATGAGAAAATCAAATAGCTTCCTTATTCAGAGTGATGACAGCAGGAACTCCCAGTGGCTGGATAATGACTATTAATTCAATAGGTGATGCTTTCCTTCTCTCTTTCTTATCTCTCTGAGATGAACATTGGGTGAAACAGTTTCTTAGGGGGCAAGTGGATCCTATCTATAAGTAAAAGACAATCTCAGCCTGGGTTCCTGGTACTGTGATGCACGGTAACAATGCAGTTTAAATTTCTGAAGCATTAATGTAATCAATCATTCAGCCATACAAAGAATTGCCTCTTGTCTCGGCATGTGAAAAAATGTCTATTCAGTCTGAAGGCCTTCTAACCCGATATAATTTCCACTTGGCCCAGATCAAAAATGGAACAAGACCTTGTAGAAAGCATTCTGCCAGCAGCCCACTGTTTGTGACATGAAAGGTCCAGATTGAGCAGGTTTCCCAGCAAATGGAAATTTGGTATGCAAGATGTACATCTTGGTGTGACTGTAGGTCATATAAAAGTTTAGAGCAGTCACGTGGTTCTAGCAAGATGCTCAAGTTAACAAATTGAGTTATTTGGATTTATCTATAAGGTATTTAAAGGATAGTCCCATACTGAATATATTCCAGCAAGGTAATCTTGACAAGAGTGATAGGGGTTGCATGTAAAGAGAGAACTTGCGATGCTGAAGAGAGATGCAGACCATCAAATGATGAGATTACTGACATCTGGGAGTGAAAATCACTAGAAACTAATAGAAAATCACAGAAATTAACACTTGTATAGCCTCCTGCATTCAGAAAATCTAATACTACTTTTGGGTACAAGTCCCATGGCATTTACTGCAGCACTAGGGATGTTAGGGCTACTGTCTGGGCCAACTCAATCCTTTTAATGAATTCTTGCCTTTATCTTTTCTGAATATTGACTTCTCAATTTTCTTTATTGTGCAGTTGTCAATAAGTGTTTATGTACCACGTTTAACTGCTTGTTAAACACGAGGTAGTCATCCTGGTGACGGGTGAAAATATCTTTTAATCCCTTAGTAAACTTATGTTATGCTATATAAAATTTGATTCTTTAATGAAATTATTTGAGAACACTGGCTTGAAGATGTTCCAGAAAACCAAATTTGATTATAATCCTTATCATCTACTGCCTCCCTTTTAATTGCTACATTTTAACATAATCTCTTGGAAACCTGAGGAAAATCTGTGTGTAACAGGTTCACTCTTGATGTCCTTGCTCATTACTCTTGCTCCCATGTTGTAAAATGTATATATTTATATGTACATATAAAACAAACTCATTTTTTCTCATCTTCCTTTCTGAGTCTTTGCCTCACATCAGCCTCAGCTGAGCTCTAGGAATAATATATATTAGTCAATTGTCGCAGTGTAATCAGCAGGGAGAGTATATCTAGGTTTAGAGGTGTGTTGAAATAGTGAATTTATATTTCTTTGTTGACAGACCAGCAAATTAGAAGGTGTGGAGAAAATGAAATTTAGAACACGTAGCAATGTTAATGTAGGTTTGGTTTGAAAAACTAAGCTATCTGAATGTTCCTTTGAGTGTCATAATTAATAGCAGCTTAGACTTATATAGCAGTTTTCATCCTGAAGCACTTTCACGCATACATGTGATACATGCAGTAATTATTAGCCATCTCTGGAATGAAGAGTTGGTTGACGGCCTTCCTGGAGCGCAGAGAAGATATTTTCATTCCATAATTTCAGCCCTCATAGAAAAGGCTGTGACGTTTTTGATTTAAAGGGAGTGCTTTTGAAAACCTGGTGCTTAATGGGGGCTCAAATCAGAAGGTTTTTGTTGTTTATTTTCTTATTTTATATTTAGATAAGTCAGCAGGGGGGAATCTCATCCAAATATCAATGCGCAATACAGACTTCTTCATTCTGCAGAGAACAAAGGGCTGGGTAAATATTGCGATAAATGTTCAGGCTTATTTTTCCATAAAAACTCAACTAGAATTTAGCTCACAAGGTCAGAGAAAATGGACATGTGCTAACTATCTATCTTTCTGTGTGTTTTGGCCAGCGGGACTGACAAACCTGAAAGGAAAAAGAGGGGAGAAGAACAAAATTTATTATGCCCAAAATTCATACCAAGTATTAGGTACACAGAGCTGTTGCATTGCTGGAAAACTTTACTAGCACATAAGAGGCAAAAGTTAAGGTTTGAGAGCCATAAGAACACAGGACTAAGGGGACAAACTGTGCTATTGAGTCTCATTGTCTCTACTAATAGGCAGCAGTGGATAAGATGTTAAGTCTAGAAAGGTTTAGTTTCTTCTCCAGTTTTCCTTGTAGAGAACAAGAAACAATATACTTGCCATGACCTTAAACCAGTTAGGTTTTCAGCAGAAAAGTGTAAGCCTGAAGAAAATCAGGCACAGGAAGAGAGCAGGAGAGGGGAAAAAGAGACATTCTAGCTCCTTGCTAGGGTTTAGCAATGACATGGAACATAGTAGGTGAAATACTCAGGTGACTGTTGATGGCACTACCACTTTTTCATTGCTAGTTTCAGTGAAAATATGTAAGGCTTTGTTTACTTTTGGAACAGTTTCTGGTATTTACCAAGACTGCAAGGATTTTGTACAGAACCCTCAGTGAAACAGCATTCTGGCACCAGTGTTGCATATCCCTCTTTCAGAAAGAATACTTAATCAGGCTCCCCAAAAAAGGCATGAAAAAGAATATGTATTTCGTGACTTTTCAGACTCTTTATATGTTCTCAGATAAGCATTTGAACAAGGAGCTATGAGTGAAAACAGCAGATATATCAAAACAGTTAATAATCTCAGGAATTCACAAAACTGTATGAAATCTCGAGAATTCACAAACCTGTATGAATCCTCCGGTTGTTAGAAGGTGACAACATAGTCTTGCAGATCTACTCTACTTCTGTTTTCTTAAGTGGGACCAGGAAAAACATAAAGCAACACAGTTTCCAGGAGACTGATGAAAAGGAACAAGAGCTTTTAATTTTAGTGTGGCACAAATCCTTGCCTTGACCTTGTCATCGCTCAAGTTTTAGCCTGCTATTCTTTCACCTTGACTTATGCCTTCTCTGTGCTCATAATGTAACTAGTGAGCTTCCAGTTCTCTCTAACCTTCTGATAGAAAAATTTTCATGACAAAGTTTCAGGATTATTTATCTATTTTTCACTTATAAGCTTTGTGTTGATGACTGCTGTACTCCTTCTGAGGTAGTCTTTGGCAGCCACTTTAGGGTTTGGCAGCCTTTTTTAAAAAAAAAAAACAAACAACAACAAAAAAAACCCACCAAAAATCTGAAAAACAAATGAGTTTGTTCTTCAGGCATTTTTTATTCCTCTCTCTCCCGGGTGTTGTTTAATTACATTATTCATCTCAGTACAAGTCATAACAGAAGATCTCTGACCTTTTAGGAGTAAACAACAACCAAGAGGCAAATGTCTTATGTGTGCACAGATCAATGGATTTGTTAATCTGTAGCTAGCTATTTTATCATTTGTGAGCAGAAATACCTGAAAGTATAGTCCTAATGAAGATCAAGTGAGGGGGGATTTCCTGTGCCAGAGAAATCACAGCATGTAGAAAATATACGAAGATTGATCCTTTAAATTGCCATAAATTCCATTACATTTCAGGGAAGATAATGACATCATGAAATTGGGTTAGATACAGCACTGGAAGAGATAGTGATCTTATCACTGGAGCCTGAATGGTTTTATTTGAACCCATTTATCATTCTCATTAAAATCACTGTAATGAGAAAGAGGCTCTGTTCTATTTGTAATCTTTCCTGTCAGTCTGTAGTACGAAGCATGTTAGAAAGAAAGAAGCAAAGCACAATACTGCACCTGTTTTCACTGTTGCTTGCTTACTGAAAGAGAGAAGGGAAAAGCGATGGGGTGCTGCAGTGAATGTATGTTCTAGATCTGCGTGCGGCATGGTTCAGCCATCCAAAGTGGGTGGCTTTAGCACCGGGGAGATGAAATGGTGCGGCGTGGATTGATAACTGACAAAACAAAAGGTTAAATATATGACTGTATGAAGTTGCAGTTTTTCTTCCCTCTTGTTACTTTTTCTAAGAGTGTCACGCTGCTGTGAAGAGTGCGAAGTAGAGCGCACTGGAGGATGAAGTCTCTCCTTTGCAGAAAAAGACTACAGATCCCGCAGAGGGAATGAAAAGTTGCAAATTGTGTCCACTCAGGGACAAGACAACCATACAGCATGATCTGAATAGCTTGCTTTGCTATTCAAATATGTCCAGCTTCAACCAAATGCAATATTATGCATCTAGGAACAGTGAATGTAGGTCAAATTCTCAGACTGAGGGACTGCGCTCAAGACGGTATTGCCTCTGGAAAAGACTTTCAGGTCACACTGGGTAATCAACCAACCATGAGCTCCCTGTGCAAAGCTCTGTCTGTGAAGAACACACATGTTGAGAGGGTTTATGAGGAAGGAACTTTCCTTTGGGAATTAGGAAATGATATCACCTGTGTGTATGGCATTAGTGAAATTACTGTTGGGAAATCACGTCCAGTTTTGTTGTCCAGAAGGACGCGAAAGTTGCTTCAGTGAAACCTTAAAAAACACAATCCATCAAAGAGAACTTCAAAAGATCATATCTGTGTATTATGTGGGGAAAGACTTTAAGTGATTGCAAGTGCAGCATAATCTAATGGCTAGGGTTTGATGTTAGACAAAATTCAGGTGGAAATTATGATCACATTTGTAAATGAGTTTATAGACTTAAGCTATTGTAAGACCTTATTCAAAGATTGGTGATTTTTCTAGTGGTTTGTGATCTTCAGTAAATCAGTGATCTTTTTGAAAATACGCATTTCTTCCTTATCTAGAAATTAGCATAAGGGATAGTTATATGTCATGTGTTATGCAAGAACATAGATTATTTGAGTGCTAGTAGGTGGTCGCTCTTGCCTTCAAAATGTCTGTCATTGAATTTACTATATCTGCAAGGACCAATTGTAGGTGCAAGATGGGATAATATCATCATATAAAATCAATGCTTGTACTGACATTAAGGACTGATGTGAAATCTTTGTGCGTGGAATGGACACCTACCTATTGAAAGTGCAATGAAAATCGAGCCGTGCCTTTTCATGTTAGGCCACTGAATAGCTATCTGATTGTGTGTCTAAGAACTCTTGAATCAAAGTTTCCCTGTTAAGTGCTCAGAGCACTTGGGGAAATTGGCACAAAATGTCATATGTGTTATAAAGACAAATAGACTGGAACATAAGATTATACTGTTTTAGGCCACAGAGTAATAATAACAGTAGGAACATGAGGAATATGACTCTGATTCATTCAGTCATGCCAGATAAAAACTATAAGCCAGTTGCATATTTGTTGAGTATGACTTTGTCCAGGTTAAGAGTGTTTCCAGTTCCTGAGAAATCTGGCTTTGCTGGAGAATAGCTCAGAAGTCAGTATATACCCTTCTATGTGCCTTGAGTTACCTAGTGCCTTCTGAGGATGTGCATTTTGATGTCAATACAATGTTTGTTGCTTTGCTTTGGAAGAGATCTGTAAGAGATGATTACCTGTATGATTTCATCTAAATATAATGCAAATATCTATTTAAAATACTGTGAAGAAGTGTAATAGAAAATATTTTACCTTGCACATTCATAATTTTATTCTGTCAAGAAGGGTTCATGGGTGTGCATATAAGTGAAGGAGAAATTTTGCTGGTACCATGGCAACAATCTCTCCTTATTTTATAGAGTGAAATCTTGAAGCTTTTTTCATTGTAATAGAGTAATTTGGTGTCTTTTTTTTTTTTTTCTTTCTCCATGAGAACAGTAGATTCTTTAGGCTGATTCTGCTCACCCCACTCTTTACCCTTTTTCTCAGTGAACATCTCAGTTTCCTTCACGTATATCACGTAACCCTGGACAGTTTGAAAGGCCTATTTAAAAGATAGACTTAAATGAAAAGTGTTCAAAAACAAAAGAATTGTGTTTCATTTTTCTCATGTACATGGATCTTGCTCTTTTTTTGAATTTTACCTTAAGATAATTAATATATTAAACTATACAGAACAAAAGCAGAGGAGAGAGAAAGGCTAAACTTACTGCTAGGTTGCTGGAAGTCAAGGGTCAAGTGCAAAGAGAACTTTATGGTGTATGGTGTTCCTGTCATGCAAAATATTCTGCTTATTAAATAGTTTATCTAGAAGTACAGAGTTATTACTCATAGAGCCCAAATTCCAGCTCCCAACAAGCTGGGACAAGAATAAAATCTGGCAATAGTTCATTTCAAAGGTCTGTGGGAATCAAAATCCTTAGGGAAAATAAGCACTGGTTAGTTGCTATTCCAGCTTTCTGAAAATTTCCCCAGAATTCACCTTTGTCAAAGAGTATATACCTGAATTTCACAATACTAAGGAAATTTAGTAACAACTCAAAGTGGAAGTTTTCTAACAAGAATATACCCTTCCCTTCAATTATAGGCATATTATATAATGCCATTATCATTCTTTCTATTTATACACAACTGCCTATTCCTCAACTGGAGAAACTGGACTCCTAATTTAAAGTTATTCCTACTTTTGTTCATTTACAGTTTTGCAGTCTGAATTTGAGTCGGGCAAGAAATGACTGTGTTCCTTCTGACATGATTTCTAATATCTTGCTAATTCAGCTGCTGTATACATGTTATATACATGCTCATATCCTTCCTTGGATTGAATTTATGAATACTTTACTAGTTTTAATGTCCAGTAACATTAGCTGCTCCACTACATTTGCTGCACTTGGTGAGTTGATGGTACAGAGAGAGGATGGGATGGCTGGAGCAGGATATTGTAGCTGTGCTAGGAGAGGCTTATACGGAATTCATTTGGACTGTGTAAGTGAAAGGCTAATCTGACCCAGTCAGGGAGTTGTGTAAAGCCTAAAATTTCTTTAAATATCCCCGTATTCTTGCCAGTAGATTTGAAGTGGGAGAGAATGAGCATAATGTAGAGATCAGCCTGAAAAGTAAATATGGGGAGAAAGCCATTAAGCATGGATGAAGCACAGAAAACAGATGCTGAGAAATCAGCCAGCCTCATAAAAATTTCCACAGTTTACAATGAATCCTGCCTGGTAAAAGAAAAAAAAAAATTAAAAGAATATTTCCCCTGCAAAGTATAAACTACATGCATTTCTAAACTACGTGCATTTCTTTGAGTGAGGACCTTAAAATTTGCCATGGGTTATAACCCAATGCTTCTGTACGTTGTGGCTAAAGGCAGGCATATATGTTTCAGAGCCACTGCAGTCCTGGGCAGAGAAAAGGATGCACCACTGAGACACCAGAAAGCTTTCCACTTGGAGAGTAACAAAAATGTTTTCTAATTAGAGTTGAAAACCTTGCTCCAAAAGGGTCATTATTTATGGTGAAAGTCACCCATGTGTAAAGGGCTGATGCACCACTGAAGTCCCAATGCAAAGCTTTAATGGGATTTAAGTTGTTGTATAGGCCTTGTGAATTTTCCAGTAAACATATTGAGCATTCGCTGCACAAATCCAATGTTGAAGAAGGAAGCAAAATGATTGAACTGAATAAAATAATGTATTTTCAGCTATTGTTCCTGATTTTCAAGTGCAGCCTTGTACAAATAAGATAACAGCCAGATATTGGCTCAAGGCCATTACCAATAATGTCTCTGTCAAAGAGAGTATCTGTATCACATTATGATGAAATATGCTCATTTTCATTTTCCAATATTAATTTCTTCCCATACATCATTGAATTTAGGAAACAATGCTGTAAGTCAGCATCAAAATGTCTGTGCAAATGATAATCCAGTATTTCTCCATTTGTAAATTACTCTATTTGGATTAAGACCTGTGCTTTCCAATTGCCTGTGACAATACACTAATTAATAGATTAAATGCATCCTGCTTAATACAGTATTTAAAAATGTAATGATTATATATATTTCGTCAATTCTTCTACTGCATCATGCTTTAGCTTGGTTAAAATTAATCTGAGAGAAGAAACTGAATGGTTTTTAATTATCTTGAAATGTGGCTCTTACCTAGAGTATATTCTCTAACAGTAATTCACAAACAATGCCTGGAGTAAGGGCTGGGACAATGACTTTGTTGCTTCATTCACTATGACCTATCTATGTTGCTTTTTTTTCAGGAAACAGAACTTGTTTTGATTGCTCCTTCATTTATAGTAGTGATTTTTCTCTGTTGATAAAGCTGTCAAAGAACAGATATATTTTTCTCAAAGTTTGGCATTAGCAATTAATTTTTGCTATCTTCAAGGAAAAATTGAGATGCTACCCGATGGTTCGAGTTCTGTTCTGGGAGTAATGATTGTACAGATCTATTTCAGCTTGTCTGCAGACATTTAAGACAAGTTATTTAAGTCAAAATTTTTAAATGTCTTCTGTTGCTGGGTACCTGACAAGAGACTGCTAGGATTAACAGATTTTTGAAGGTATTAAGAATAGCCACTTGTTTACTTTGGCTATGTCTATGTCAGCAAGTGATGCAGACTGTAGGCAGCAGCTCTGCTGAACGGAGGAGCTAATGTCCACGCTGTACGAATTTCAGGAGGTTTTACTTCACAGTAGTCTAATTCTGGGTCGCACGGAAGGAATGAATGCACATAGGTGGTTCGGTGTTGCTAGGTGTCCTCCTGGAGTACACCTTTGGATTTATCTCCACCTGAAGAAGGACCAATTCATGCAGTCCAAAACCACACTGCAGCGAGAATGAAAGAGCAGTAAATGGGGATGCTTAACAGATTGACATAATTCTGCTCTCCTGATGTACACTAAAATGCTAATGCAGAGGTACCTGATGTGTTGCATGTTTCCCACCGATGAAAAAAGTATTAGTGCAGTACAGTGTACTGCTAGTGTAGAAAAAGCTACTATCTCTTTAAGTTTAGTGGTAGATGCTTTTATTTTGGTGCCTAAGTTCTCTTTCTTACAAGGGCATTACCTTAGACAACATAAGCTGATTTAGAATGGCAAAATGTTTAAAAACAGGTAACATTTTCATCCGACTAACTGGTTGAGTTAAAAAGCAGATGCATTTTTTGGCATGTAGTCCTTTATCGGGTCATATTTGGAGATGTAAGTATTCAACCCTAGGGACGTAGGGTTTTGGTAAGTACCGTACACTGGTAGTTTTCATTGTCTTAAAGTGGATTAGTTGGTGCCAATTATTGCTAAAAGGTAGCGCAAAAGCACTTCAGATTGCACCCAAGGCATGAGGGAAGCATTCTGAAGACATGGGTCTAAACTTCTTGAGACAGAAGTGCTTCTTACAAAAAAGAGTTTTGTTGAGCAAAATACTGTAGTTTTGAGCAGCACCTTTCTGTCTTCAGAAAGAATGTGAGTAGCCCAAAATATTCTGTATTTTTTTATTGTTAATAACAAATGATTGCATTACACGTTTACCAAATCACCATAATTTAAACTAACAATGAATTTAGTTTAATGCATCCTTCACCTCAAAGTAAACCTGCAGCCTTCTTAATTAGCAAAAGATTATATTTACCCCAGGTTGTTTTGAATAGATACTTATGGTATGTCAATGCACTGTACCACCCAATCACTGAAAACAAATGTGGTGCTGTATATATATTAAAAAAAAAAAAAAAAGGAGAGAACACATGACTAGTATTTGCAAGTAATCCCATTCAAGAATATACAAAGAAATCACAAGTCTCAGTTTTCCTATATAGTTGCAATTAGCACAGTCATGGCAGATGCATAAAACTGAGTTGTGGTTCTGAATTACCATAAGCTTAGGAAAAAAAAAAAAAAGAGTACTTTAAGTAGAAGCAACATAAGGAATGAAGATGGGGGAAAAATAAGGAAGTTGCATGTGGATATAAAAAAGAACTTGGGGAACCATGTCTGATAATGAACAAAAATATAGCTATTCTTAATAATGAAACAGAAGGTTACCGAGAAATTTGACTTGCTCACTTCCAGTACATTTAAATTAGGGTAAGAATGAGAACTAGCAGGGAAAAAAACCAAACCACCTTTTCATTAATAAAATAATCTGGTAAGATAAGAGGGTGAATTAGAGAATACCCTTGCATTAACGTGAGAAAAAGTTGTCAAGGGGTATAAAATGAGCACGATAGGGTTAAGATTAAATATGCTGAATAGGTAACTCTTTAAATCTCCTGTGTGCTTTGTTGAGGTGAACAGAATACTACTTATGTACAAAAAGCAGTTTGGATTAAATGTGTGACAAAATATAGATTAGATAGGAAAAAGTTCTGTCAACTGAAAATCTATAGTGCTAATTTACCCAAAGAGATGAGCTCCATATAAACATTAGTTCTCTTGGCAAAGATTGATTATTTTTGATCAATAACTAAACATTGTCTATACAAGTAGCAGTTTTAAATATTTTTCAGCTAGGTAGTTCTAGTCAAAGCTATAGTTACTGCACTTCGAGCTTAATTCAAGTTGTCTTAAGCTGAAAGTTTTGGATTTGAATGTATTTCTATTTCAGTAATCTCTGAAAACATCAAAATAGCGAAGTCTACAATCCATACTATTTCAGTGGAACGCTTCCAGTGTTCACAGTTCCTAATATAAATTGTCATATTGTGTTTGTTCTGTAAAACTTTTAAAAAATACACTGTTTACCTTATGATATAATTCTTAATATGGAGAAGCGCAAAAAGCATAGGCATTTATCCTGATTTTATCAGTCCATATTTTTGAATTTTGGACTTCCATAATCTCTATTTGAATAATAGAAAAGATGTCTCAAAAAAGAGTTTGCCTCTGCTCTATAGTAATTATTATTTAAATTATAGTATCGCATTTTATATTATTCAGTGTAGGGACATGTGAAAAAGATACCACTTTGTCTTGAGAGCTTGTATATTGGGATTTATTTCTGGGTTCAGTAAATGCTATTACATTATCAACTTCGTGCATGCCATTCCTCATGAGAAAATATATAATACTTTTTATTGCTGTGAGACACTCTGAGTGCTCCTAAGTATGATGCATTGAGCCAATGTGTAGTATTTTTATTACTTAAAGTATAGGAAATCTTACATCGAAAGAAAATCTAAGCTGTTTCTTTGATGTTACTTTATACCAATATTCACAAATAGTCCAGTACAAGTTCTTTTTACCTAAAGAAGAATGGAAATTAAACAAAGGGACAACAAGGCTTGGAAACAATCAGCAGTGAGAACTCTGATTTTTTTTTTTTTTTTTTTTTTAATTGTATTCTCAGTTTTATGTCTTTGTGTTCAGTTATTAACAACATATCAGACTGAGGAAAATGCAGAACAAGGCCAAGAAAGTTCTGGATATCTTTAATGACCATAGGCTCCATTAAATTAAATAGGAGCATTATATGGAGCTAGTGGTAGATAAAAATCTAATTACTTTTGGCAGTGTGCTCATATCAGTGAAAGGATATATGAACACAAAGATAAGATATAAAATATTGAAGTTGATAGATGCTGTGATCCTTTTGGGAATCTCTGATGTTACCTTTATTTATGGAGCCTCTCTGATACTTAATAGGGATAGTGCCTCAGAAATAAAGAAGTACGTTTGTCTTGTCCCATGGAACTCCACGGCAGTTCTGCTGCCTTACTGATTATTAGAAATCCCTATTTTCTTTTCTTCCCTGCACCTCTCAGTAGCCAAAATAGTAACTGAAGTTGAATATTTTAAAGCTTATGGCCCAAATTGCTACCAAATAGCAATAAAGAAGCAACGGAAGCCTGTTTTGTCCTTCAAGCACTTGCAGACTTTTGACACTTACCACCGTGTAGGTGCAACTGTGGAGAAATGGTATGAACAGAAGTAGGCCAGATCAAATCAGAAGGAGACCATCTGAGCAAGATGTAGAATATGGCTCCCAACATTTAAAAAAAAATACTGCATGGGAATGGACTTTTCTTGCGTGCTGGAGGAGAAAATGAAAGAAAGCATAAAGCTTGTGCTTCCCTAAACCACCTATTCCATCTTCAGACCTTGCAGAATTTATGGTAGGGAAGAGAAAAGGTCTGGGTGTGAAAAATAGAAAAGACTGTGTTGTCCCCCCCCCCTTTTTTTTTTTTATTTTAAATTGCTTTCATTAAATATTATAGTGAGTAAGCCCACTGGTATCAATAATCATGGAAACAATTTTGGAATTACACAGAGCACATTAAAAGCTTGCTCAAAGCATTCCTGTAAAAAAACTGATTCAAAAAATTATGTTCTGCTTGGGGAATGGAAGCCTATGCATAAGTTATGTGATCTGCGAATTAATGAATTGTGCAGTCTAGGCCAAGAATTTCTCATGAAATGTTGATGAATCATGATTAAAATGGAGAAAATAGCAGTCTTCATACAGAGACATGCCAGTAATTTTTGTAACATTAGAGACTCATGTGTCCTGAAATTTTGCGTAAGTCTTAGTGGCCTGTGTTTAGCTAAAGTATGTCATGTTGTACCAGAGATCTATTCCTTGCGGGAGTTTCACCTTCTCACACCGGAGCTGAACTTACTCCAATATCTTCTGAAATTTGATCTTGCATTCTTCTGATTTTCTTTTTAGCAGTCTTAAGCCCAGTGCCAAGAGTAGTTAGTTTTATCCACCACGATGCTTCATTCTACTTCTGCTCAAGCTTTTGCAACATATGGCCTTTAAGAATAAGTTTTCCATCCATTTTTTTTTTCCCCACAGGCTCATTACCTTCCGCATCTCAATGCTGAAATGCTTAGTGTGCCCATGCTTCAAGTGAATTTAAACCATTCCAAATTTTATTGCCCTCCTGCTTTGTATTGACTGTTCCTCTCTGTTAGATTCATTATCAAATGCAGTTGCCCTCTCTGCCTGCTCCTTCCTTCTGATGGCTAATGGTTTCAGTTGATAATGTTATGCACAAATGTAGTGGTCAGTTTGCCGTAATCCTTTATATTTTTTTTTTTTCCTTAGCCAATAACTTACCCATGTTCTTCATCAATGATAATGTACTTACTAACTTCTCATTTAGTAATCTGTGTTTATTTGTCATTAATATTTTGTGAGTATAATTACATAACTCTTTCTTAATTGTACCATACTAGCTTGAAATATAACCTCTTTGTGGTTCCATTCTGCTTGTCCTTTTAGCATGGTAACACTTAGAGTCATTTTTCATGCATGTTTACGACCTCCATGGTTAGTGCTTGCTATGGACATAAAGCTTCAAAGTCTGAAATGTCATGTCTTGGTTATCCAATTGTTGTACGGTAGAAAGGAAAACATAAGTGGGGACTCTATGAGTATGGTGGTAAAATTATCAATATTTAAGATCGAGAGGTCTGGCTGAGAAGTTATCTTTACTAAAAGAACATGCCTTTCGGACTAAAAGCTAACAGTCTGTGATTGTTTCCAACTCCCCACTTCTGAGCTAAGGTAACGCTGGGTGTGCCACTGCTGTAGACTCCATCAAGAGCCATCTCTCCATATTGTCATGTTATTTACTCTTTGATTCCTTGGCAGTTAGCAAGCTACTTGAGGAGTCCGTCCCTCCCAGGGATGGATACCTGGCTTTGTTAACATCGACACAGGATTGTTTTTCCTCACCTCTTTCTTTCTTTTCTGAAAAAGTATATGGGTCGGGTCCCTCCAACTGGGAGATACTGTCTGAACGTTCTCTCACTATGGTCATAGTTCATAAAGCTTCTCTCTGACCTGTCCTAAATTGTACTTGTGTTATTATGCACTGGGGTCCCCAGATTCTCAAACATAAGAAAATGGTGCTTTAAGGTTTACTGTAACATCTGTGTTTGTATATAGTGCTAGCTGTATGTCGGGGAAATTTTTGTAAGATGTATAGCTCGTGTTACTTTCTTACAGAATTCTTCTTGTATAGGTGATAGTACCTATCAGACCTTCCGAGTATCTGAATGAGTAATAATTTCAGGGTACTGAATTAGGTGAGATGCTGAAATGCAGGGGAAAAGGAGCAGTTTAATTCCAAAATACAGAAATTACTGTAAGAGTAATGCTTTGTAAAAAAAAAATAATTTGTTACAAGATGTTATAGCATTAAAGCTTTTTAAGGTTCTAGGTTAGCTGTCCATGCTTTGACATCATCTCAGGTATTGATACTGGTAAGGATGGTTCTTTTCTGACAATGTTAGCATTAATCCTAAAATTCTTCGGTGTTATGGTTGTATGTTCTGCACTGATGCTGATTTCTTAATAACTTTTTATTGTTCTGTGTACAAAGCTATCATCAATTATCTGTTGAATACAATTCAGAAATACTTGAAAATATATTTGAATTTTATGGCTAAGTTAAGGATGTGCCATTGAATTGCACATCTTAATCTGATTAAATGGTCATCGTATTATTATCTACATTTATTCATTCAATCTCTATTTTCTTTACATTCTTACTGTTTCTTGATATTCTTCCATTAGTGCATTTCAAGATCAGTTTAACGGTTTGTCAGTTCCGTGTTATATTCCAGATAGCTGTAGGACACTTAGGTGTATAAAGCTTGTATTTTGGAAGAAGCGTTCTTTTATTGCTTTAGCTCCAATGGGTTGCAATGACTTTCACTCCAGTCATTTGAACAGTTTGGTAAACTAAACTGAAAGCTGTCCTTTAAACTGTGATCTCTCTTGGTGAGGAAAAAGGTGATAAACATGTGACATTGTGCTGTTTCCTCCTAATTGCATTATTCAGCTATTAGTAAACTCCAGGAAGACTAGTATAGAAACTAAACTGAGAGAGATTAGAAATGCAGCTATGAGACTAACATTTTCATTTCTTATGGAAACTTTTAATATGCTGCATTTAAGTAAGGAAGCCTTTGAGGGTTAGCCCGCTGGACAACACTGATAAGGAACTACGGAGCACATGGTCAGTTCAGGACTTCCTTCACCAATTTATTGTTATTTTGTTAGGTCTTAGCCTAACTGCCTGCAGCTGCCATTTCATCCTACGAATCTGGAACCTCTTCACTGAGGGCTGCATATTAAGTTACCGTGTGTGGTGTGGAAATTGCCATAAAAAAAATTTAAAAAGTAATTTAGAAATTGTGTTAGGTATGGAGAAATTATCTCGTGAGTTATGTACGTAAAAACTCAGTTTGCTTGACTGGGGTAACATAAAAAAAAGGAAGAAGGAAAAGATGACTTCTTGGAGTTTCATAATACCACCAGCTTATGTTTACATTGCCGGCAATAACAGGAGCCCTTATTGTGTAGATGTAGGCTTTGCGTTTTTTGATTTACCTATTCATGTTATGCTAGTCCATCACTTCCCACAGTACGCATCATGTTTAACTATCATACCTGAGCTGATATGATTTGAATAAGTGCACCATAAATCATAACAACTGCATAATTCCTTTATGTCCTTGTTTAGAATATGCTTTATGTAACTGAAAGATGCCACAACTCATAGTAATGGTACAGGCCAATATTGCAGAGATCAAGAAAACTATTTGCTTAGCATTTATAAAAATCACATTGATTATTATATTGCATGGTGTGTGTAATCTAAATATGGATATCTGCCTGAGGAATGGAAGCAAGCTAGAGAAGGAGAAATTATTACAAATGTCAAAGTGCTTTCGAAACAGTCTTTAGTGGATGGAAAGTCTCCAAAAGTTAGTACCATTCAGCAGAATACAGACATTTCTTGAGCTCAGCAGAAACACTGAAAGCTGTTAGGCTTTTTTTTTTTTTTTTTTTTTTTTCCTTCTAATCACTTACCCTTGTGTAATGGACTTGAATTGACATTGGGGAAATGAAAGATGAATCAAATGCATTTTCTGTCTTTTCATCAAAGCAGTCCTTTGGCAAATCAAGTGTGGGTCTTCCTTGACCCATTTCCACTTTCAAGTTGCATCTTCAGGCAATGAATTCATTCCAGTAATATTTTGATGAATGCCAAGCTGAGAATAACTGTGATATTCTGGAACACGATTAAGGACTTTCTTTGATTTCCCCTGTCTTTAACTTCACTGGAATACTGGAAAAGTACCAAACCCAAGAGCTGATACAGAGCTGACAAAGTAATGAATCACCATTTCCATCTCTATCAAATTTTAAGAATTAAGAATGACTGCTTGATTTCCTCTTCTAGAGAAAATGCAGCATCAGAAGGTTATTAAGTCAAGATGGAAATTTGGAGAAGATATTTCTGTTTAAATAAATCTGTTCTGTAGGAGGGGGACGTGAGGATATGGGTAATTTTCGTTGTGTGTAACAGCCTGAAAAATGTCATGATGCTTCATGTTAGCTAGCAGATGAGAGAGCTGTGTTACCCTGTTTACCTGTTATAGTACAAGCAATAACAGAGCACATCTGAGTACATCTTATAGAATATGCCAAACTCTATTGACTTGATTTAAGAAGACTGGTAACAAATAGCTAAGGTTCTGACATCCATTCTGAATGGTAGACAGTAGACATATATAAACCATTTAACTCAGGCTCTCTTGAATATTCACCACTTGGCAGTAGATGCTTGCTTTTATTTGGCTCGTGTCTGTAAACTTTTGCACAAACTAGAGTTTTATTTATTACATATACCAGAGTTTCTGTAAATCTTTAACATTGCTTTTTATTGATATACTACAGGTTCAAGTACTAGTTGCAAATAATAGTACGAATTCCTGATTGACACATTTCTTTAATCCCTGAAGTCAGTCTCTTCTAGTAGTTATATACTCTGACACCCAAAAGATCTCATGGTTCTTTTGATCTTCATAGTTTTGAACGTACAGTTCACAAGGAACAGTGTTCTGGTGTCCCACTGCATTCACGAGTCCACACAGATATGTCTTGAAGCAATTGAGGCCAACCTCGAGAGTCAAGCTGCCAGGTCAACCTCTGTGGTCAAGCTTCACAAATCTGTGTCCTTACCTTATCTTGTGTTGTGTGTTAGCCCAGCCAGGAGCAGAGAATGCTCAGCTGTTAACAATCTGTCGTTTTAGCTCTGCCGTGATTTGGTAATGTCTCTTAAAGATCAAATGCATATGAAATAAATAATTTTAAAAAATAAGAAAAAAAAAATAGCCTGCAACACTGGTAGCATAGGTTCAGTTGGCATGATGTTGGGCCATTTGCAAGCAGTTTAATTCCAGGCATTTGAAAAATAAAATGGCCATTGGCTTGACTAACTTGTGCCTCAGCAAAGCACAAGCAGGGGATGTAACAGCTCAGGACTTGAGTTCTTACTGTTTGCATCCTTACAGCACTGGCGACAATTGCCAGGGTTTGATGGCTAGCGTTGGCCCGGTTGGAAAGCGAAAGACTTTAATTAAACTGATACATGGAAAGACCTAAATTAGGTTTTGTTTTCTTTAAATGAATAGATCTGCAAACATGATAATTTCCATAATAAGGCCAAGAAATTTTAATGAAATTCTAACAATTTTTCTCATTTTTATCCATACCAATTTTGGCACGCAAAAATAATTTGAGGAAAGACAGAGTTGAAGGTATGCCAATGTAACTTCAGAACAGGGGAACCTACAAGCAAACGTATACTAACGATGCAAGTATGCCAGGACTTTCTGGTTCTTTCAGAAATGAATCACGCTTAGATACCACATGCTATGTAAGGAGTTGAAAAAAGCTCTGATTTATTTCAAAAAATACATTTACCCTTGGAGCAGCAATGCAATACCTCAAAGCCGTGTTTGTGTAACTTTCCCTGTAATTTAGACCACAGGCATACTTCATATATTGACCATGCTTCCAGAAGGCCCACTAGAGATGCTTTTCCAGTTTTAGGTTTATGTAGGATGCCGTGATCATATTTTCACAGGGAAGTAGCTCAAAGACAGTTGTAAAATCAGGCTACCCGCTAGGTGGCAAAGAGAGACAGTGATTTGCAATGTATTTCTGTACATGGGAAAAAGAGGGCGAAAAGCAGCCAGCTGTAGAGCCAAGTTTACAAAAATATATTGTGTTTTACTGGCCTAGCCTTTTGGAGTGAGACTGAGTTTTGATAAATGTGATTCTGAAAGACTGGAAGGAGCAGATTGATTAAGGCAGTCTAGACTAGAGAAGAGAGCTATCTGCATGTAAAGAAAATGATCTAATTTCAGTTTGTCCGATTTAGTGACCTACTTGAAAGGTGTTTATTTCTCCAACTCATTTCTTACAAATTGTAATACTCAGTGTAAAGGACCGTGATGTTGTGGTCGGCTCAGCTGAATTGCTGAAGCAATAAGCTGTTATTAAAAAGTAATATTTTTAATGAAGAAATTCCACTAGCCACACTACAGAATATTGGAAATATGGGCCATCTCTACTGCAGTTATTAGAGTTACCATACAAATCCATTGTTGCAGGTAAAGCCATATATAATCAGTGCATTTACAGCCCACACCTGCAATGTACTTCCTTGACCTTGCAATGTCGTACCCAAGAATGTGAAGTGGAAGTTTTCATAGTGAAAACAATTAAAGATTAGGGGGGATTTTTCTTCTCTTTTTTTCATGTTTTTCTATACCCATTCAAGGCTCAGCTGAGGCTTCCGTGGGTTTGGATGTATGGTGATTGTGACACAATATTTATTATAAAACAGCAGCTATATCGAGCAGTTCAAATTTGTTGTCAGCATTCTTTTTGTTGCACTGTCAAAATAAATTCTTTTCAGGTTTATAAAGAACTGTAACTTTCCCTTGGAATGAAAAGAATGAAAACTTAATTTGTGGAAGGAAAACGAAGCACTACTATTATTATTGTTAAAACTGTATGTTTTTTGTGAAATTCAGCTTGTGTTTTGGGTATTCTTCCTCTTTGTAAGGTAATAGTGAAGCTCAAGAAACTTTACTGTAGGAAATGGGAGAAAACCTTATATTTAGTTTCTCTGTACTTTCTATTATGAAATTCTTTTTGCTTATTTTGAAGAGCTCTAATATCTCAATGAATTCTAGTAAGAACTTGAAATTTGAAAGACCCAAATAATCCTGACACATAGCTAGTCTTTTGTTCAGAAAAAAACCCCATACATCTCTGGGGAAATTTTGAGGTAGTAAAAAAAAAAGTGTTTTGCACCTCATATATTTAAAAATATTAGCCTCATATTTATAAATTTATTACATAGAGAATGGCAATAGAACATGGTGGGAACAGATCATGGAGAAAGAGAAAACTAGTCTTAAAAGAAGATAATCCTTCCAGTGAAAAGGGATCATGAAGTTTCTTTATGTCTTTTATGGTGAAGCACAGGAACAGACAGTACTTCTCACTATCTATTGAGGGAATTTCTGTGCTGGGAAATTTGAAAAAGTGTATTTGATGAGGAACTTGGAAGAACAAAGATGAAAGTACTTTTCTAGGAAAAAGGTTGATAGTTCAAGTGTAAGGAAGCTAGTAACAACAATGGCAGAGGGGGGAAAAAAAGGACTATGGAGATAAAGAATATGGAGGATGTCAGTAAGACATGAAAGCTGAGATGTTTAAGTCACTAGGTCTACATATAACTTTTCAGATAAATATGAGGAGTTTGATACTGATATAGGAAGTGTCAGAAAGCCTTGAAGACACTCAGACAAGTCAAGGTGAAAGGATGATTTGATGGGAATGGAAGAGCTGCAATTTGAACAAAATAAGGAAAATAAGTAGCAAAGGCAAGAGGCTTCAGCGTTTGACACACAAGAGGATGAAGCTAGATTATAGAATGTGTGCATGGAAGAAGTGGAAGAAACTACTTTCAGAACTGCCAAGGAAAAAAAAATCTTTATTTGCTAGAAACAGTGCTTGTGTGGGATGTGAAATTCAGGGACAAAATTTCACTGTGCCTGAAGAAGAAATTGCTTGCTGAAAAACTCTCCTATATATTATGCAGAATTAACACAATAGCTTTAATCCTGTTGTGACAAAGAAAAATATGGTTTATTATAAAGAGGATTGTTTTGGAAAGGCAGTCTCAATTTTCTTGCTAGATAAGAGACAAAATGTTCTCTTGGCTTCCCACTGCTATCTGAGCATCCAACAGAAGTGAACTAGTCAAAGAGAAACCCTAAAATAACAAGCATAAAGCTTGTGTGAAAACTCATTGTTCTGTATAAAATGTAAGTTGGGTGTGGGGGGTGAGGAATAACTGTAGAACTCTATTAAAATGTGTATCATCCAACTGGATTCAACAGTATTAGATTCAGTAGATTTTTTTTTTTCCCATAAGGGTACCTTGAAGAAAAAAATCTCTTCCTAAATATGAAAATATGAACTGTGTAATTCACACTTACTCAAAGTTTTCTTATGTCTGGGTAAATAATTTTTGTCCATTTAAAAGCAAATTCTTTGCTTGTTTTACAAGCTCTTTCACCTGCTTTCACACAGTTTGGTTATCTCATTGAGGACCACTTTGTCCAAATGTCAGTCAAGATCTGGAGGAAAACCAAGTTTCTCTATAATGTGTTTCTTCAGTAGACAAATTTAAAATGCACAGCCTATTCTTTACACTCCTCTAATGAGGAGATAATCTGAAAAAGTCCAGAAGGATACTTAGAAGCATGGTTTTGGAATTTCAGATATGTTTTGAATGCTAATTTCTCCTCAGGGTGCAGCAGCTCATTGGAGAGCTAAATATTCAGGCCAACACAGTCTGCATAACAGTATGCTTTATGCACCTTCACAGAACACATCTAGAGGATAAGTAAGGTCCAGATTTTTGACTGACCGACTACTTACAGTAGTCCACTGAAATCACATTTGAATTTGACTTTACATTTCACTTAAACTAAGTTAATTGAACTGTGTTTTAAAGTAGGTAGGCAAAGATAACTTCTCCATTTTGCCAGTGGGTACTCAGGAAAGCTACACACGCCAATGTTCGTGACCTTAAGCGAATAATTACCGGAAGACATCTGATGGTACTTTGTACCTCTGATTTAGTTTTATTATATGAGTAGAACAGTAATTTACAGGGCCTCTGAGAAGCTACTAGAGTGATCTAAAACTTTTCTCTGAAAATGTTCAGTTGACAGAGTCCACTGATAAAGCTCCAGGTAACGTACAGCATTACAGACATGCTGATAAGTGTTGAAAAATATTGAATAGGACATTTTGGAAAAATAAAATAATAAAGAATCCCCCAAAATCATTGTTTCTAGGTAATATCTATGTGTCACTTAAACATCTGTACTCAGCTTACAGTAGAGCTGTGGCTGTAAAAGTCCCATTAATCTCCATGGTACAAATTCTAAAATACCATTACTGATTCTATATAGGTGTATATATATGTAATATTATAAATATGTTTTTATATAAATATATATTTATATTTTAAAATATTGATGACACACTTTCTCTTACAAGACTAACTACATAAATTGAACTCTTAAAACTTAACCTTCATCAAATGAGTTTTAAAACAGCTAGCAAAATGGCTTTCTGGATTGTTAAAATTGATTTTTCTATACATATTAGAAAAATGCAGACATTTCAAGGATTAGAATCAAGGTAGTATCATGACAGTTTTGTTTAAGTTAAAGGACAGTCATCTCACAATGTGATCTCTGGCAAAATAATGGATGGATTGGTACAGAACTCTATTTATAAAGACTTAAAGGACAGTAATATAATTAAAGCACAAAATTTGGTAAGAAAAGGCTTTTTGGTCAGGCAGAAAAGTCCAGGAAAAACAAAAGGCTAAAAGTCAAGAGAGAATTTTGAGAATGTTAGTCTGTGTATATTTTAAATGGTGAGGATAATTAAAAATGGGAGCAGTTTACGAAGAGTTCTGATGTATTTTTTCATCACTGGGAAATAATACAAGGAAGACTGGTTATATTTCTGAAAGAAAATGTCTTGTTCAAACCCAACTGTTGGACTGTGAAGCTGGAATGAGTGCATGAAAATCAGCTAGTGCTAAACAGGAGGTTAGAATACATAGTTAAAATGGGTTTTTCTAGACTTAAAGGCTGTAATGTGTGAAAGAAGCATTGCAATGCCTGACTGTGAACTCAGTGAATCATCCCCTTTGTACTTTTAAATATATATATATATATATATATATATATATATATATATATATATAGTAAGCAACTGTTCTGGCTTCAGCCTTAAATTAATTTATTTTCATGACAATTCTTTTATGTTGGACTAAGTTAAATGGTGAATGCCTGTGTTTAAAGAGGAATGCTCAAAATGTGTGTATGTTTTTTTTTTTTTTTTTTTAAAAAGTAACCTGGTGGTCTTTGACTTTTTATGTTTAATTTGCAATGGGAATCCAACTTTTTATTATAGTTGGTAGTAAACCAGTGATTTTGTAGAGAGCTGAGCTGAATTCCATTCTGTCAAAAATTGCAATTTCAGATTTGGACTGCAAAATTATTATTTGTAATGGTGCAAGAAGTACAATGAGCGCGGGCTGACTTTCAGATCTTGGGGATTATGTATGCTAGAGATGACATTTAGAAAAATCATTTGTTTTACATCAAATCCAAGAGGCTTGCAGAGTCACTGGGGGGAGAACAAAACACGGAGCCCTATGAAGTGATTTCTGACACGGTGCTTTTCTTACTTGAAACACATTCTAAAGCTAAAACTTTGCTTTGTTGTGCTGTTGAAGTACTACTGCCATTGAAATGGTGCTAAGCTGTTTACTGTCAGAGGCAAAAAGATGCCAGTGTCTCCAGCACGTGCTTAGGCATTTTTCGGTCCTGGCAGCGTGCGCAGCACAGCGCCTTCCTCAGCCCTAAGCCTTGCTGTGTTTCACAAACCGGGCATTTTACTGGTTTGTGACTCTCCCTTTCTTTTCTTATGGACTAACCCGAGTCAATTGCCCTTCCTGGATTTAAGAAAAAGAAAGCAAGCTCACATGAATATATGTCTTTAAGTCCTACAGCTGATTTATGCCCTACCCACCATTCATAAACAGCACATACAGGCTGCAGTTGTTGTTTTTTGGCCACCCTTGCACATCTGCTGAGGCGCGTTGAGCCCTGAGCGTGCGTTATCACCCTTAGCTCGAGCCCCTGATTTGGAAGTCCTCGCTGTTTCCGTGCGCGGTGTAAGGAGGATGAAATACTTTACTCTTTGCTCTGGATTCCAGTTAGTGTAATGGTGTCGTGGCTTAACCCCAGCCAGCAACTAAGCACCGCGCAGCCGCTCGCTCACTCCCCCCCCATCCAGTGGGATGGGGGAGAAAATCAGGAAAAGAAGTAAAACTCCTGGGTTGAGATAAGAACAGTTTAATAGAACAGAAAAGAAGAAACTAATAATGACAATGATAACACTAATAAAATGACAGCAGTAGTAATAGAAGGATTGAAATGTACAAATGACGCGCAGGGCAATTGCTCACCACCCGCCGACTGACACCCAGCCAGTCCCCGAGCGGCAAAATCCCTGCCCCCCCCTTCCCAGTTCCTAAACTAGATGGGACGTCACATGGTATGGAATACACCGTTGGCCAGTTTGTGTCAGGTGCCCTGGCTGGGCATGAGAAGCTGAAAAATCCTTGACTATAGTCTAAACACTACTGAGCAACAACTGAAAACATCAGTGTGTTACCAACATTCTTCACATACTGAACTCAAAACATAGCACTGCACCAGCTACTAGGAAGACAGTTAACTCTATCCCAGGTGAAACCAGGACAAATGGCAATCCCAGCACACAAGTCCTGGCGTGAACCTAGTCCTTTAGCCTGTGTGTGCTTTCATCTGATCATCCGTTAAAGGTTGTGACCTGTCGTATAAATGCGCAGCCGACCATTTTGGAATAAACATCATAAGATACACATTATAATGCAACAGACCGTAACAGTTGCATATAAAACATTATAGTATATCATGAAAACATTTACAACTAATTAGTTTAAAGCAATAGACTACCATAATTATCATCTACTAAATAATTAGTATTACTTACTTAGAGGATTAATTAGTTTGCTTCTGAAGTACTTTGAAGATGCAAAGCAAAGAATAACTGCCACGTATCGTGACCCGTGTTCCCTTACAACTGAACATAACATATTGCCTAAAATGTGTCGTCTTGTTTATGCAAAATTGTATTTCATTAGGCCAGTATGTGGCAGCATTATTGACTGGATCTAAAAGGATTTTGTTGCTATGAAACCCATTCAGAAAAGTGCTCCTTTCTCCAATCTAAGTGAGTGATTGCAGCTCTCCTGTGGGGAGATCTAAGACTCGGAGGAGAATGCAATTAAGATTCATCATGCGTAGGGAGTGAAATTCATCCCCGTGCATTGATCTGTAATATATTTTTATATGCATACTAGCATTAAGAATCTAATTACCACATACTGAGAGCAAAATTCACCCCTAGAAGAATTAACCAGTTCAAAGGTGCTGTTCAAGAATCCCTGTAGCACTTGTGCCTCACAAAAGCCCCACATTAAAGTTCCTGATTTTCTGAAGTACCAAATGCCAAGATCTCTTAATGATCTTAGTGGAAGCAGTGGCTGCTTTTCAAAACCTCTGACTCCAGGGCCCTTTGAGGAATGAGGGACATACATAGACAGCTTTGCCTAGGCTCTGAATTTATCTAGTATGAAACAGAAATTTGGGTATGAGAGAGATCTATTGTCTTGTCAGTGCTTCTCGGCAGATACGCAAGACTGTGCAGAACTAAATAACTGCCTAATTGTGATTTTCTTTTGTATTCCTTGTGTATAAGAAAGCGGAATGATGGGTAATGCTGAGTGTTAGACATTTGCAAAGGTTTGTATGTTGACCTCTAATCTAAAAGCAGTAGTTTTCTGAAAATTGAAAATAATCTGACTTGTCCCTTCCACAAATGGAAATAAAATCTAGTAATTAAATCCCATTGTACATGATGGCACATTTACTGCATTAATATTAAAGGATGATTAATGGAGTTATAAATCTCTAAAACCAAGGAAAGATAAGGAAAATCCTGTGATAAATCCGTAACTTCAGCAGCATTGGCAGACAGCATTATATCTGGATATTGCAACAGTCTTGAGTTTATTGTCAAGAGACAGAGGCCAACTGCAGTAGATTCCTAGACAGGAAGGGTCAGCAAGTGACCTTCAGCTCTTCTAAATATTTTTAGAGCATTTATGTTAATACTTGTTCTTAAGCACCAAAACCCTTTATGACAGTTTCATTTATCCTTTCTAAAATTATATCAAAGTGGACCTTTTGTATATTAACTACAGACAAGTGATGAGCTATGCAGCAGGATCTTAAACCTCAGTGAAGAAGAGGTTTAATCATCTGAATATGATGTTGGTATTATAATACCTACAATCCTTAAATATTCTCTATTTTCTTCACTTTTTTGGTGAAGGACATTTAAAAGCACAAGGGAAGGTGTACCGCACATGACAGGAAAAACTGAGGCTCACTGTTAACATAGCATGCTTCTAACTTCACTGAGTTATATCAGTTGCAACTGTATTTTTTTTCCAAGTGAAAGCACACTGTTCATTCATTGGGAGTTCTGATTTTACTTACGGACTTTTTATAACTCTGAGGAATTCATTAAAAACTTCTGTAACTCTTTGAAGTTCCACGTGTTCTACATACATAATTACTAAACCATAAATTTATTCTTTGCTCTTTTCTAGCTTCAAGAAAGGCTGGTTATTTAATCTGGAAGTTTATAAAGACCATAGACTTAGATGATGAATCACATAACATAGCTATCAAAAAATAAATGCTGGATATCTGACAGAGGGAGTATGTGAGCAGTCACAGTATAAGTTCTATGTAGCTAAACCACGTACCAAGTACTCTTCAAGTAACGAATACATTAGAATCATAGAGCGGGTTGGGTTGGGTTGGAAGGGACCTTTAAAGGTCAACTAGTCCAACCCACCTGCAATGAGCAGCAACATCTTCAACTAGATCAGGTTGCTCAGATTAGCGGACATCTGGTTTGGTTTGCGTGGGGGTTTTTGTTTTTTTTTTTTCCTCAGTAAAAGCATTTGCAGTGCCTTTGTTTGAAGCAGCTGTTAAAAGCGTAGCTGGTTGTGGAAAAATTGACTCATTTGCACCTTTCTCCCCAATTCTGCTGCCTGTCCTTCCAGGATCAGCCTGGCTTGGCAAGAGTTTCCTTCTCCTTCTGCTCAAACAGAGTTGGAACTGAAAGGTCTTGGTCGCAGGTGAGGAGAAACAGGAAAATATCCCTGCCAGCAACTTGTTCTGACATCTGCCTCGTTTTCCCATCTCTCTCTGAAATCCTCCCACAGCTACGCTTGGGTAAATCCTCACTCTGACTGTAGAGGATGTAGGAGTCTCCTCTTCATCCTGCTTCCCACCCCCCCCCGTGTACTCTGATTCAAATCTGGAAGCTGCCAGATGATTTTTTAAAAGCAGATCTCCACTCTAAATGGTAAAGAGATTTACCCTAAAAGGAGAAGTCACAGCTGAAAGCCCTTACACATTCATTATAGGTTCTCGTGCGCCTGTTCTTGGAGCATTTCCACTGTTTTGTTTCAAATGATAGACACTTGTCAAGTTCTAAGGCCTCTATTCCAATGGCAGCAGCATCTACAGAATTAGACTCTAATTAATATGTTTGTTGGCAGTTTCTATAGTGAGGTCCAGAACTGAATAGGGCTGAAGATGAATGCGTTCCATCCTTTTCAGAATAGCTGTTTCTGGCCAAGGCTGATTTGCTGTAGCAGGGAAGAAAACTTGTCCAGGTTCTGCCTCTGATGTTACAATCCTCTGAGTAAAATAAATAATCTGTCTTCAAGACCATCAGTTTGATGTCATCAATAAGCATTTCATTTGCTTTTATAACAGGTAATAAAGAAGGAATCTATTTCTAGTATTAGCAAATTCCCTGCTATCTGAAGCATTACAGGTTTTTCAGCGAGAGTGATAACACAGAAACCTGGCGGACAATGGTTTTCAGAGACTGCCTGCTGCTTCTGCTGAGGAGGCAAAGATATTGTATATCATAGCTTTGAGCCCCATAACTGCTGAATGTAAATCAGCGTTACTACCTCATTCATCAGCGTGATGTCTTTAATTGTGGAGCTGGAAGATTAATTTACAATGTCTGGAAAACGGCCCAATTTTCAGGAGAAGCGTTTGTATTAAATGATCAATGCAACAATGAAAAAGTGATTGTACGTAACCCTTGAATCTTATTTTGATCCGAGAAAAAAAGCAAAGACTATAGCTGTGAATAGCAACTATTTTTATTCCCACAGGTTCCTGGATCCATTAAGATTATCATGGTATTTAAGTGTTACATCATTGTACCTGACATCAAGTTCATTTATATTAATTTTTGTTGACTGAACAAGCAAAAAGGGCAGTATATTAAATACTAAACTATGTTAAGAGCTGGACAGCATTATTTTCTTTCTTGCCTAAAATCTTACAAACCTAGAAGCTTTGTTCTTAATTACTTAACTGTTATTGAAATGTCTCTTGTCCTTTTGTGAATCCTCAACAGAAACAGGACAAACTCTGAAGATGGATCAACAGTAAGACATACTTTCTTCTGACAATTAGCTGCAGCGACTTGGTCCTTCTGCCTGGTCCTGTCCATAACTGCATATCCAGAATGTATGTTTTACTGTGATTAAAGCATATAAAATTAATAACTGTTTCCACATATGCCAGGAGATGAGTGTGAGAAAATATTTTCTTTATTTTTTCCTTTTTAGAAAGCAGAACAGAGATCAGGATCCACCTAAAAGCCTCTTTCGTATCACTGGTGTTTCTTTAGTCATCCAAACTTACGTTATTGTCCCTCTTTCATTTCAGCCGATCTGAAATCCTAGAAGAGTGGAGAGAAACAAAACACAATTTCCACCCCATAAAACCGAAGCAGAGGGAGGAAGGAAGAAAGAGTGAGGTCGTATGAGCCATGAAACCAATCATTATCAAAGATTGCACAACTTCCATTGGCTGTCAAGTTTCTTCTGATCTGTTTTTATAAACTGCAATGTTTTGAACTTCCTACAAGTAAACTGGAAGACGTTTTCTGTTAGCGAGACCATTAGAGACTATGGAGATGCAGGCATAGTGTTTACCAAACAATAGAGGGTGTATCTCTGCATTTAAGTCAGTTAGCTTCCATCTTCCCAGCGGCTAATACAGTTGTTCTGGGCTTGCATTGCTCTAACCTCACAGGAGGATCACACAAGAGCTGGATGGAGAACTCATAGCGGCTTGACCTTGTGAACCTTGATCTCTTACAGGAGCACAGTCCACAGAGCTACTACCATCGGCAGCACGAGCTTCTCCTCGCAAAAAGGAAGGTGTTTGAGTGCAGACATTAGTCTTCACAACATAGTAGTTATTTCGAACAACAGAAGATCATGCTGAGAAGTGCTTTCTATGAATCTGAGTCAGGAGAGCCCTTTTCTCCCTTTTCTGATGGAAATGTAGTTCTACACAGCATGATGTTGTCCTGAATATTTTAACTACTATTGGGGGAAAAAAATCCCAGCAGAACAGACTGGATGAATATCTACTGCCTTTTGAGAACTGGTTGCAGTGACTTTGTCCCAGCGGATGGTTCTGTCCGAACTGAAACACAGGAGGTTCCATCTGAACGTCAGGAAATGCGTTTTTACTGTGAGAGTGACCGAGCACCGGCATCGTGAGAACCCATGTTCTCAAGTACTTTTTTTTAGTTTTAGATTAACTGGCTTATATTTTAGTGTAATAGACCTCATGTTGCACTTTGGTTTTTGTTCAATTTTAACCTACTCTTTTTTTTTTTTTTCTTTACTAATTCATGATTTTATAGATTGGTGGTCTGGTCTAATCATTTCTTATCACATTTTCTCACACCTTTCTGTCACCACTTAGCCATGTTTTGTAGACTAATTTCTCTGTTCCCCTTTACAATTCAGTCCTCTTAGCTGTATATATTCTTGTCGCGCTAACATCCACCAGTTCAGTAGTGTTTTTCATGTATTGAGAAAGAACACTGGAATGTGGCAGACTCTAAAAGAAATTCTTTTTAACTTAACTTGTTAAAAATGTTGTTATTTGGTTCAATTGTGCCTTCCACGTCTGCAGTCACCCTCTCTCAAATTTCTCCCATAGCTAAACAGAGTCCTTAAGCCGGACACATTTACTACATTCTCCAAATTCTGAAATCATACAGCTCCTAAATATTTTTCTAATATGGATTCTAGGCACCCTGAGTAACAGCTAACGCTGGCTTCATTGTATAAGCTTGTTGCACACATCTGGCTTGCAGTGTGTTCTGGATAAGTAAGTGTTTTATTTTGTCTCATTTTCCTATGCGTGTTCTACCTGTCTTGTCTTTTTCAGACTATGAATTTTACTTTTGTTTGACTTGCTCAGCAAAAGTTTTTAGTGGATTTTTATTTTACCTGGAAAGTGTAGGGATTCATAATTATTACAATATAAAGCCCCTTTCTGTGTGTCCCCAAATATATTTTCTCTTATCTGTAGTTGTCTGTTAACTATATTCTTATGTATCTATATATGAAAACACTAAAATGATGTTCTAGGTAGTGCAAGCGTTTTGGTCTAAACAGTTACATAGTTGCTGTAACTGCAAAGAGGGTTCTCTGACAAAGTTTAAGAGGATGAATCCTTCACTATTCCTAACCCTAAAATAATATTAAACATTTATCTAATAATGTGAATGATGTCTCCATAAGTCATCATCTGCCTTGGGAGAAATTCTAGCAGGTGACAGTCCTATCTAGTCAAATATCAAATAAAATAATGAGGTCGTCCTCATACATATTCTTCTAGGAATGAGTCCGATGTCTGGCCTTTCCTCCAATTGCTCTTCGTATGCTCTCATTGAGCAAAGGTAACGTACGTGGTGCAAACCAAACAATTATCGACAGAGAATCCCATTTCTTCAAGGCTCCACATTTTTGTTTGAAACTTTCATTAGAAACATATTGGACTTTTTCATGATTATGATTAACTCTCTCCAAGTTTTGGACATAGTCTCTGTGTAGAGTAGATGTAACTATTAAAAATACAGAACAAGATTGGATTACCTGGACGTTAATAGAATGAGGTGCTTAGAAACAAAAGGAGCATTAGAGAAATTATGGCTATAGTTTACAGGAGGGGGGCTAACCTTTTGAAATTATTTGGCTATGCACTGTAATAAAATAAATTATGATAGCCTTTGACAATTAGAGAGGATATCCTAAGTTACTAAGAATTCTGCTATCACTTGACATTACAAAACCCTCTTCTCCCACTGCAAGATATGAATGCAATTTCCATGACTGTCACTGGGAATTACTGTGGGCTGCCATGACAGGGTAAGACCTGGTATGCCCATTTATGAAATTATATTATACCTGTGCTGTAATATATCTGTAAGTTCTGAAAGGGTACCATGAACTCTGATACACCATAAGAACCCCACTAAACTTTTGAGGAAAATAGTTAGCTAGCTCCTAGTTGCAAGTAAAAGCTATAAAGTCTACCTGCTGCCTGAAATACACTTTTGTTTAAAGCCGAATTTACTTTTCCCCATTCCAACCGGTTATAGTGTGTGATGCAGACTGGTACAGACTTACAACAAACTGAGCTGTAAGGTGTCATCCACAGTGCTAAGGGAACTGCCCCAAATCATCCATACCGTTAAAGTGTGTTTCCTAGCAGAGGTGGCTTAGACCAAGTAGCACTGTCCCCAAAAATGCCCAGCCACTGACTAATGCCTGTTCACAGTATGCAGTTTAGGTGCAATTACCCTGATTTGGGAAATAAGGCAGTTCAGCCTCAGGGACGCGAACCATGCTGTCGTGGGTTACCCCAGAGCCGGAGGGTAATCCCTCACCCGTTTCTCTAAACTAGTGCAGGCAAAGCCTGGAAGTATTCACTTGACTTCAGATGGTGAATACGTTGTTTTAAAAGACTTGAGAAAGAATCAGGGACATACCTAGTAAACTTTTTATCTTTGCACAATATAAATAATTGCAGCTTAAATACATTTTCTTGAGTGTTTGCATGCTCTCTGGATTTGCATTTTTACCTCAATAAAATCTATCACTTGTACCTAGCAAGCATTTGTTCTGCTTTGCATCACCTATAAACTACATTGACTTATTATAAGTGTTCTCCATCGTAGCCGGGACAATTTTACATACTATAAATCAGGATGGAACTTGTCTTTATGTCTGTCTACAGCCATAATATTTCCTACCCAATTGTCACCTACAGTACAATTATTTTATCCAGGGCTTCTCTAGATTTACTTTTGTTAGGCTCACAAACACAGGTACTGCCTAGTGGAAGGTATATTAGCTGTATGATGTGCATTAATCTTTTCCCCAATCCGCTCAGAAAAGCACTGGTTTCTCTGTGTGATGTTGTTTTATGTTGGTCAGGTAGGATGCTAAAAAATAATGCTGAATAATTTCTAATTATATCACTAAAGTTGAAGTAATGGAATGAATATGATTTCTAATAATTTGTTGATTTTTTAAAAAAATTATTTATTTCATGGTGCTCAGTATATATCATCCAAAATCTTTATATTTCTGTGACGTACCTCTGCTACTTGAATTTCAGCCACTCTGCCCTGCATTTTTCTGGGTTTTTTTCAGTTCTACCAGGCTATATCCAGCCAATGAAAAAGTAGACCAAGAATAACTTGTGAAACTATGTAAAAATTTCATATTTTTGTTTTGGGAAAATGAATACCTGTGTTCAGTTTGGAATCTTTGTGATAAAAACAGCTATAAGAAATCGAAAAACCTGCATGCTTTATTGAAGTGCTTTAGCTGTCACGTGTGCTACTTTGTGTTATAGGTCCTTTGATAGTAATGTTAAATGGAAATCATCCTTTAATTAGCTGGATGGGTAGATCCAGATTCTCTGTACGCTCTATCCGTGAAGATGTCCCTGAAGCTGACATGTTGTGAATTACTGTGGGTGAATCACTGGGTGAACATACACTTTTTATCCTGTTTTCTCTTGAGTGTTGCAAGGAGGTTACAGAAACACAGCGTTCCGCAGTTACATTTTCTATTGCTGTAATTGTCACAACCAGCAATAAAAAAATTGTTAACATTGCGTGCTGTTGAGCAGCAATACATGATGTTTCAAAAGGCTTTCTGGAGCACCTGCTTAGGATGTAGAAACAATTCTTTTTAGCTCGACAGTTATGGATTTGTAACAAGACTACCACCTTTTTACAGTTTATGCAAGTAAGTTTTCTAAATTCATATTGAAAAGAGCAAGGGAATACATTCTGTGGGCAAACTAGACTTCATCTTACGGCTGTTGCCCTGGTGAAATATTTTCAGTAAATCACAGTCTTTATGCCGTCCTTGGATCTTCTGCAATCTCAGCTGCCACTGCTGTATAATGTACATTGATTTCTATTTGGTATTCAGAGAGAGAGAAAGCTGTTTAATCATTTGGTTTCTGACTTGTTAATAAAAAATCTGTCGTCTTTAATAAGTTTATTTTAGATAAAACTACAGTCTCTGCCACAATTTGACATACTTTCTTATGTTTTTTAAAGTAACAAATGATGCTGAGGATGAGACAATATCACTGTAATTTCTTCTTACCAAGTGAATGCCTTTGTGATTCGCAGTGCTGTTCAACACACAGAGAATGAAAGCTATTTAATCATTCTCCATATGAATTGTAAATAAAGTTTTACAGTTGTCCCACATCGAGGGAAGTGAAAGAAGAAAAAGGAGAGAGACCTTTGCTCATTATAAGAAAACCTTTTCTAATAGTGCAGAACATGTCTATTCTAGAAGGTGAACATCTTTTATATCACTAACAGTTTTCCACCCCATCACATCTCATTGATATTCTGCTTCATTAAAGTCTCATGGTAGAAAAGTTATTAACATGCAGAAGTAATCTTATATCAGATTGGGAAAAAAACCCCAAGTCTAATAATATAATTACTGATGTTACATGATGGGAAATCACTAATATGATTAGAAGTGCCCGACAGATAATGCTAAGAGATTTGATAAAGTCCACCTGGGTTTGGAGGAGTCAATTGATCCAAGTCCCAGCTACTGTAGGGAACAGCAGCAGGGTTGGACTCCAATTAGAAGAGCATAAATCAGCTTGTTTTAATGCATCTGCAGCTGGTTTGCACTTTGTAGCTGGACTGTTCTCTGCATTAAAGGTGTTCCTCCAACTCAGCACTTTGTTCCGGAACAATGATTATGATCTATAAGTATAAATAAGACTTTGTCAATAAGATAATTAATTATCTTTTGAAGTACTCCAGGTTAAAGTTTTCAGCAACCTGTGCTGTCCCACATTTCATTGACTATAGATGAAAATTTAGTCCATAGAGCCAGATAAATCCCTCTTGCACTTCTGCCAGCATCAACCTGGGAGATGTGCAGTGAAATTGTGGGACAGCAGCTGGTCCAACTAAGAGGAGTTTCAGACAAAAAGTATTTAAAAGATTTGTTCAGCGTGAAGGCATAAGTATGTAATTGTTTTAGATGTTCAGCGTGCATCAGCTCAATGGACCAGAATTCTTCAGGCACGTGTAAGAACAATTTTTAGACAAAGCAGCTCAGAGTGTGTGAGCTAATAGCTTCCCAGAGGTACCTTGTGCACAGCTTTTACGTTGCATGATGTGCAACCGCATGACTGAAAATGCAGAATTTTCTAGATTTTGTGAAATCTCACAGGGAGTGAGTTTCTCCTGCTATTGTCCTGTGGGTGACAAAATGGTTGCTTAGAAATATCTCAAGATATTTTATATTTATAGCTTAAGGAAGATGCTATCTGACACTCTAGAAACGTATTTTGGTTTCTCAGCTGGAAATGTATAACACAATATGCTTGGTATTGTGGAAAGTTTGTCAGGCATGTGTAACGAAGTTGTGATAGAAATCAATTAAAGGAGAACCAGGTTTCCAGTATCCATTGATAACAGATCAGAGAGAGGCACATTAACAGGGGAAAAGACAAAAGTGAATATCAGAATAATATAACAAGGGAAGAAATTAGATATTATTCTTTATAAAAGGCTGGATAACTGGATAGGATTATTTTCTTCATATTATCTGAGCAGATTAAGAATAACTTTTCTCAAATAATTGAAATTACATCAACATAGTTCAGCTCAAAATAAGATATGATCTTTGACCCCTTCAGCCTGTACCCATCAGTTCAGTGAGAAGTTCACAGGTCTGTCCTGATAACATAGGCCACAATATTTATTAATGTTTTTTTTCTCAAGAAAGATTAAGAAAATGGTATATGTTCCTTTTGTTATTGTGCCTTTATGCACTTAGGCTCATCAGCTGATTCTTAGTGATAAACAAAACAGTGCCAAGGCATGGTCTTGGACTGTTTCGCACGGTTGCTAAGTTAGAAGCACAGTTCTTGGCATGGTCTCATCTTGTGACAATGAAGAATCTCCCAGACAATTCCCAGACTCAGTCTGAGGATGAGCATGAGTTAGGGACTATACTATCTACAACGGGTATTTTAGCTGCAACCTTTCTGTTTCGGAAGGTAAGAGAAATTAACTATACAAACGTGAGACATACTGTGCCAGATAGGTTCTTGTCCGTTTTATTTACTAGTGTAGATGAGGCAACACTAGCTATGAGATTCTAACCAGGAGTAGAACAGCGCAGCTTCTTGTAAGCATCCAAGGGTCATGACTGAAAAACCGTTGTTGTCTTTGAAGATCAAAAAAAAAAAACCTAAACCAACTGTTTTTTTGAAAGTGAGATTTAAAAAAGTAGCCTTTTGCTTTATAATGATCTGTGTTTTTTTGTTTTCCTGCCACCTTGGTTTAAATTTCCAGTACTGCATTGATGCAACCTTATAATTATGAACTTATATTAATTATGGAGTAGCTACCATTTATGACATAATATGCATATAGCATACGGAAGGAATAGTATTATACAAAAAATCATCCACAGCAGTGTTTTGGACATCTGTTTAAGAGCTGCTTGCCTTTGATTAAACCTTCTCCTCTGCAGAGAGGGAATGTCCTGTTCCACTTACGCCTCATTTGTGCTTCCTGTCTACAATGAAAAGTGGATTTCAGACATCTGATCGAAGAACCCTCATTTATTTCAGAATTGTGAAATCTAAGAGATATAATGCCTATTACGGTCCTTTATTTAAACATTTAATTCACCCAGTTGGTCTGGTTGCACGTGTAGAAGGTAAGTAAAAATCACTAGATTTGTTTTTCCCTCACCTCTCCTTTTGCTATCACGTAACTGTTGTTAAATTCCAAATAACGAAAAGTCTCTACTTGTGTTTTCTTTCTGCTGGTGCTTATTCCACTGTGACTTGATCTCAGATAAGTGATTCTTTGGACATAGTGGACATGACCCTAGCTTAACAAACAAACTGCAAATAAGCCTACATTTTTCCTGCCAAACTCAAGGCGTGAAAGAAAGGGTAAGAGAGTCTCTGAGCTTTGAAATGATTCTGCTTTCTTCTCAAATGTTACAGTTTTTGCATCTTAACTCTCTCAGCTTGGTGGCTGGTGAAGGAAATGCCCCTTCACAGCTGGAAAACAGTGTAACATGAGCAAGCAAGGACCGAAACTTGAAAATGAAAATAATAATTTGCATGCTAATCCTGGAGACCTCAGAGCTTATTTCCTCCCAAAACAGAAATAGTTATAAGAAATCAGACTATTCAGGTAAACCTCTGCGGAGAAAGTGTGTTGATGAATGATTCCTAAAGCATGTTTTTGCAAATATTATACTGAGGAAATGCGACGTGAGTGTGGAGAGCAATTCTTTTGCTAAAAATTGTAGTTTATACCACGGTAAGATCTATGTAATAACTGTGGATCATATCCTCACCTAGAGACAAACTTTATGCACTGCAGATTAGGGGACAAAGGAAAAAAAAAAGGTATTTCCAAGATACTTAAAAAATTTCTTAATCCTTGGGACATCTTCAGCCTGTGGGAGTTCTGTCAGGAATCCCCTGAGTACAGCATTTAAAAATGCATGACAGATTATAAAGCCGTGCAAAGGTTTCTCACCCATTCAATAAAACCTGAGGATTAATTCCTTTCATGTTTCCTGCAAAAGTACGTATTCTAGAATTAATATCATCAGCAGCAGATACCTGTTTCCTTTCATCCTACTGCCGTGCAGCACTGCAGACAGCCTGGCTCTGTCTCCTTGAGGACCTCTTCACACAGTCCTCCAGAAGCTGGCTCTTCTCCAGGCTGAATAAGTCCTGTTCCTCAATCTTTTCTCGTAGGACCACTGCTTCAGCCTCCTGAGGATCCTCATGGGCCTCTGCTGGATTTTCTTCACTTCGTTGCTGTCTTTGCTGAATTGGGAGGTCCAAAATTGGACAGGATATTCTAGATGCAGTCTAAAATGTTCCAAATGAAGGGGGATAATCTCTTCCTTTGATCTACTGGTCGTGCTCCTGTTGATACAGCCCAGGACGTTGTCTGTCTTTGCTGCGAGGGCACCTTGCCGACACATGCTCATCTTGCTGTTTATGCGGAGCCCCGGGTCCTTTTTGGCCGAGGTGCTCCCCAGCCCGTCAGTACCCAGCCTATTTTGTTGTTGCAAGGTGTTATTTTCTCTCAGGTGCAGGACTTTGCGTTTCTCCTTGCTGAATTTCATGATGTTCCAGTTGGCCCATTCCTCCAGCATGTCTAGGTCCTTCTGAATGGCATCCCTGCCATTGGGAATATCGGCTGGTCCCTCATTTATCGTCATCTGCAAATTTGCTGAGCTCCGTCATCTCTTCCTCATCATTGGAGGAGGTGAGTGAACAATGATGAAGATGTTCTACAGGAAAGGTCCCAGTACAGTTCCCTGAGGCACCGCTTTGGCATCTAGACCCCTGCCAGGTGGTCTACTCCATCCAGGTAGAGAATGACCATTAACTGCTACTCTCTGAACCCCTCCAGCCGGCCAGTTGGTTTTTTTTTACTCATCTAATTGTTCACCTATGCCAGACCATAAGGTCCTAACTGGGCTACAAGACTCCAGTGGGAAACAGTGTCAAAATTCTTGCTAAAGTCAAGGTAAATGGCAACCACAGCTCTCCTCTTGTCCACAAATCTAGACATCACAGAGGACAGTCAGGTTGGTCAAGCATTATTTACCCTTGGTAAACCCATACTGACTGTTCCTGATCACCTTCTTTCCCTTGATGTGCCCAGAAATGTGCTCCAAAAGACTTGTTCCACGCTATGCTGCCTGTGTTCAACACCATCAATTCAGAAATTCTTTATTGCAACCAAAAATGAGGCATATGCTTAAAAGAGCTAGGTATCATGTGTTTTAGAGCATTTTATAGCAAAATATATCTATTATCCCTCATTTTTTTGATACTTCGATAATGCAGGTATTTCATGTATGATATTTTCTGGTCCAGTAGTCAGCAATAACAAAAGCTGGGTAATTGAAGTAGGTATAATATGCCACTTGTCACTATCAAAGCATTACAATTTTGATGCTCGGGAATCTCATATATGGGCTTTCAAATCAAAGAAGCAGATGCCTTCCTGCTGGAGACAGGGTCAGAGTTTGCATTGAAATCCTAAGGGTGTATATGGGTGTCCTACTTAGTGCCAGCTGGCTTGTGAATGATATTTACCTAAGCTCTCTTTTTTATTGATATTTTCCAGACAGCAAACATGACTGAATGTTCTGTCCCTGTGACTCCAAGATATTGTGGGTGATTGTCAGTCTGATGCAGAAATTCTCTGTGCCTCACTGCTTCACAGTTTTTGAAGTACAATACGAATTCTGTGGTCTTCGGGGCATGTAATTTCAGTCTCCAGTTTTTGAAATTAATTTCCACCACTGTAAGAGAAAGCAAGCAGTAATTTTCTTATTGTTTTCCCCAATAAGTATGAAAGCACAGTTTATGCCATTAAGGTTGTGACCAAGTATCCCTAAAAGCCCAAATAATAAAATTTAATAATCCTTCTCAGGATAAGTCAACCAGAGAGTAAATCCAGATGGTAATTTAGCACAATTTCAGGGATGCTGTAAATTACAGTGGCTGGAATAGTCCCTTGATGCAAGTCCTGTGACAATTACATTTTCCTTTTCCTGGCATGTTCCTTTACTGCAATTTCCTTTTCCAAACTTGGTCGTTTTCCGCCACATGGGAGACAGCGAGCTCTAGCATATGGATTTCCCCGTTGATTTTGTTGTCCAAGGGGCAACCGTGAGTCATCACAAGGCTCCATAAAGAATCCAGCCTTTAGTGGCAGAGATTCAGACTTCAGTATTTGCTTCTGCACTGATATTGAAGGTGGATGAGTGGTCTAAAAAACACTTCTGAAGCAAGGCAGACAGGCTCAATGCTTTTTGTCTAAATTATGGATAAAGATATTTGTGCCGTGTATCCATCCATATGCTGTCTGAAATGAGGAGAGGAAAGATGCTGAATGCAGGTACTTTGACAGTTTTCTTTTGAGGAGAATTACACTTAATAGAGCTGTCTGACACAATTGCTTTTTTTTATGTTTGTTAAAAATAAGACCTGTGTATCTCAGATTTACATATACCTGTTTTCTGTAGAACATAATCTACTTGTATGTCCTGCCACAATACTTAAGATACACCACTTTTGCCTCTTCCAATGGCCTAAATTCATGTCTGCCATATATCCCTTACAAATATTAATTGGTGTTACTCCAGGGATGAATTTGGCTGCTCAGTATTGAATCAACCCAGTTGTTCATCTGGATGGGTATGCTTCCTTGAACACTGGCCAATGCCTAATATCTGAAAGGCAAATGAAACTTTTCCTCATAAAGCTGTTTAACGGTATCATAGGTTCGTGGGGAAAAAGAATATATTTTCCTATGCCCACTAGCGTTACTGATGACTTTTTCAGATGCAGAATAGAAGCATAAATTTTCAAAACAAAATACAAGCTGAGAGTAGCTGTTCTGAGTTAAACCCTTTCTGAAAGACTGGGAGGAACTGGGGGCAGCGATCGTGGAGGCAGCGATCATAAAGGCGACGGTGAGAGGCGGCCACTTGGCCAGGCCCATATATATCAGTTGGACTTGACGTAAAGAGAGTTTAGGAGCCAAAGTACAGCCCTTGGAGACCTGCAGGACTCACTGTGCATCCACAGCATAGTCTGCACAGAAAGGTACCTTGTGTGCCAAACTCAGGAAACTGCTCTTGTACCCTTTTAAAACACAACCACCTCCAAATCTGTGGATGCACTGGAATCCAGCTAGAAAGAGGTGAGGTGTTGAGCCTTGAACCCTAGCTCTAACCCCAGTCTCAGCACTAACCACAGCTGTAGCTTGAGACCAATCCCAAAATAAAATACAAGATAGGGCACTAGCCAGTGTCGATGTCATTCTTCCTCCTAACTGTGTAAGCACATGGAAGTTAACCAAAGTTTTGCTTTTAAGTTCTGTTCAGTTTTCCAAACCTTAACCCTGACCAGAAGAATTACAACTCAATGTAATTCTCTGAGGGAAAGGAACAAGTCAAGCATTACTTAGAATCCCTAAAAGTTTGTATTTTGAAAAACCCAAACATAAACTTGACTCTTGAGCATTTACGTTCCTATAACTTATTATACCCATGAGACTGATCCCTACTGTAAACAACAACTTTAGGACCTGGTTACTGCTGACATCACCCTCTTCATAGTGTGGTGGACTAAGCGGATTCCAGTCATGTAGAGGACTTCTGACATTTTGCTTTTTCAAATTCTAATTGTTATCCTGACCTTAATTTTCACCTTAAATATCACAAGGGTATCATTCTTTAGGTTAAAATGCAAAGTAAGAAATAGGATCCTTTTGACTCCAATAGTCTGTCTAACTCTGCTGAATTTTCAGGATCCATCTATTATTTAGTTTAACTGTTAGCTTCCACTGTCCACAACACTATCCATGATTTTGACTCCAGACAGGGGAGCAATACTTAGACTAAAATGATGCGGTTTAATACCCAGAGAAAATAAGAGGAAAAAAAATTACAATGTATTAACACCAGGCCACTTCCTTATCTATGAACTGTGTGCAGGACAAAAGCTTTGTCTTTTCCAAACTTTTCCTTCACCCCTTGTCATGGTTTAACACCAGCCGGCAACTCAGCACCACAGAGCCGCTTGCTCACTCCCCCACACCCAGTGGGATGGGGGACAGAAGCAAAAAAAAGTAAAACTCGTGCCTTGAGATAAAGACAGTTTAATGGGACAGAAAGGAAGAAAATAACGATAATAATAATTATACTAAAATGACAATAATAAGAATAAAAGAATTGGAATATACGAAACAAGTGATGCACAATGCAATTGCTCACCACTTGCCGACCGATGCCTGGTTAGTTCTCAAGCAGCGATCCCCCCAGGCCAACTGCCCCCAGTTTATATACTGGGCATGACGTCATATGGTACAGAATATTCCTTTGGCCAGTTTGGGTCAGGTGCCCTGGCTGTGTCCCCTCCCAACTCCTTGTGCCCCTCCAGCCTTCTTGCTGGCTGGGCATGAGAAGTTGAAAAATCCTTGACTTGGTATAAACACTACTTAGCAACAACTAAAACCATCAGTGTGTTATCAACATTCTTCTCATCCTAAATCCAAAACATAACACTAGACCAGCTACTAGAAAGAAAATTAGTTCTATCCCAGCTGAAACCAGGACACCCCTATTCTATCCCAAATTTAAACAGACCAAAAGCAGCAGTGAAATAGAAAATGAGGTACTGAAAGTTACACCTGCTTCTTCCTAGTGTTTCAGCCTGTTGCATCTAATCATCATTTACACTGCTGAAGTCCTAAACTTTAACCTCTACCTTGATTTTAACTTTAAATATAGGCAGAAGATCCAGACAAGCAGAAGAATAAAAAAGAAGTTATTAGGAATTGTTGGTAAGAGATCTCCTCCTGATTTCGCAGATTTTGAAAAATCAAGGTATTAAGTTTGGGTCTTGTCTTTAATCTCCAAGACTTTACTCTCACCAAACTGAAATTCCAACCTTAAAATGGCCAGGGAAGTGCAGGGGAAAAAAAAATTTTGAACATATTAACATCATTCATTTTCCTTATTTTGTGGCACATGTAGAATCTAAGCATCGTCTCAACTGCTGAAGTTATTGTTTTCTAAACTTTGGCTAACTCTAACCCCAAATAATACATGCTGCTAGTATGTCTGTGTGCAAAAGAAGACACAGCTCAATTAAGTTGCCAGTACACAGCAGTTTAGATAAAACTATTTATTAGGTTTTTTTTCATAATGTCTTGCTTCTGACTGGCTATATGGTCATTACTGGATTGACTCCAAGCAAAGACCATCCTGGGACGAAGAGATGAAATAGTTGGTTTTCAGGATCATATATGCCTGGGGATGGAGGAACAGAGCACCTTTGTCTTAGAGGAATAGGTCTGAACAGTTGCCGTGCTTCAGTGGCTTCCCTGAGGATATATCTACACCCACCCTAGCCTGAACTCAGGACCATGCCCCAGCTGCCCTCCTCAAGTTTAGATTTTTTTTGTTCAGAATTATGATACAATCAAAGGCACACCCCACATGTAGATAACAGCATTTGGTTTTCTATAATGTGGGACTACTAGTTGTTTCTCAGCTGAAAATGACTCAAGAATACTTCTCTTCCCAGACAGGTGAAAAAATTAGATTTACAACAAAACAAGTGGAAACCACCTGAGGAGTGTGAGCATGTTACTTACCAGAGCTCCCAGGTGATTTTAATGCCACCTTCTGCCTAGTTATAGCCTCTGCTAACAATGTCCTCCATTGTTTCAGTGGAAAAATCAAACAGGTGAGCTTAAAGCAGTGTGGTGCAACCATTGGATGCAGCACTCCGGATGGAAGCAGTAGCTCTTCAGCTTTCTACGTATAGAAGCAAGCTTTAGGAGAGTCATCTTGTTCCTGAGGTATGCTTAGTTGTGGTTAACGTGGGTCAGGACTGCTGATGTTAAGGCAAATTTATTTGAATAGTTTGCCTGTTAGGCATCAAGCAGGAATAGAGTCTTGAAGAGGATTGTTATGTGCGAAGAATGTGGAGGTGTACGGAGGGGTGGATTTCTTCTAGCTTTATGGTTTTCTTCTAGCTTTATGGTTTTCCAATATATTTTTGGTGGTGACCGGTTTGCAGAAAAGACCAGAAACGAATGTGATCTTCTGTGAAAGAAGCCATAAAGAAAAGGTTTGTCAGCAGTATTGTTGGTGTCTGTGTATATTTCCATTGGTGTAACAGCTGCTGTTCTCTTTTACTTAGCAGTAATTGAACAGGTAACCTCTGAAAATTAGAAATGGGACTTGTTGTAACTAGCTGAGGCCATAGCACGTTTTACTTTCTTTGGTCTGTACAGAAGTCACTAATGTGTTATTTAATGGGGGGTGGAAAGGATTTGTGTTCCTAAAATGTTTGGGACTAGGAAGATACCAACAACTGTGACCCGATAAAGGGCAGAGATCCTGTCCTTTATGTCTATCAGTGTTGACTTATGCATGTTTATTATTTTGCATTGCGGTATTATCTAGGTATCCTAGCTCTTAAGACCCTCTCAGGCTGTATACCATAGAACATATCAAAAGAGAGTCCTCGCCTCAAAGAGCCAAAAACCGAAATAATTCAATGTAGCAGAGACGGGATACGTTCTTTTGGAGAATGCGATGTATTTTTCTCATCTTACGTCACTATCTCAAGTGAGCGCACTATTTGCTTTACAACACTGCAGCTTATGAAGTTCCTTTTTGGAGTTAATGGTTCAGGTGAATGCTAACATGAAGTAAAAGAAAAAAATTCTTCAGTTCAAAGTGCGATTTGACTATTTCATTCTTTGTGCTGTGTAGATCCTATTATGAGACCCTTGATGAGGCATAGAACAAATTTGGAATATGCAATAGCTCTCCATCAGGGCAGGCTACAAAGATCCTCCTCTTTGAAAGGCCCCTACCCAAGTTATGTTTAGAATAAATAGAACAGTTGAAAGATAGGTATGAAAATAGCTTTGCGGCTGGTTTGTTTATGATGTAAAGAGTGATGACAGAGGTAATAGTTCTGAAAGAGCAGTGAAATTTGGTATTGTCCATTTTGATGCATAAAATGCACGCAAAATTGTTTGAAAAGTGCAAGTTGATTAGTAAAAGGAAATTTGCAGTAATTGTAGTGAAATGAAAAAAAGGAAAGAAGGCAAGAGCATTGGAAAGAATACATTTAATTGCATGTAATTACTTGATGTATATTTCAATCAGGGAAAGAAAGGGAAAGGAGCATACTAAATAGTGTTGGTGTGGCAATTACTCTAAGATGATTTTCTCAAATGACTGAACTTTTGCGTGTTGGTTTTAAATTTAAAAAAAAAACCACAACAAACCAAAACCAAGCAAAACACTAAAACTATTGTGAGTTCTTTCTAGCTATGTCTGAAAATGGTCATAAGAAACTCTTTGCTGCGATCAATCAAAATGCTTTGCCATGTCCATCCCGTGCATTTGTACGTGTAGACAAAATGAATGTTCTCTTGTGGTAATGTTCTGTAAGCATGTTAGGTAGAATAAAAGTTTAACAAAACCTTAACCATCAGTGTAAAAGTAAAATATTGTATGTTGTTATATGATGTCACAAACATTTAAAAGTGTGAGCACTCTAAGATTGAGCTGCTCAGTTGAAGGGGTTTTTGGCATATCAGGTTTGCTAGCTTTGAACGAATTACGGTCTGGTTCGAAATAAGAATGCATGCGTGGTGGGAGGGAAAGTAGAAACAAACCAGAGGTGAGGCAAGGTTCCTAGCATGAATTCAAATGCTTTAGTCTCCAAACAAGTAATTGGACTATGCTAAATAATTAATAAATTAAAGATCACCTCCCATCTATGATTTTGATCTATATTCCCCATAGGTCATAAAGTTTAGGGGTGGAATAACTTGTCCTGTTTTTTTTACTGCTTCTTATCCTGGAGAAATTCATATGAATGCTTACCATTTTGGATTTAGGGATAATGCAAGGGCATGCTTCTACTAGTGACAAGCAAATATGTGGACTCTATGATCTTGGGGGTCTTTTCCAACCTGAATGATTCTATGATTTGGAGGGGGACGGGAATGCACGTTCTGAGTTATGGAGGGATTTTTTTCTTTCTTTCTGATAGCATCTAATAGGCACATTATACATTTCTAAGATGGTAAAGAAAACATACAGTACTACTACATGGAGATGGTGGAATTTAAATGTAGATAGGTGGGCAGTCACTTAAGTATGGATCTCGGCTTGCGTGCAATCAGGGGACTTTGCTGGGGACCATAGTTAGCAATAGTGAACATCTTGTGACTTCTAATTGTATTTAATCCAGAAGAAAAGCTCTCCCGCGACTCGTATTGAAGTTGCATTCTGACGGATGACATTTTGGTCTGTGGACATACTAAGCCTGGCTCTGACTGGCACAGTGGGATAGCTGCAGCGATGTAGGGTTTGAAACACGGGTGACCTCTCTGGCTGCCTGGCGTGAGCTCTACAGTGAGCTACTACCTTCTCTGAGCAGGGAGCAGCTTAAAACTGCCTGGACTGCAGTAGTGCTGTTTACCACAACTGAAATATAATCCAAATCCTGGATGCCTTTTAAAATAGGCATCTGAATGCCATGTTACTAAACTCAAGCCTAACTGCCAAGCTACGTGCAGATGTGAGATTTTTCACGCTTCTCCTGGCTTATGAAGGTTGAAAGTCTGATTTGTTGGTCAAGTCTAATTCTGCTACGGTTCACCCCTTCCCCACCCACCAAAGGCATGTGTTCCCCAACTCCCCACCGCGAGGAGTTGTTTTCTACCAATGGACCAAATGTGGCTCACAGCAAAAGCTGAACTAGACTTATTGAGAAACTTAATAGGCAGTATATGCTTTTTCCCTTCTCTGCAGCAAAAGAACATATTGAGCTTTTTAAAGAGGTGAGGGGAGTTTCTACTAGCTGTGTAGCAGAGGCCTGGGGGAATACCAGTTGATGCCACCAGAAGGTGTTTTGGGATGCCAGTTGTTCCCTGCCTCCCCTCCTGCTGGGCCTCTGCAGCATAGAGTGGACTGCATAAATATAGGCTTACCAGAGAATTTGGCCCAGTATTTTAGATAAAGGTTTATCTATTGCTTATCATTTGTTTGGAGAAGAACGATGTGTAAAGTTCTAAGAGTCTGTATTTTTAAGAGAGCGCATGGTACTCCAGTGTATTTTTCATTGCCTTAGCTGACCTGGGAACCATTCTCCCTCCCCGTCCCCCCGTCTGTCCCCCCCCAAAAAAAAGAAAAAAAATTTAAAAATTAAAAAAAGGAAAATGTTATGTAACTTTTTTTGTTTCAGTGGTGATATATTATATTGATTCCCTTAAAAATGCTGTCTTATTCTCTAGGGAAGCCTTATCTTATCTGAATATGACCCCCCCAAAAATATAAAGGGCCTATGGGGAGATCCAGTAGTTAAATCTGCACTTGGGAAGCACCTGCTCTGCAGGTAAGTTTTCAAAATTAACATCTAGCTTTCTCCCAGCCTGTGAGGAGATGCAGATCTGGGGGAAAACTGAAAATAACAAAACCGTCGCAGTGTCATAAACTATCTTTCTCATCTTCTAAAAGGATGAAATATCTCAAAGCAATACAACTCAAAAGGAGTTGATGTGCTAGCTTTGAATGGAAACTGTATGGACAAGTATGTCAATTCTCACATATATGTTCCTATGGTACCCATGTGATTTTTTTTTTTTCGTAGCATGATGTTTAGCTCTTGCATACTTCAGAGCGTCACTGTGACCTCCTTTCTGCTCGAGGTCACTAGTTTGGCTGTAGCTAAATAGCTGAGCGTGGGTAGTGAGTGAGGGGACCGCAGCGTGGTCGTGTAATTTTGTGGGAGAACACGCTTGCTGATGGGATCCTGCACTGTCGGGCTACACTCGTCCTCCTGTCATATGGCAAGATAAGCTTCACATGGGGCTTCGAAGAGTGGAATTTTACAGTGTAAAAATTCAATGTAAAACCCATTCATCAGCCTTCAGCAATAAATAGGCATTTGGAATGGACATCTAGTCAAGGTGATTTTTCACCCTCTAGTCCTGTGGTTTTCATAAAAATTGATCTGTTTGCATTGTTATGGACAAAGGGTTGACTTCAGAAACTGAGCCATGTTTTTCAAATTCCTCAGTGAAATTGCCTTTGCCCTGAGGTAACAGGCTCAAGTTCTGAGATTTTAATAAAAAATAATAAACAAGAAAGTAAGAGTTAAATGTCAATGATGCTAAATTACTGCAGCTTTGCAAGGCTGATTAAGAGCAGATCAAATCAACTTCCTACCATAGCATTCAAAATTGTTCCTGTAAAAAAGCAGTGTATGAAATTTAACAAAAATGTCTTATTTCAGTGTCAAAGCTCAGTCCTTTCTTAACCTTGCATAAACATGTGGAAGGAATAGTTTTTTTCCTTTTAACCAGGACTCTTACTGATAATTCACAAAGGAGTGGGACATCAGCCCTTCTGGCAAAATAATTGAACGAGTTGTTATCAGGGATTGATGGTTAACTTGTCTATTTAATGATATACAGGAGTTAATGACTTTTTTTTCAGTTTACCAGATCATACTTTCTCCTTATATATCACTACTGTTTAAAAAGCTATTGTTTACACTTATGTTTTAATTTGTAACAATGTCAAGATTACAAAGATTTAGTAGATCAGTGATTCCTGTATCATAACAGCTTCTGATAATGCCTCACCTTCACTCTGGAGGCTTCCAATAAGGAAAGGGCAAATGTGGGAATCTGGGATTTCCCTTCTAAGAAATGTTGGTAACGGTAACATGCCTCAACAAACTTATGCTCACACAATATTCATACAGTGGTGAAGCTGTTCTTGGAAAACTTCCAACTGTCATCTTTCTCCAGGACTCTCCAACACCTACAGCTGTAGTTTCTGTACCGCTAGAACCAAAAAATGGAGATTTGCTAAAACCTTGGGTTCCCTGGGTGCTCCCTGGGAAGTGATGCACGGGTCCGATGTAAGGAACTGATCACGCAGAAATAATCGATCAACCAAATACTGTACTTCTTGCTCTGCAATGTGTGTGATCGTCTTGGTAGCTTTCAAAGGAGTACACTTAACATCTCTGTAGTTGTGAACTTTAAAAAAAATTTCACTTTCTTCTTCTGATGCCTCAAAAACCATCTTCCTTTGAGCCCAAGGCAGACTTTCATGCTTTCTGCATTCAGTGAAAAAGCTTGATTCTCCTGTGACTGTCAGGTCTTTGGCTGCTCTGTCTGTGAATGTCTGTACTCTTGAGATATCTACTGTTGTAATTGATCTCCAAATTGAAAATAATAATGGAGAAAAGCTAGATAAGGACAGGGGAAAATGATACTATCATTCTGAGGAAAGAACTGAACTCATAAATGAACTTGGGACTGTTCCTCAGCATCTCTTAGAAACCTTTCAATGTGTCCTTTCTCAATCATGGCTATGACTCCTGTGCTGGGCAAGAAAATTAGGAGTAAATTCTAAATGGCAAATGTTGAGGAACCAGTCCGAGACTTTTAACATGAATACAGAATTATTTTTACTTCTCTATGGGAATGAGTTTCCTTTACTACTATAGTACTAAAGTTTTCCCAGGCCTACTAATATAAGTTTATTTCAGTATGAAAGATTATCTATGTTCTAGTCGTGTTTTATTTGGAAAACTTTGCTCCCTGCTATGCCAGTGTCAGAACAGGTTCATTGGTGGAATTTACTTCTGCGAATGGGGGGGGAGGTCAGGTCTTAAGCTGGTGTGCTTCTTCTTTGTGATAAGTGTTGTCACAGGTGGTCATGTAACTGGTAGTATTTTCCTGTTCAAATATAAATAATATCAGTATGTTTCTAGAAAAATGGAGAAGTAATAAAAAAAAAAAACCAAAGCAAACTTAGGTCCTAAAAAAAAAATAAAAAAAAAATTGTCTTCTCTGCATCTCTGTAGCCTTTTTTATATTTCACTGTGATGGAACACCATGCAACTGAGTGGAGAAATATTTTCTAGTTCAGAGTGTAATTGAGTAGAATCTGACTTATTTTGGGCTGCACACAAAAGTGAGTATAAATCAAGGTATTAACAAGACCAAGAGAAAAGATGATTTTCCAGACCCCAGAGTGCCAGTGCTGGAAAGTTTATTGTCATGGAATTTCCAGCCACAATTTACAGACTTGAGAGGTTTAGATATTTTGGATACTTTTCAGATCAGCAGAGTCTGCTTGGCACGCTCTCTGCTCCTATGGCAGCATTTAGTGTTATGACAGTGTTTTATACAAGAAACAAGATGGCCTACATCAGGAAACCTCAGCAGCTTTATTTTAGCAGTAGCGTTTCCATGAGGAAGACCCACCGCTACTATTCCCTATATCCATGGGTCAGTGTGGATGCTGAAAATGGTTTAGAAGGTGTACGAATTAAAGGCTTATTTTCCATAGGCTGTAGGTGTAAGCTCAGCTGCTGGCCACTTTTAATACATGTGGTGTTACAAACAGTTTGTTTGTGGTAGTGAACTTGATTACTTATCTTTCTGGCTCCTCTTTTTCTTTTTTTTCTCTTCTTACTGCTCTGAGATCAGCAGTTAAACTGCGGGGGCATGCAGTTCACGGGCCCCTGGGGAAGGAATACTATTAGTGGAAGTTCAGCAATTATACTTTATCGTGAGACCCGGAGTGGTTTCTTTGTGGTGGTTATCTTAGGAAGGTGCTCGCTGGGGGATCCACGTGTTCTTACTTACCGGCTTCTGAGGGTGACATTTGCTAGCAGGGCCAAAAACCCCACAGGTTCGCTGCGTGTGAGCAGAATTTTTGAACAGGCAGCGTAGCCTGCTGTAATTGCATTTCCTTTTGTCTCTAATCAGCAGAATTCATCTGCCGGGGTGTTTCTTTCCCAGTTTTTAGGGTGAGTAGGACCACTCTAAGGTCCCACTTCTCTTATCTTCGCTAGGATTCATCCCGCACCGAGTACTCAGCGCTGCGTTGCCGTGAGAACGACTATCACGAAAGGTACTGTGAAACTTGTGATCTCTTCCCTTCCTGATCCATAAAAGTGTTTAGCCATGACAGTACTTCTATTCAGTTCGTGTCTTAAGAAACGTCGTGGTAGGGCTGAAGCTGTTGACTCTGCCGTTATTGGATGACCCCTGGCATTCCTCAACTAACTCAGAAGTTAGAGACCGTGAATTTCCCATGTGTTGTGAGGTGAAATGCAAAATCACTTTCGGGAATTACTGCAAAGCCTTCCGCGAAATCCATTACTTAAAGGCAGAGAGAAAAATTTAGGTAGTAGCGACTGACTTCCAGCTGAGATAATTTTGCAAGGCTGCTGCCAGGGAAGAGGCAAGAGCTCAACCCCCTGACTGGATTGAAAGCAGCCGTGCTGTGAGTAGCTACTGAACCTGGAGAGAAGATCTAGGTGCTTGTTAAGCTACTGAAAGGTGGATCTGACAGCTGCTCCTCATGAGGATAAAAACATGTGAAGCACACAGTCTTTTGAGAAACGGAGAGTTGAATGTTCGTTGGTTCTTTCCAAGTGACTTCTAGTGCCAAGGATGCTCGATATGGGACGATGTCAGGGATATAAATAGCAGGAGACAATTAATCGCACACTGTGAATGAGGAAGGACTATGGTGTTCAAAAATGGTTTCTGCTTGGCTGTTAGGATGCAGAAATGTTAATTTTTCTACCTTGGGTTTACTTTGGGGTGGTGATGCCACTTAAAAATGTTTTCTCAAGTCTGAGAGTAGTACTATGGTTATCTGTGGCTAATCTTTTGAGTCTCTTTTATTAGGTTAGTTTTAACATACATCCTAGGCCTTGGTCTTTTATCCCTAGGAGCCGGTGGTTTTGTTAAATCAAAATTAATCTCATAATATGTTCTTCCCTTATTAAAATTTTTTTCCTGATATATGCAGTTGCTATTTTGTTTCTTTCAGTGTCTCAGCAGCATAAGGGGGAAAATCTTTTTAAATAGATCTGGGCTGAGGCTCTAATGCCTGTCCTTTTTCTGCTGGCCTCAATTGCTTTCATACTTATTTTTACATTCTCTTTTCATGAAGAGGCACTGATGTCGTAAAGCGTGTCCCTTCTCCGAAGATTCTCATCAGTGAGGAATTATATTAAAGTAATGAGGCAGAAATTAGCTGGAATTCAAGACTTATAAAAAGGGAAATTGCCAAAAAAGAGGAGGTTTTCTCTGAGCACAAGTATCTAAATACAGTGTTCATATAATAGCAATAAAATACAATCTAGTGATGATAAATCTGCAGAAGGAAATGCTATTTGGATAGATTTCCCATTTTCTTACTGTGATAGAGGAAATAGCAAGAAATTCATTGCTGTCATCACAAAATGATTCTTTCTGTTTATGATTGCTCTGCTTAGTATTACTAAAAATTAAAATTGGCTTACTGAAAAAGCCTGCTATGAACTAGTCACAGCTCGCTCATCTCCAAAATAGCACTATTACATATCCTGAATCTCGGGAATGTGTGTGGGAAGGTGAGGGGGAAGGTGAAACAGTGCAGTGAGAATATCTGCTTCGTGCCTGCTCCATCTCTGCATTTTCACATGGAAATAATATCAGACAGTGTTCCTTGCTCTTTCTGTTACCCTGCAAATGACTCCAATAATCACAGCGCTATCAGCCTAGCATCAAAGCGCAGGGTCTTTGTAACGACTGGCTCCATGGATATTTAAAATGTGTGAGCTGGCTCTGTCTCTTCTTTACAGAAGCAGCAGAGAGGGGATGTTTATGCAGCCATTTTTGATCTTGTTCAAATTCTATTAAAAAAAAAAAAAAGCTTGATGAATAGCTCAAAAATCAGCTACTAAAATCCCTGCCTTGCAAACTAAATGGTCATACTTCTACAGTCTCCGTGTTACCTGTAACAGAGGTTTGCCTTGCTGCATATTGCAGCACAAAGGCTCATCAAAATAGTTTTAAAGGCTTCATTATTAATATTTATTAATATTACATTTTCTTATGCAAATGTTTTCTGGAAATAACTGAATCTTCCATTAATGAAACAAAAACATAACTGTGATTTATCTGACCGATTGCAATTGGAGGAAGGGTATATGTTTAAGCACCAAAACAAACTGGGAAATATTAAAGCTGAAGGCAACTTCAATTTTTGTCCTTGTGAGAACCTAAAAATGATACACTTCTAGGCCTATGACCTATAAACTGTATGGATTGTATGATTATAGCTCTACCTACAGCACAAGATTCGATCGGGACACTCGCTGTGCCGTTTGGTTCCCCTTGGAATTAAACACAGGCACTCGGAGGGAGAGAGCCTCGATGAAGTCTTACAGATAATCTTGATGGGGATGATTAAGAGATGGTGCCTGCATCTGCAGGGCACCTCATGAGTGAAGCCATAGTATCAATTTTCACAACTACAGGGCAACTTCTTTTCTATTCTTGCAAGTTATGAATCGGGCCAGAGTCTCATTTGGGCCTCATGGAATTAAAGCTATGTATACTGAATAAAGAAGTTCAATAACTTGAATATACGTGGAGATAGAGCAGTTCATAATTCTTGGGCTTTAATTGACTGAAGAGGTATTGTAATATAAAATGACCAAGAGGAGTGAAAGGAGTTCAAGTACCTATTTCTGATCCTGGATTTCCTGTAACATATGTATCTGAGTTAGCGTACTGTAAAGCTACAAATATCTGTGCAATGCATTGCCCCCTTAGTAAGTTTAACAAAAGCTCTGCACACCATTTCCTAAAAGCTCATAATTTAGTCAAATCAAGGGCTTTTCTTCCATAATGGTATGATTGTTTCTGAGTAGGGACTGCCATGGTGACAAATTGGAACTCTTAAATTTTTAGGTTAAAATGTTGCCCAGAAAGTCCCTGCTTTTTTTTCTTATAATGTAGACAGTATTATTTTTATTCTCATCACAACAAAAATGAGTAAAGTACCTTATTCAAGCTACAGAACAGATAATGGTAAAATATTAAATAGAAACCATTCTTGGGTAGAGAGAGGAAGCAGAAAATTTTGGACCAAGCAGTGACTATTTAGAGGAAACAATTGGGCAACCTCAGTTACGGTAACTACTGTTACCCTATTATAGCAAATTTATGGAAGATATATTTTCATGCCCTTTTACAGTGCTACACATAAGTAGGGCCACTGCTTAAACAGATTGACTCTTACAGGTAAAATGATGGATGTGTTTGGAACGGGGCTGCATTTCTGAATCTATTAAAATACTGTATATTTTATTTCATGCTTCCAAATTGTTTTGTTAAAATATGGTATTATAGCATGAGTACCGGTGGCACATCCTTATCGGTTTTGCTCATGTCGAACAGTTCCACATAAATATTCATGAGGAAAGTCTTTCTTTTGCTCACACTGAATCCTGGTCCTTTGCTCTAGAATTTGACTTCCAGCACAGCTGGGTGTCAAGTCCAGCGTAGTTCTCGACACAAATCATCGTGTCTGTCTATCAGAATGAACCTACTCCGAATGTACCTGTATGTGTGGACACACTCACCTGTGTCTGCACCCTCTCAGTGAATATGCATGTGTGTAGGTGAATGCATGTACATACATAGGTATAAAATGTACATAAAAGTTTTAGAAATAATTGTCATTGTTTTAATACGCATCTGTCTCCATGTACCCCAATATATATGGGCAGTATGTGTGAATCTACAGCATACATGTATTTATTCTTACGCGTGTGTGACCTACTTGGGGCTCTCTAGAACAGGCAGTTGTCCCGAGGTATAAAAGTCGCATTCATCAAAGGAATCATTTTCAGTTTTGCTATTTGCGCTGCCATGTTTGATATAATTTTTTTTTTAATTATTATTTAAAGTGGAAAAAGTCAAGTCTTGTGCGTTGCCATGTGCCGTAGCTGTGCCCTACCTCAGGGAGTGAGTCTAAAGAGAAATAGAGGGGGAAGCAGCAGCCTTTCTGCCCTGAGGGGCCAAGGAGGAGGAAGGCTTGAGCAGCTGCTCGCGGTGCCCCCCTGGCCATGTTTAGCAGCTGGAGCAAGGGGCACGTAGCTGGAAGATGGTCCCCGCCATGAAGCAGCCTCCTCCAGCACCCGTGAGGGGGGTTGCAGGCGTGAGAGCGCCTCGGAGCTGAGACGAGATGTTGAAGAATTTGATGTGAAGAACTAGGAATGATGTGTCTGGGGAAGATACTGCTGAATACAGTCTTAACTGAGCACTTGTTTATCACTCCTCCACCGTTAAAAACTTACGTTTCAGGTAAACAATATTATTGTATTCTTTAATTTTGCCTCGTACAAAATCTGATAGTGATTAGTTAGGGAAACAGAGCACATCCTTCAGATAAGTAATTCTTGTAGCTTCATGCTGGACTTTTTTTTTTTTCTTCAGACCTTGCAATCTTAATGTTAATATGGTTCATTTCTGTGTAATGATGTCTGACTTACAGATTCATAACACAGTAAAATAGGTATGTTCTAGTGATTAGCAGTGGATAGAAAATTCCCTTGGCAAGCAACAAGGTAGTGTGGAGAGCACTTAAAAACAAATGTGGGACTGAAACAGCTTGTAAATAGTGGTATTTGTACCTTTACAAAGAGCAGTTGTTGTTGAAGGGCATAAGCAAGCAATCTGTAGGTAGAAATAACACAATTTAGTAAGATTTTATGTGAATAAGCATAATCACAAAATACACGGGCCTATGTATATGTAGATAGATTAATTTTAAGACTAAAATAATTTCCGAAAGCAAAAAGTAAAGTGGCACTTCTATTATACTGACTGACATTTCATTATTTAAATGCCTAATGTGCATTTTGCTTTTGGATAATTAGTTGTCAGTTTGCAAAAGCAATTACATTTTAAATGTTACCAGAGTTTTTCCAAAGGGAAACTTAGACTTTTTATCTTGTGGCTGAATTGGTATTCAGAACTAAGTAAAGACTTGCACAAAATGCATTTTCCTTAGAGGGATATGTATTGGCAAACAATGGTAATGCACGGGCAGGATTCATGTGTCTCGGAAAAAGAAAAGATAAATCAAGATCTATAATCAAGTTAGTGCATGCTGCCATGCCAAGTACAAAGTGGTGGTTCTTCATCTGATTCACCCCGTACTACATGAATGCATTGTTTCTTACATACCTGCAGAACTTCCCTCTATTATATGGATGCAAATGGTTTTGTTTAGATTCTTACACAGTGGTTTCTCCCACGCAGCTTGAACTTTTCCCCCCATCCCCACCACCCTGGCCAATTAGGTTTCCTTAAATTCTTTTGTCTTCTGCATTTCATTCCTAGGGAAGATCATTCTTTACCCTTCAGTGCAAGTTTATACATAACAGTTCAGCTAAAAGACATAAACTTAAATGAGGGAAGTTAAAGCTATCACAGTAACATTTAGGTAACAATAAACATTTTTGCTCTGTAGGATACCTTGTAGGTATAGCTGCCATGTGGTACGTGGGCCCAATAAAAAACATAGTAGAGCTGCAGACCCAGTCGTAAGTGTAGGGAACTTCCTGAGAATTTACCGTAATAGTCGTGGAAAGGCACAAAGGTGAAGCAGCACCGCAAGCATTGTGCTCAAATGTTTTGCCATTATGCAGAAGTAACAGCATCTCGATTGCCCCCTGAGGAGGGCTTGGTGCGCTGGCAGCAAGGGAGTGCTCAGGGCTCAGACGCGCATGGCTACCAAGCATGGGAAAATATGCAAAGTCAGAGCTGCAGTACATGCAAATGCAGCGTTCCATCTAGCATCTTACAAAGTTGCGTATAGGAATCGTTTTCTACGTCTGGCATTTTTTTCCTGAGATTCCAGAAGTGGTACTATACCACAGTGGGGTAAGACCGAGGCTTTTCAAAGCTTTCTGTGAGAAACAAGATGGAAAGAATACCTAGTGGTAGACATTCACCTATGATATCCAAGTCAAAGTCACATTCGAGTTGGACTCGAATTTGGCTTTTTTGATACATTTATGCTTTTATTTGTCTTGGAGCTTTTCCATTTACTGCAAATTGATATTCCTTGAGAGAGCCCAAGTGAGATTGATAACAGCACTTACAGGAGAGGTCGAATACGAACATTCAATTCCTGCAGTCTCCCAGGTACAGAAGATTTCGGGACTATCCTAATAAACATATGGATTTTATAGTATTTTAAAAAGGCGTTGGTTAAATACAAAGGGTCTCTGTCTCGTAGTCTTTTTGCTTATCACAGAAGTGGAGTTGAAGGCAGTAGCTTTTAAACACTCTGCTGTGCCCCAGACCAGAAAATGGAAGTTTGCCCATTAAGATTGTTTTGCTTTTGATGAATAAACTACCTGGCAGTGTTGAGGCAGGCTGATGCTACCTATTATATTACTGGGCTAAGTGCAGTGACTGACTTAATGTCTGGATTTGTCAGGACTTTGTGTTTCGTTCTCATTGGAAAGGTGACAGCATTAGCACTATGTACACAATTGGCATAGCGCTGAAGGATGGGTAGCTCTTCTGTTGCTCCTAGATTTTGCTTGGAAACCTGTTCCCCAAGGACCTGGTTATGCAGTTGAATCCTTCTGGGCAGACATCTGACCTTCCATCAGAAGTGTATGCCTGAAATAGAAAATGAAACTTCATGCTTAGGTTTTGTTGCAGGATTGGGGGTCTTCTCCTCCTGTTTTCTTATGACATCTGTAAGGGATGACTATAGAAAAGCAGGCAAACATCTAAGCCCTTCTTAATTGCTATTTATACTGTCTCTGCAAATGATGATTTTAGCTATATTCCCACTTTATAAATGACGTATGTAATTGGGTTAAACACTCACACACAACATTTGTTGGTCAATTACCTCTTAAATTATGTACATTTCTGTAATTAGAAAATGCAATTTTTCTTCCACCCATAAAGCTTTTTTCTAAATATGTACTTAGTATATCTCAAATGATTACTTGTATTCGTACACAGAAGCTAAATCGAAAAGACTTTCCTACTAAATGTGTATGATACTATAATCAGCAAGACAACTTTATTTCTGTATGTATGGGGTGGTCTCTGAATTATGGACTGAGGAATCAATGGGTGTACAATTCCTAGACAAGGAAATCCTGAAAACTAAATGTGTTCACTCAGTCAACAAAGAAATCCACATATTTATTAAAAGAGCGGAGAATGGATGTTATAAAGTTAATATTATCCTAAGGCTCAATTATTTGTGGATTTACTACAATTCCAGTAAGAATGTTGAATTGTCTAGGAAAATGCATTCTTGCATGACACCTTTAAATACGCATAACATGAAATCTCATTTTACAAAAATAATTGAACTCTACCATGAAAACATTAACTAAAGTTGTTAATATTTTTACAGCTGTTTTCCCAACAAAACAAGGTGAAAACTAATCTGAAAACGACATGCACGATGTGTATGATTACTATCTACTCTGTGAATCTTATCTTTGGAAATGTCCTTGAAAAATTCAGAGTGAGGGTTTGGCTTCTTTGCTTCTGTAAAAGCTAATGTTCCTCCATTAGCGCTGCTGTGTTTATGCCGATTTGTACCTGATAATTTAGTATTGGATTCTTATTGTGAACAGCATTGAAACAAATGATGAATTCATCCCTTCTGTGAGCAGCATTTAAACATGTGCTCAACCTCACAGACATTTAAATGTTTTGTCCAAAATTCACATTCAGGCATGAATCCTAATAAACAGTAGAATGAATTGGCAAATAATATTTTTACTTCTTAAATGCTAATAATTTTTTTCCATCATTTCCTTTTATAATTATACTTGAGTTGGCAACCTCAATGTCCGAGCCATTTGAAGATGATATTATGTATTTTATTTCTTTTCCATTTCAGTACAATCTGTCAGTCTACCAGATTTACACAAGTATCTGTATTACTGTATGGGGCAGAGGATCACCAAGGGAAGGGAAGCTTGTAAATTGCATTGTACAAGCAGGATTCTGAAAATAAAATCAAATGCCACTTGTTATTACAGGTTGACTCTTTGCCAAGAGCTCTGTACTGTGGTACATTGTACAATAGAACATGTTCATAGTACTATGGTACATGTACCATAGAAATATAATTATCAGTATTATAATTGTCTACTAAATAAAATGCTAGAAAAGCTACAGGACGGAGCTCATGACAGATTGCGCCAGCATCAAGCCAGATTATTTTGAGATGCACGGGGAGTTTTTGCTTTGCAGTTTATACTCAAGTCTATCAATGTGCTGTGTCTGAGTGATTCTGAACAAAAGCATGCCTTAAAACTGTCCCTTCCCAGTCCTATAATCACTTACATCGCACGTGCATGTCATCTGGAGAAAACTTAATTCATATTAAGTTTGCTCAGAAGTCTTTGCGTTGTTTCCCCATATCTTCTTAATACTTCTCATCATCCCTGTCTCTCCTCAGCACCTTTGATAAACATAGGATTCATCCATTTTAGAGGCTGTGAACAGGAGAATACTGTCTTATATGTTTGCCAGGTGTTTAAAACTGTCTTATCAAGTTATCGTGCAGTTTCCTTACGCCCTTATTCTTCCTCTCTAGTATATTAAGTTTTTATGGAGAGAAAAGAGAAAATGGAACGAATTAGTCTTAGCAGTCAATCTCTACTTACTTAAGTGCAAATTAAAATTTATTTCATTGTAGTGCTGTAGGTAAAAGTCTTGAGTCTCTAAATCTTAATTTCTTAAGCCAGGTAATAGACAGCCCTAGCAGAGGAGATGCAATACTGGTCCTGATGGTCACCAACCAAGTGAGCTGATCGGTGATGTCAAGATTGGACGCAGTCTGGGCTGCAGTGATCGCGCACTGGTGGAGTTTGCAGTACTGAGGGATATGCCATACCTTTAAAATAGATTTCTATTGTCTTTCTTTTTAAAAAATTGTATGTTCTCGGGGACTCCCATACCCCTCTCTGCTGGAAGTCATAATTTGACTACACCAAAATTTAGCACACTTATTCTAATTTCTTGTTGAATTTTATTATGAATGTTCTGTACCTATTTACATTTGTACTGATAGAAATAGATTTAAGCAAGTAAAGATATTACTCCTCAGCCTCCACTTTTATTGACTAATCAGATCAGTCTTTTTTTAGGTTCTGCTCCCAAATAGGCTTTAAATTACCCTCCCAATCTAAGCAGGCCCTTATACTTATTTCAGTTCATCTATTTGTAAAACTGTTCTAGGTGAAATCTCATCAGGGCTTGAGTTGTACTAATGTTTGCAGTTCTACTGTATAGTATCTTTTTTTTTTCTGTAGGAGTACCAGTGACATAAAAGTAATAGGTAGGATGTGCTATTCTAAAAGGACAGTACTTTATGGTCAGTCTTTACAGCCACTTTTTGCATTTTGGGGTAATTTTTTATTATTTAAGTCATTCTCTTCCTTAGTCATTTCAGATTGATGAGTTCCAGTTTATAAGAGCAGCTTGGGATTTTTGCCCAGAAGTTGATCTTGCACATTGTATGTTTGAACTTAATTTCAGAGTATTACACCATGATATATTCTCTTGACAATTGGCAATACCTCTTACCTGCTTGTCTGCAAATTCTGTTAGGACATTCCTACTTTCTTTTCTCGGGACCAAGAATGAAAACTTAGTCTTAAAAATCCACTGCTTAAGATCTTCAGTTGCAGCCAGACATTTCCCTTTCAGCTCTCCCCACTCTATTTCCTTATGTTTATTTTTAGTTCTATTTCTAATCCATATTGTGTCCAACCTTGTGTGGCACTGTAAAATAGCGATCTGGACAACTGTAGTGTCATTAGTCCGACCTCAACAGAATGCAAGAATTTAAAAGAGATCTTGAGGGAAGAGATAACGAAAGCAGTTATAGGCTTGTTATAATTGCTGTGGTTCAAGGATATGCACCAGACAAGTTATAATTAAAGAAACAGAGATAAAGAAAAAAGGGTAGAAAATGAACCAAGGATTTGCCAAAGATAGACTGTGTCTGAATAATCAAACAGCTTTAAGTATGCTAACTGATTTTCTAAGAAATGCAGTAGATTAGATCTATCTGGACTTCAAAAGTTTTATGACTCCTCTGTCTAGAAAATCAATTGTCGTCTTGAAGTCTGCTGCCGTGAAACCCACAAAGCAATGAGGCTAGAACTGCTTTCTGCTTCTACCCTGGCTCGGGAGTGGTGGCAGAAGAAAATTACTTTAGTTTCTGGCCTTCTTCTTCTGGAGAGGAAGGCTATGTCGCTTGTCATTGCCACTTTGGACGCCTATAGGGCCTAGAATCAGTGTTAGTTATTTCTGCTTATGAGTGCACTTTTTCTGTTCTGGGGGGGATTACTGTGAACATTTTTGGGTAATAAATACATCAGAGAATCTGAAGAGGTAGCTCAGTAAATAATTTCTTGGTGCAAGGCATTCTGTCATATTCCTGACAGAAAGGATTTGCTTTGTACGGGGAAAAAAAAAGAAACTGCTGTTCCTTCACCTCTGTGCTGTTGTCCTAATCTTTTCTTTGTTGGTCCTCTTTCTGTTCAAGGAAGCAAAGAGTTGCATAGCTAATGTCCCCAAGCCCACCTTCACTGAGTAATCTCATTTTAAATGTTCCTATTACTGAGTCATAATCAAAGAAAAAGTGACTAAGGACTGCAGGAAGCTAGCTAGCCCTTACTCAGCTGTACATAAACTATTCACGACACTGTGTTTCTCTAGTATGTTTTTTTCAAAACTTCTAATGATGGAATCCAACTCCCTTCTCAGTGAAATATTTAAACTTTTTACCTATGTTTATGGTTAGGAAGACTATTTTAGCATGTAATCCAAGTGTCTTCATCAATTTGTGTTCATCCCTTTGGCCTTGTCCAGCTGCATATGGAAGGCAGTTTATTTCTTTCCTCTTTGTGGCAACCTTTTAATAGTATTTGTGCTGTCGCCTCAGTTGTCTGTGGTCTAGACTAGACTGAGGGTTTTTCCTGGTTTTTGTTGTGTATGTTCCATCTCTTCTAGCATTTTTATTATTTTTGGTGCTTTTCCTTGGGTTTTCTTAAATAGATTCCCACATTTTTTAAAGTGAGATGTCCCAGCCTTGACCCAGGACTTCAGGTGAGGCCTTATCAGTATTTGTAGAGTAGAAGGGCTACTTTGACTGTCTTTACTTATAATGCTACTTTTGTGCTGTGTCAGAAGAATTATGCTTTTCTCGACCACAATACTACTGAAAATAAGTAAATAAAATACAGCTTGCTTACTATGGGACTTTTTCCCAAGCTTTCACAAAGATTTACAAATACTGCACTAGCAAAAATGACTAACATGAAATTGCATAGCTCAAATCCTTCAGATTTACCAAGGACCCCAAACCCTGTTGACAAATGCTATTTACACAGTCCCAGCAATTTATTACTGATAATGAAACCATAGAGAGGCATAATGTAGTGTCAGACCTCACTAGACTAAAGTAAGATTAGTTGGCTCAGCATTTCCCTACCTGCCAAATCCTTGATCAGCATTGCTATCAATAATTCTATTTGCTGGCACCAAAATGCAAAAAATCCATGAGGTATCATAACAATATAGCGTAGCTTCCCAGTAGCAAATACAATTAAATGATTTTAGTACAAGAAAATAAAAAAAGCAAATACGGAAGGTGTGATGGGGAAGTGAAATATGCTGTTTTACAGGAGGTCTCAATGAAATATTTCTGTTGTGTTCACCCCCTGTTCACCAGCACGTCTCCCTGTTGTGATGGCTGCAGATGTAGTAGTAGGTAAAATTGTCTTGATGGATGGCTTGTAAGCAGAAGCAAAAGGGAAAAAAAAAAATCAATTTAAGAATAGTTAGTACTTTTTTTGAGGAACTGTACCGAAGGCTTTGAAAATCTTGTACTTTTTTTCAGAAGTTAAAGCCGATACTTTATCTAGGAGCAGTTGTAAATTTTCCTTGTACTATCAGGTGCTGTACTGGCCTAAGAGGACACTTTCTCCCGATCCAAGTTATATTCGTAATAAACTCCGTATTTGTACTAGCCACAGGATTCTTGCAACTTAGAATTTCTTCCTGTTCTGTTTTTTCCTTTCACAAATTCTCCACTGTGGAGAATAAAAGTTCCCCAAACTGTCAGGTGCGTTACAGCTTGTATGGCGCGCTGGTTCTATTGTTGACAATCCCCGTCTTTGCTCTGAGGAGCAGTATTACTTTCCAACGGAAGCCGATGAAAGTGGTCAAGTCAAGGACTGTCAAGTGCAATGTGACAGACAGATGAGTTTCTGCTTGGGAGTTTGCCCCTGGGACTTTGGGTGAATAAAGTTTGAGCAAAAAGAAAGCAGGCTGGAGGATCTGGGCCTGCACAATGCCAGCGTATCCCTCTAGAACTCATTTATTAAGCTCTTGGGGCTTATTAATTTTATCATCCTCGCAGACACAATGTTGTTAATGTGGAGGAACTTAACAGAGTTGCTGAGAAATGGTATCTAGATGGCTCGCCAAAATGTTCGAGTCACCCTTGTGACCTTCTCAAAAAGTTCCTCGTCTGCAGATTGCCCACTTAAGCAGCCAGAACCCTAGACACAGAGGAATTTGCAGAATTATTTAGCTCTGGTGGCTCTCCCCCAACATCATTCCCTGGAACCTCAAGTGGCACTAGGGACGGAAGTGCTTTACAGAGGAGAAAACAGTAGCTTTTAACCTCCTCCTCTTAGATGAACTGCAATGCACAGAGAATACCCAGCTTCTACGGGCTCTGGGCACTGCGTGTGATCAGGGAATGATGCGAGATGCTTCTTCAGCTCCTGGAGTAATGAGACTATAGTTTTTAAATAGCCTAGTACACCAAACCGCACTTAAATAATTGAAAAGAGAACAAACCTTTTAAACAGTGTTTCGGTATGAACCAGGCTTGGATATATATGTGTATATACATCTTCCTTAGCATATATTAATTACTAAAATATGTCTGTCTTTTAGAAGCAGGCTGTTTGCAAATGTGTACATTTAACTGGGAGTTTCTTGTTCTTTCTTACTGAAATTCTTTATAGATTGCTATGTTTTTGCTATTTTAAGAGCATTGATTTAACGGGTCTCCCTTGCCAGCCGTTCACCAAGGATGTCAGAGAGAGGAGAATGTGTAATGAAAATCTAGTACTATCTTCAGGAACGCTGTGTGAGGAATATAGTTGCTCTCCTGATAAAAACATTGATCCCAGGGGTGCAGAGAGGATGTGCCTACGTTAACTGTGCAGCCCCTGGGTCATGCAGCCAAGCTACATCCTTGGGCGATGCTTGTATCAGGCAGTTACTGCTTCGCTGGGTTTCATTTTGCAACTAGGTTTTTAATCATCGTCAACCAAGGCAAAATTAGAATCTGTGAGTGAGCCTACTAACTGAAGTCTATTCTGTGACAAGGTTGTGCCAAAAGATGACAGGTGCGGTTTTACAAGGTGCTGAGCCCACTCCTAGCATAGTTTATGGCTTTCTGATCCCACTGTAATCAAAATTGAATATATTGATGTATTCATCAGCATTACACAGAAGAGCTAGGCTCCACTGAAATGCAGTTTCAATCTCAACTCACTTTTGATGGATTGGTTTTGTTTGTGAATAATTCTATTTATTATCCCAAGTCCTTAATAAACACTGCATCTTCATTCATAGCCTCTTAATCTTTCATGAGATTGCATCTTGATGTGATTCTTCAGCCTTGTTCCTTATTATGTTTTATGGTATCTGCTGGATTGTATGTGGACTGAAATAAAACAAACTCAGTGAGCAAGTTTCAGATAATCCTTTGTTATCCAGTCTACAATTTTGGACGGTAGCTTGAAATACATAAGATCTTATTATAATCTTCAGTTTGCTTCTCATAGCTGAGCTGAGGTAAATCCTTAAAGTGTAAATAAAATGCAGAAAATTGCTACCAGACAGATAGAACAATATAACCTCGGAAATTAGAATTTGGTTCTGAGTTCACTGGCTAGCCGGTTAAAAGAATTCCTCATATGGAAAAAGCATTTATTCTATGTTACTATAATAACTTGTAAGACCCTCTGCAGGGAGTTCACATATTCACTTCATATCAGAATTCTCAAAACCTTGCTGTATAGTAATATGCTCATATTCTCTCCCAAAACTAGATTAAGTAAATAAAATTTAAGATTTTTTTTTTCTTATATATTTCTTTGCAAAATAGTAATGCTGGCAGTCTTGCTTATTTTGTCTGTATTAATGCAGTCTGCACTCGCTGTGTAATGCTGATGAATAAATCACTAAATGTGTAATAGCATCCATTTACTCTGAATGGCAACATTTTAGTCCAGACAGGAAAGGACTATTCTTGGGTTTGGGGTTTTTTTTTGTGGGGTTTTTTTTTTCCCCCTCCTGCTGTCTGAAAAGAAATTAATTGTATTTTGTGTTGCCATTATAGAAATACATAAAATTACACCTCACGATAAAGTAGCGGTGTATTTTCTAGTCTCAGTGCGAAGGTATTTAGCTTCTAGTTTGCAAGTAAATTGCTTTTCTCACTTCTGTTGCAGGGTGCCAGGATTGTAACAATTCTGTCAAAACAAGGCCTTTAATTACTGCACCTTTGCGATGATAGGTTATTAGTGTCCACAAAATTCTTGACAGATTACATGAGAAATTCAATAGAATAAAAAGTTTAATCATCACTAAAATGTGAATGAAATGGATTCCAAATCTGATGGACCTGTCACAGGAAAAAAGTTATTAACTTGATTTTTATAGCTTTTGCTGGTCCTTATGTTCTTACTGTACCAGTGACAAATGTATCTGGCGTACCAACTACTATTCTACAGGAATACAAAGGGGAAAAGGAAGGTCTGTTTTACACTGCTTTGAAGTCTATTTAATTTATAGCAGTGCAAGAGAAGTCAGTGAGTCTGGAGGAACTTACTGTCTTGCAACTCTGTGCAAGTTTTTATTGAGTATAGCTGTTTTAATTCCTTACAAGGAAGCACCACCATTTTTATTTTTAAAATACAGGCTGAACAGTACATGACGCCAAATATAAAATGAAGAGCAAGGTTAATGAATTTTCCTTTTTTTCCTCTGCTTATGAATTGGCCAGAAACAGATAGGGCAGTGTTATGTTGACAGTTGGACTCGATGATCTTAAAGGTCTTTTCCAATCTAAATGATCCTATGATTTCATTATATGAAATTACTGCTCACAATATTTGAATAGTTCTTGATTTGTTTGAAAAAGGTCTTTTACGAATATTTGATACTCAGTTTTTTGGTCGTATTATAGGGTTATATTCTGATCACAGACTTGTACAAGTGTTGGATCGTGTGAACAACTAAGTTTACAAATTTTAATTTCCTGAGATTGTAAACATCAGTTCTGTAATGCACTAAAATACCCTCACCCCCCCACCCCCCCCAAACTGCTGATTTTTTTTAAGCAACTGGAAATAATGTTCTTGCTTTTGGAAGGACCACTCTGGTTTAATAGCACCTGTAAGAAAGTATAAGATACTTTTCCCCCATCTTCCACTTGTCATTTAGTTTTCATATATAGTAGAAAGGGTGAAAAGGGAGAACACTTGCAATTTGTAGTAAGTACATCGTCCATGATGAAATTATGGTTTGTGCTGAGTCAATGACTTTATCCTTACAATGTATCTACTTTTTCCTTGTCATCGGTTCTAGTAAATATTTTCACCCAGTAGTTTATTATATAGAGGAAGCTCTTTAAGAGAAACAGCAGGAAAGCAATGATAGAATAACTGGCCGTTACGTTTTCAGGGTGTGTTACTGTACAAATATAAAGCAGTACAAAACAAGTACGCTTAAGTCCATTAAGTCAAGATGCCAAAAAAAAAAAACCACCTGAAAAAAACCAAAAGAAAAACAAACCTTTCATTAAGCATGACATTTGTTACCAACATTACCTGCCATAATGCTTTTCTTTCTGTTATATATTCTGCGAGCATACAGGGACCGTAGGTGGGCTGGCATTATCCAAAATTTTATGCCATTTGTGGACTGGGAAAGAAGCTGGATGAACTTGTGCTTACACTGACTGTTGTGGAAAGGGGACTAGTTCATAGTGATGGTTGACAATGTGCGGGTGGGCTGACTCATGTTTGGTTGGGGTTTTTTTCCCTCTATTTTGAAGCACCAGGTCTGTCTTTGTTTTCAGGCTGCACGTTCCACAGAAGACAGAAAGTTATCAAAAGTTTCAGAATGGCAAAAAGTTGTGACATTTCAGGCAAGGCTTGCTATGTCAGTGATATATACACAGGAAATTTTTAGGAGCCTGAGGACAGAAGAGATTATTAGAGGGGAGAAGGGTCTAATGGTTTGCAGAAATGGATCTACCAGCTACTTTGATAGACTGACTAGGATTCCTGCTCCATGAAAAATTTACAAGCATTGCCTTCCAGGATTACTGAAAAATCGGGAGAACTTTGATGAAATGCTGAACTAAGCAGAGGGTGATTGATAGCCACAGACTGCCACTAACCCTTCTCCTTGCAAAAGCAGCACAAGTTTCCCTTGAAAGGAGAGAAGAGAGTGCCTAACAATTGAAGTCTGGATGTTTTACTGCCAATGACTTCCTTAATTTATGTTCACAGTGACTTTTATTCATGCCCCAAGGATCTAGGAGGTTGGTAGACCTCCTAGAAAAGAGACCACTGGTACCTGGTGACTGAAGCAGTTAGAATGAAGTCAAACTGATGAGTCCAGTAAAACGAAAACTGTGATAGGATGGGTATAAATAAAAGCAAGTGCATTCGTGCAACTCATTCACAAATTGCAGGTTATTTGCAGATAGTCATGCTTGTAAGATGGATGACTCCATAATCACCGATGATGGTAAAGCTAATACTGTGAAACCAGCCATGCTGGTTTTCTCTATTCCTCCTCACACTTGTAAGATGGTTTTGAACACCTGCCAGGTTGGGGAGTAGGCTTTAGCAGGGGAACTTGGTGGGGAAGGGGGAGCAGGCAGCAGGAATATATTATATGCCTTTAACTGAAACTGAACCTATTTGCAGGAATATAATGGTCTCCTTAACAACAAATGCATTTCATATAAACCAGGAAATTCCTCTCTCTCCAACCCATAGTTTCCTAAGCAGTGGGCAGAGGTGGGCAGTACCTCCTGTGCTACGGTTGTGCCGATGAGGTTTTGGGGCCAGCCCAGGATTCCTCCTGGAACAGAGGCATCTCGGAGCATGTAGCAGGTCTGCTTAGTAGGGTGTTCCTGTTGACATCTGCTGGAGGTGGACAAGTATCGTCCACTCTAAGGTGGTTTTTTTATAAAGACTATTTTCTCACTGTGTGTCTTGGCCAGGTTCAGAAAAAAAGAAGGGGTCTTTTGTAGTCATTTGGGTCTGGGTAGTGTCAGGAGTTGACCTCTGTCTTCCAACTGTCTAAATTTCTGTTTCGTAGTGGTCTTAATTTTGTTGTGCCTCTTCTGAGGTATGTAGTCTGTTCCTGGCATTGGAATTGGACATCCTGGATGGCTGATTGTGCCAAAATAGCTTTGTAATGGTGTATGTTACTTCTTCTCCGTTTAAGACAGGGTCGTGAGAATATTGATTCCGTGTATTTATAAGGCTCCCTGACTTCTTTTTGACCATTTAGTAGCACACAAGACGTAAAACTGACGCTAGCAGTGAGCAGACAATATGGAGTAGGCAAATGATAAATGAAACGCCGAATACCGTAACATAAAGTAACTGAAAAGTGTAGGGAATAGAGAGGAAAGGTAAGTGGTAGTATGTGGAGGGTAAATGATCTGTGGGAAGACTTTTTGTATTTCATTGGAACAATTCAGTATGGCAAAATTTCACATACCAGTCCTTTAAGAGTGTTAATATACTTATGACAAAAGCTACTCATCTTACTGAAAAGAGCACTGACTGACCTAAGTAGGACTATTCACATAAGCAAGGCTTATCCACCAATCTCCTTCTTTCTTTGAATAGTAATATTGCACTGTATTAAGCCTAAGTAAATGTCAGTTGATGACACTTTTGTGGCTCCTTTAGGTAAATATTTCATGATGTAGTCTAGATTCTGTTTCTTTTCTTGGAGGCTTCACCTGTTTTTTTTTATTTTGCTGTGTTGCTCCATGCTGCTGCTAGCTGCTTCAGGGTTCTCTTTTTTTTACATTATGTCCAAAGAAAATACTAATTCATTTAAGAAAATTACCTATACAAGCAGGCTTTGATAGCAATAGCTGTGAAAATAGTTGCATTCACTGGAAGAAGCACTTTGCAAATTGCCAGGCTATTTCAGTAAAGCTCACATAGCATCTCAGTGAGTGAAATGATAGGGTTCATTTTTCCCTGTGTTTCCAGTGCTGAAGCATGTAGACTACCTAATTTGGACCTTTAGATAATTAATAATAGCCTTATATCATTAATGATTATATGCATGTTTAAGTGTTCCTTTCTTTTTTTAAACTATTGGCCATCTTTAATTAATACAGGTACGGCAGAGAGCACTTTGCTGACATTTGACTAATCCGCAGAGCTGCAGTGACGTGCTAGGTAAATTACATCTTCTGAGATTCTAGAATTTATATTAGGACATAGTAGCACTCGGTAACAATTGATGCCCTGTTTTGAGCTCCAGTATCAATATCATAGGAGCTTGTTGGGCAGGACTGTTCTTCTCTTTAATAATAGACTTTGGGTATTACTATTAAAAGAAATTATTGTCTTCTGTGAATTAGCAGCAATAAGTACAGATTTTCAATAGTGGTAACCAGGTGACTCAAAATGGTGTTTGATTTGTAACTCTAATTGTTAATCGGTAATTCTGTGATCAAGTTTCAGCATGTTATCTGTATCTCAGACACAGAGATAGTTCTTGGAACTACACAGCATAAACAGAAGCACAGGTTTATTTGAGAAAAGTGTGTTGTCTATCTATTGCTTCACTTTGGCCAGGTTAATAATTTGAGAGAGAAATGCTCAAGTCTGGTAGTTTAGTCTTCCTCATACAACTTTTTCCTTTAAACTTCCTTCATTGCGGCCAGTCTCTTGGGTTTTCTACCTCTTTCCTCTGGTTGAAGACTAACAGAAAAGTCCAGACTTCTATTCTTTCCATTTTTCTCAAAGGTATCACTGAAATTAAGTAGACTCAGCTCAGCTGAAACTAGTGGAATTACTGCCACAACTCTTCTTAATGGGTTGTGTCTGTGCTGTGTACCTCATTCCACAGACTCACCTTTTCTGAGTAATTCTATGCTATGCAATACATCAGTGCTGTTTTACACTAGCAGTTTCTTATTAACATCCAATTTAAGAAAGATCCACACTTGAAGAACTTATCCTTTCCTTTATGACATAATTATACAGAAACCAGTTAGTGCAGAAAAGAAATTATTTTTTTCCCATCTGGAGCTGAGGTGCTGAGGCTGCTAGACTCTTGCTTGTAGGGCTTTATGCTTAAAAAGCAAATCCAAAGTAAGCTGAGGCATTTTTCAAAATTTATCACCTTTAAATTAAAAATAAGTAACCCGATGCTTAATTTAACATTATGTTTTTGATTAAATTAATTGTTGTCTTTGACTATGTCTTATAGATTTATGTTCCTAGTAAGCATGGCTAAGCCAAATTCTCTGTTAGCTGAACGCTAGTGGCTTCAATTAATTTTATGCATTTGTAGCTTTGCATAGTTGTATTTTAAGGCTAGACTATTTAAAGAAACATCAGGGAATTTCAAATTTAAGGTCCTTGGTTTTTTCCCCCTTTAAAAAAAAATCTATCATGCTCTAAACATTTGACTTCGGGCTTCATACACATATGTTCTTGTTTTTAGTTAATAGCCACAAGCAAATAAAAGATGAAGATTATGATGTCTTCTAGTTCACTGAGCAATTGTTTCCCTGCAAAGGCACAAGTGTTAATCTTCCACAATCTGAGCACTGCATATCATTAACTATTAGAGCAGTAATTGTTGTTGCTCACAATCTCTCTTCAGATGCGTATCGAGATTGCTTTTTTTCCTGGCTATATTACATGACAGGACCATATGCCTTTTATGATCAACAAAACCTCAAGATCCTTCCTGTCCTCAGTTTCTACAGAAAAAGCTGTAATGGTATTGGATCTTGTGCTTTTCTTCCCTGTTAAACCTTTCTCCCCTCCCTATAATTAAGGCGAAAGGCAAAAAGAAACTACCCCTACCTGCAAGTCAGGTACACTACTCTCTGTCTGATAAACACCTTTATTGCTGGCTTCTTGGTCTTTTAAACCTTTTGCAAAGGCCAGTTGTGTCCTTTCAGGGAAGTTCAGTGGTTCATGGCCAGATGGGCTTTGATGCCAGAAAGCTCGCTTACAACATCAACTGCCTCTTGCCTGTTTGTAACATGTGGCTTCGAAACAAACGCCGCAAACTCTACTGCACTCGTATCACCCTTCTACAAACATCAATGAACACTGACACACACAACAGAAAACCAAGTAAAACAAATTAATTTACCATCTGGAACACACAGTGAGTCTACACTAATATTTAGGGTGGGTCAAACTCGAGTTCACACCCTCAACGTTTCCGTGCCAGGTAATGCAGCAGTCCCTGTGCAGATTTTGTCTTTGGACCAAAGCCAGCCATACCGTGAGAGCCACACAAGGCCATGCAAGGCAGAAGCAGTGATCTGCCATTTGCTGCTTTCCCCTTTAGAGACGACGTAGAGTTGGAAGATCGAAGAAGGAAACTGGGATCGTTTGGAACAGTTCCTGCGTGTGAGATGCATAAAGCAGGCGTGCCTCAGAAAAGGACGGGTGAGGGAAGAAGCTGTTTCAGAGCTTGACCTCCTGTCTAAAAATTAAATACAGTTTTACAGCCTAGAGAGCAAGTGCCTTAGGGTAAAACTTGGGGATTTATAGTATTACAGGAAGGCAGATAGGAGTTGAATAGGGTTTCATAATGAAGCTTAAGGTCAATGTAGTCCAACGCTGATCCTTCCTTACAAGTGTCAGGTCTCATGTAAACTCCCCCTTTCCTTGCTTGCCTTGTCTATTTTTGGCTCCATATCCAGACATATGAAAGATATAGCTGGCTATGATTCATCTGGAATTGGGTAACATTAAAATACAAAGGAAGATAATCTTCTCATCCCCCCCCCCATCTTTTCTGATTATTGTGTTCATCTAAACCACTTCAGTGAAAACTAATGGTGTGCAAACTTTACAGAATATATTTAAAAGCTTATAAGAATAATGAATAAATGTCAGTTAAATAGAGTTTGGGTAGAGGTTTTTGTCCATATGGTTTGAATGATCACGTCTGTGTTCATAAATGTAATAACTGTATGCTTATGACAGTAAAGTTTCAGTGGATTTTAATTGCTGTAATTGCCCCTCCATTATTCAAGAATTTTAGATAACAGACTTCCCTTCTGTTAAATTCTCTTTACTAATTTTGTCCTGGACTCATGTTATAAGATACTTAACTTTGTTAAAGATACCGGCCAAGCACCATGCTCAAGGATGCTGCTGCTTATGACGTTCTCTATTCTAAAGAACCAGGTTAAGGCTTTTTTAACCAACTGCTCTCTGAATTCTGTGGCCAATTACTAGGTACTGACTTCTAACAGAGTAGAAGACGTAGACCTTGTCCACATATCTGGATAGTAGCCACGCATAGAAAGACAGACTGAGAGTGAGCTTGCTTGTTAGAAGCAAAACTATTGTCTAAGCGGGGTGTTATGTTTTGCCCTGTCTAGTATTTCTTTGTAATCCTCTTGAAATATATGTCACTCAGCTCCTAAAATAATTTTATCTATGTTGATACTTCTGCCTCCAAATTGCTTCACTTGCTTCTTTCAGGTAAGTCCTACCTGATAGTGGACTTATTGTCAGGTTCATATTCCTTATCCCTGAGCGTGAAGGCCCAGAACAGCTTGATCAGTTTTCACCTTGAACTTTTTTCATCCTTTATTCCTTTGCTATGTATGCCTTATACCTGGAAGTAGTTTGCTGCCTTATTACACCAGTCTCTGACATTCATTTCGTTTAATCTCCTCAAGATTCAGTTCTGCCAACTGCCCCAAAGCAGACCCAGACATAATCTCTTATTGAGGTTATTGTCAGCAATGCTATCTCATTTCATGTTTTTACAGCTCTAAGCACAATTAGCTTTCAATCTTGACTGGCACCTTTGGGCAGCACAGAACGCATATAATGCACAATAAGTGAGAGGGTGGATATTTCTTCTTTTTTTTTTTCCTTAATAACTCTTGAACTTCTATCACAGCGTGATCATAAGCTAATGAGTAACACTAGATGACAAATCCAAAATTGATTTTTTTTTCCAACAGAAAAGAGGTGCTGCTTTCATAAAAGCTCCACAAATGACCTTTAAATCCTCGTACTTTTAATTTATAAGATGGCTATGAATGGCCCAGTACACTGCCTATGCATATAACAGTATACCATACAAAATATATATGACCTTATTAGTCACTCTGCACGGCTAAAAATTACTGTTGTATCACAGGTTGTTATCTGAGAATGAATTGAAAATGTGATATTCCGCACTGTAGCATATTCCGATGTTTTCTTTCCAGACTCAGTTTTGTGGCAAACCCGACTTAATGTGACTGCAAGGTATAATAGATTGTCTCACAAAATTAAGAGTTTAACAGCCCCTTTTTTTTTTTTTTTTTTTTTTTTTTGGTGGTGGTGGATTTTTTTGGTTGGTTGGTTTGGTTGCTTGTTTGGGGTTTTTGGTTTGGTTTTTTGGCTAAAAACCTCTCAGGACTCAGAGATGTGCTTGCTTTCTCTTTCCAGAAGTCTATATTCATCCTGTTCTCTTCCTTTAGCCTTTTTAAAGTTCTCATAATTTCTTGTTTCTAATTGCTTTTTGGTTGGAAGGTTCCATAGCTTTACCATAACAGTCTTCTGGGATGATTGCTCTGCTTATGAATATGGGCCATCTACTGTCTATAAACGGAAATATTTACAAGGGAGAATACTGAGTCCTTATAAGAGTAGAGTTCTATAATAAAACAAGAGCTATATGATAAAAGTAACTGCCATGCATCTTTCAATAGGTCAGCTGTTCTCCGGTCACTAATATATCTTTGCCGATAACTTCTGAAACGCTGTAACACTCTAAGGCACTTCAAACAGCTCACAAATCAGCCTTCCAGTTTTTAATGTTTTCTCCTTCTCACCACAAATGAGATCTTTCCCCTATTTTTTTTTGTCTAAAATTTCTCTGAAATTGTGTTTGCATGCAGGCTAGTGTGAGATTGTTTTCAGTATAAGGTAAACTGAAGTTCTTTTGTGAATCTTTGTTGAGGAAATGCTGCAATTTAAATCTGTTGGAAGAATTGGCTTTTAGAGAGGAAGAAATCCTTGAAAACATATGTGCACATTACATATACAAATATATGCACACTGACATGTGTAATGAGCAACTGCTCTATAACTGTTACTGAGCTGCCAAAGCAAGATTTCACGATGCATTGAAAGGCAAACCATGAAAGTCAGGAGTTGTTGTGGGGTTTTAGGGTTTGGTTTTTTTGGATTGGGTTTGGTTTTATTTTTGGCAGGACATATAATCAGCTAACAAACTGATATAATAATAAAATTTAATATATCCTTCAAAATAATGATCTCACCTGAGCCAGAGTTAGCGTTGCTTAAGGAGATTGCCGGTTATCATCACTGTATGAAGAAATGGAAGTGTTGGAAACAACCTACCTCCTAAGAGCAAAAAGAAGAAAATTCCCATTAAACGCATCACCCCTTAAAAGTTTCAGTTTATAGGAGTTAGAAATTATGTCCTTGTGCAGAAGACAAAGAGAGCAAAGTGTCACTTTGGAGGGGATATAAGGTAGGGACAAAAAACTGCACCAGCTCTAGCAGCCAGTGTCCACAGCTGTCGATGGGGCTTAGAGCTGCTGTTTACAGAAACGTTCTGGTTTAACCCTGATTTCAGGTACCTGTCAGATGTCTAGGGTTCTATTTGAACCGTGTATACTGCCTAAAAAAAGGAGCCTGCCAAGGTATGAGACTATTTTAATAGACTATTGGCATATGCCTGGTGTCAAGGGGCAGTTTAAACAACAGCAATATGATTACCTACGCTAGTCAGAGCAGGCTACAGGCTGTTGGGTTGATGGGATGTTGGTTTGGGTTTTTGTTCTTGGGTTTTTTGTTTTTTTTTTTACAGCTCTTCCAAAGTTTCCATTTATTTACTAAAATCTAATCTGGAGAGATAGAGACAGTGCCAGATAATAGAGGGTTTGTTCTATTAAAAGAAGAGCACAGTAACACATTTCTATACTATTTTGTGATTAGTGTATGTCAGGCACGCACTCTATTGCAAACAGTTTTTGGTATTAACCACTATAGGATTCAAGCTATATTTGTTTTGTCACACAGACATATTCCTGCTATTAACTTTTGGATAACACCAGTGCCTCATCTAATGAAAAATAATGGCTTGAAGGACTCAGTAGTTTGCTTCTGGAAGAATCCAACTGTAGGAGAGAAGCACATCACACTTGTGTTGACCAGTATATTGTGCCATGCTCTGTTTCAGTGTATTCAATCCCTTTTTTTCTTTTTTCTTTTTTTTTTTTTTTTTGGTAGGGATGTATGAGAGAAAAATATGTATGAATTTTTTATTTTTTTTTTTTTTAGCTCCTGCAGTCTCTAAGGATCTGAGCATTTGATACGGTTGATTATAACATTCTATTGGATAAATTAGCCTCCTAGGGTTTGATGGTTCAACTCTGAAATGGATCACTACATATGTAAATCTAATATGCTAAAGAGAATAATCTTTTCAGGGATTTTCCACTTATGTTCTTTTAAAATAGCAAAACTGGTGAAACTACTACGTGCCATTTTGTCTCATATTTCTGCATTTGCATATTTAAAAATCTTAATTCTGTGCTGTGATATGCTTCTGCTTGTTAATTGCGTAAATGCTCATGTGCTGGTGATTCTATGAAAAGAAGGGGGAGAAGAAGTAAATACCCATTAAAAACTAGCCAAGTTTATTTCTTCCATTCTAAATTTGCAGTTATTTTGGAAATGAGACTGTTTACTATTGCTTAAAAGTGCTGAAGCTGAAAGATCTGGAGACTGAAACTCTCTCCATGAAATCGGTAAGGTCAGCAGCAGCAGTGCTGGTTTCCTTCGTGTTGTTCTGCTAAAACACCTTAATCTGTCCTGGGGGACCTGAGCTAATCACGGCTTTTCTGTTGAGGCCATCAGCAGGGATTTCAGCTGCTGCTAGTCCTCTCCTGGTTTCCCCAATTTGGACACTTGTCTTGCTACAATGAAGTCATTAGAAAGACAACACTCATTAAGTTTCTTCATAAATACTACTCTGGATCTAGAGATACCACTGTGAAGTAGCTAATCCAGATCTTGCTCTGTCTTGCAAGGTGCTTGTGGCAGGAGACACGTTGAGTTACTGGACTCGGTAGCTTTGGGTCTTCTCTAATTTCTACTAAGTCATTTCAAGCCTCAACCTGTTGAGAACTCGCAGAGTCTTTATTTGCTCTGCTGCTGGTTTGCTCTCACCATCAAGGGGAAGGCTTTAGATCTAGGAGTAGTTGCTCTACAATTGCTCACGTTATTTTATTCCGGCTTAAAAAGGAGCACCTTCCTATCTGGCGAGGTGGGTCTGTGCTCCACTGATCTGCACCATTTGGATGGTACCAAGCATCTAGAAAGTGCAAGCAAGAATCTGGTCTCATATAAGTAAACACCAACATTAATAATGAATGCTGTACCAGTGACTAGGTCTCGTATTTTGCCCTAATTTTAAAATAATCCTGACTTTTGAACATTGACCTTTATGCTATTCATAAGTGACTTAAAACAAGTATTCTCATGCAAATAAGATAGCAACCTCTTGAATGATTTTCTAATGCATCTTATGTTAATCATTTTACCACATTTTTTAAAGTGAGGAATTAGTAGGATTTATTTACATCAGAAAATATTTGGGCTCTTTAGAGTGATGGCAATATCCTGTCTATGACCAGTTTGGAAGCAATACCCTTCTAGCTGCAGCAAATAGGGCTTTAAGAAAAGCATGTTATCTGAGCTAAGGGTCAGGCCCTTTTATTTTAGGGCTAGAAACTGACTCCCGAAATGTATATAACCACAACCCCCAAGATTATGGGATGTATGATGCTTATTCTGCTCTGCCCTCCTACAAAAAGGTGATAGAACTCAAACAGAATTAAGGGCTGTGTGATTTCCCACACGATGAAGGTGTGTATGTGGGGAGGGCGTGGTTGTGCTATGGAGTTACCATGTCCGTTCACTTCTTGATTGGTAGATGAGGGATATGGATGGAAATGGAGAAATTGAGAGGTGGTTCTGAAACTTAAAGGACTTATTTCTACTGGAACAGCTCTTAAAAACTGTTGACAAAAGTATGCTTCAAGCCTGCTAGTTCCAAGAGAGGTAGCTAAAAAACCCAAAAGATAGATTAAAGATAGCTTTGAATTCACCTGCAAATACAGATATGTACTGTAAAAATATTACCACTTTGGATGATTTTTAAATTCTCAGATTTGTAGAAGGCTTTGAACTTGGAAGAAAAAAGCAGAAATGGTTCATAAAGAATATTCATTTGTTATTTTCATAGTCTCAAAAATATGCTACACAGCCTGCAAAGAGTAAGGATGGTGCCATCTTTTTTGAAGAATTCCAATATAAATGGGAATTCAATCAGGGGATGCAATGTGGAAAACCAGAAAATAATGTAAAAAAAAAAAATCACATGCTTGAATAGCATCATACTTCGGGCAAACCAGGAAAAACTTGGAGTCTTTCTCTTCAGGAAGAGTGGACTAGAAATGGACTTCTGGAAGAATTTTCTGAAGCAGCTTTAAGCTATAAGCCCTGGTAAAATAGAGTAAGAGAAACATGGAAGAAGCCTAAGATAGAAGCAAAAGACACAATAATAGTAAGGTTAGCTGTATGGGTGAAGCGATTGGCAGCAACTCGGAAGTTCTGTTTGTATTGACAGATGTGAAATTTTACAGCCACTGTTTCCATACCACTGCATAATTGATACAATTCTTGTGCAAATTTCTGCTTTTTAGTACGCGCATCATTTTAATAAATATATTACCTGGCATGTTTAGTTTTCTAATACTTCTTAAGATTCACAGCGATTAGAATTAATTTGCCTTTCAGGATATCTCCTTCTCTTCCTAGCACCCTAAATAAAGCAACTGACATATGGCTTGTGTAGCAGATGGACTGAGGGTAACACATAGACAGCTGTATATATTTGGCACACAGGTGCCAATTGATTTTGCTGGGAAGCAAAACCTGACTGGCGTCTTTGGTTCGTGAGACTGTTTTTGTATTCTCTCCTGCACGAGAGCTTTCTAATCACGTTCTATAGAGTCATACTTGATCCTCAGGGCTTTGTACCTTTTCAGATCTGTGAGTTGCTATAAAGATGCTGACGTGCATGAGAAGTACAGAAATGGGTCGGAGCAAAGGATGGGCTAGCTCCGCAGTCATCTCTGATAGTCACCACCAGGAGATGCTTAGGAAAAGTGTATCAAAACCAGAATGAATTTATAGTTATTGTGCCTGGTACAGCTCCTCAACCTCCAGCAACCAGCAGTTCAAGAAATTCCTGAGCCAGAAATGTCGTCTGGGCTATAATGTTTAATTGGACCTAACTTTCATGAATTTGTCTCACTGATTTTTATTTTTTTTAATTTTTTTTTTTGAGCACATTTATATTTTCTAGTTTTCATGATAGCTTATGGCAGTGCCCCACTTCATTTATGTGTTGTGTGGAAGAAAACATTGTTTATTTTCTTTTAAGTCTGCTTCCTGATAATCAGATACTACTGAATTATGTACTGTGAGACAAGGCAAACAGGCATACCTCAGTCAGCTTTTCCAGATCATTCATGATTATATAGATCTCCTCAGCAGCTAGAAAAATCAATTTTGTTGTTCCTCAGAAAAGCCATTCCATACTTTTGATTATTTGTGTTGTCATTTTATGATATATGTTTCAAATAACGTATTACATCTAGAAAAATGTAAGTAAGGCTACCTTCAGCATAAAGGAAATATGGGCATCTACCTATCAGGTAGCATTAACAGTATGTTCTGTTTTGTTCTTTATTCATTTCTCCACAAATTATACCATCTTGGCAATTCCTTCTGAGCATTCAGATTGCATATCTAGAGATTCATGCTGAATATCTTCAAGAATTCTTTTCCACAAAAAGAATTAATTTAGAGCTACTCATTCTATATACGGAGTTAGCCTCTGATAATTTTTTTCCCATATTTACTAATCCAAATTTACTGATGAGTGATTTCATCTGCCAGTTTATTACTAGCCATTCAAGTATCATGAGACCCTACTGTGACTCTTCACACTCAGCTTTTGGATTTGATTATCTGTAGTAATTTTCTATCATTAGTAATCTTTACTACTGCAACATTCACTCACTTCAAAGTCTTTTCAGGAGATGCCCCCCAAAACCTTGGTTTCTTGGTGATCTCCTTGTTTTGTGAAAACTATTCATTTATTCATATGATTTTTTGATTAATTTTGACCCTAGTGGCTGTTATGTATGTATGAAAAAGCCTTCTCTCTTATCCGTTGTCCGCTTAAATAGCATTTCATAATAAAACTTCTCAAAAAATGTTTGGTGTGCCAAGTATTCTATTGCAATCTACTCATTAATATGACTATTGACTCCTTCAAACTTCAAGAGATTTGTAGGAAATAACTTCTTTTACAAAAGCTGTGTTCATTCTTTCCCATTATGTCATGTCTATCCATGTGTCTAATAAATAGATTTTTACTTATTACCTTCTGTTCCTCCAAAACTGAAGATGATTTAAGTGATGACTTACATACCACAGGTTGTTGCTTGGAAGTTTCGTATTCGGGTTCCTAAGATGAAGACCATGTAGTAGTCCAGGGGATTCTTTTATTGTTCATTTTGTTGATTTGATCTTAAACCACTTCCACTGATAGTTCCTGTTTAAGATGGCTCTTTTACTAAAGTATCTTTGAAGTCTGTGGTGGAGGAATCTCACTGATGCCTTTAATGAACATTAGTGTAATAAATTAATTTAGTTTTTCTGCTTTTATATTTTTTTTGAGTCCTCCTTTTATGCATGGATCTTCAAATAGCCCCACCTGGGAGACTTCTTTTTTCTTGAGTGTTGTGAGAGAAGGTGGGTATAAAGTAAAGGGGATGCGGCTGTTTATGCTTTGTGCCATTTTGTACTTTGCTGCATAACATCTTTTACAGTCTGATATATCTGGTTCTGTTTTTAATTAATCAGTTAATCTTCTCTTCTATTTTTTCATTTTAGCACTACTTATTTCTAATGACTGAAATGCTCTTTAATTTTCCAGTTTAAGTGCTTCATCTCATTTTTGGTCTCATTTTACTCATTTCTGAAATAAGATATACATCACCTTAATCTGATGAAACCCCATAACAAATTCCATGCTGCTGTATTTTACCCTTTTAGCTGTTTAGCTTATTTTTATTGTAACTATCTCATTTTTACATAGCTCTCATTTTTAAAGCTAGCCCTTAGTTTTAAAGGTAGCTTTTTTCCCTGTCTCCTACAAAAAAAAAAAAAGAAGAATTTAAATATTTCACAGTCATTATCACAGAACGACTTTTGTAATTTACAGCCTACAAGAAGCTTTTGTGTACACTGTACTGGCTGTACACTATTCAACAGGGATTGCTCTTCTTCCTATGGGTACTCTGGCTAGTGGAGTTGTTAAAAAAAAAAAGTCATAAAACAAATGTTGAAGGAAAAATCTTTATGAAGGGTAAAAATCATATGTTACACTTTAATATCTGAAGTGATATTTATCTGGTTTACCTGCAGATGTATTTACTGTCTTCATACCTTCTCTAATGTTCCTTTGCATTTGCTTGTTACTGTCCCATTCTGATTAGATGTTTAAGTACCACAAAATTTCCAGTTTGGGCACTGATTGGCAATCCTCACATGTGTACTGTATTTTAATGCAGTCACTTATTTACATTACTTGACAATAACTATTCTTTACCTTTTGTTTGTCTTTCTCCTCTGTCAGTATGATCTGTGCTTTCAATTGTACTTAGGTTTTTTCCTGACATTATACCACTTTTTGTTATGATCCTTCCACTAGATTCCTGGGGTACTTTTTCCATTAGCATCTTTGTTCAAGAATTCTTCTTGACACTAGACCTTTTAAAATCCTTACATTTGCATTGGATATGCTCGGTCTTGGCTTAGTTCCCTATTTTTGCATGTCTTGCTTAATTACAATTGCTTAAGAAGTGTTCTTCATTATTTCCTACCTTAGTTGGCTTACTCCGTTTGTGCTTTTTTTTTCCTAAGGTAGAGTTTTTATCACTTCATTACTAGAAAAAAACCTCATGTCAACCTATATGCTCAACCTATCAAGTGTTCCAGTCTCTCCCATTTTCCACCTTTATAAAAAAACCCGAAATTAAAAACCCGCAACTTCTATAATCTTTTAAATTCTAGTGCTCTGATTTAGTTTTGGCAGCCTGCTCCTTTTGTTTTGTTCTTTTTCTGTTGCATAGTTTTATATATTTGATCTGTTAGTATTGGAGTGGGAAGGTACCGCATCTATTAAACCTAGTTGATAAAACTTAATCCCTGGTATTTAAGGATTCGTGGTGGGAGAGTGAGTATTTCCATGTACAGCACCAGTAGCAAGTTAATCTTACTAGGAATAGGATACATTCTGGTATGCGAAGGTACCTGCTTGTAACTTCATTGTACTGCTGGGAATCGGGAAATACTATACTTTAATATTAGGCCTGATAGTGACTCTGGGTCCTAATAATTCAGCTTTTCAGATCTAGATCACTAATAATAGTGCCCTTGCTAGCCAGTGTGTTGGGACGGTCTGTAACCTGATTCATTTTCATCTTCAGCTGGATGAAATATAGCTAAAGTTCAAACAATAGAGAGGCACTGATTTACAGCAGCCAGAAGTGTAGCTATATATTTCAAATGTATTTTGTATACTGAGGCTTTCATAACTGAATGCCTATATTTTTTCAGGCCTCCTTGAATGTGCAGAGTCTATAAAAATTCAGCATCGTACACATTGCAGCATCAGAGAAAATGGTCCCAGCCGCTGGCTCATTCATTTATTCAGCTGTAGTCATCCAAACCACGCAAGGATGACCATATAGGTGCAATAAGGATACTTATTTTTCAAGGCTATATCCTGTCTGGTCTTTCACAGATGTTTTCTGACAGTTGCTTGCACTGTCCATAAATTTTAGCAACCAGCAGCTCCTGGTTCCCGTTCTGAGCCTTTGTGGGAGTGCGTGTGTATCACTGCCCCTGGAAGGATGGTCCTTTCCCAAAGCATCTCAGTTTCTTTGAGTCATTGTAAAGGATATACCCTCAGAGAACTATGTGGACACCTGAAAAAAAGAGGGAATATCCTTCTGGTGTACAGCGTAATTATAATCCGCCTCAACTTTGTGCTACAATGAGCTAGGTAGCTTAGAAAATGAAACAACGATAGATGGGGGGGGGGAGGGGTGGAATGAAAGGAAAATGAAAACAAACCAAAACCGATGTAGAAGTAAACCTAAAAAAAAGGATTCTTTTGAGGAAAAGTGAAAAAGGAGAAAATACAGGTCAGAAAGACGGGACAGATGAGGCTTGTACATCTGTCACTTTAGTAGCTGAATTTCCCATAAACTTCCATTGAGATCCGATTAGCTCTGCAGGGAGCAATCCAAGTGGGAAAGCATTAGATGTAACTGAACCTGTGATAAATCCTCCTGCAGCCAAGCATTAGTCAGAAATATACTGATCTAATAACAAGTCATGATTAGAGTTTAATCCTGACTGGTACTTTCAGAATTACAGATAAAATGGATCGTTTAGTGTTGACTTTTACAATTCCCCAAGGTAACAGTATGGGGTTCTCATTAACTAAAGGAATTATTCACTTTGAAGCTGAAGCCATATAACTGCATGCTTTTTACAGGACTGGGATCATTAGTATTGTCACAGAGGTGTATGTGAGTGACTTCTAAAATCAGGTACTAGTCACACCCCATGTAGTAAACTCCTAAGCATCTTAACATTTTTACAGCTGTGATATTGAGTTTTAAAACTTCAGATGGCTTTCTGATTTTCAGTTTGGGAAGAATCCTTCCGGCCCCACTTTTCCAGATGTGATAGGCATTGCTCAAAGGCTTCATTCCTCCAGTGCCTGAAAGTAGAGATGCAATATAATGAATCTCTGGTCTTCGTGATGTTAGGTGCGATGAATAAGAGAAAGCAATAATTTATATTTATGGTTGGTTGTGCGCCTTAAAAAAGTGCCACTGGTCATTAGAGATAAGATTGCTTCTTTTCTCGTTTTGCCTGTGGGATCTAGACTACATCTTTTGATTCACTGTGGTTAGGAACTGTTGTTTTTCATGGCTCAGCAAAAGAGAATGTTAGGGAGCCCATTTGCTTGAAAATGGAGATTTAATTGCTCAATTGTCTCTCACATAAAGTATTTTTTGAATCAAAACTCATAGTTTTCTCATAAAACTCTTGGTTTTCAATCTTTTTACCAAAAAATAAGCACCTTCTGGAAGATATAAGATAAACCAATTCTTCATGAGTGACTTCACATAATTTTAAGCAGCCTTTAAGATTTAACTGCATTTATTTTGTGCTATAAACAGACATTATTATTGAACGCTTCCTGTGCATATATGTTTGATTTCTGCAAGGGTTGCATGCAGGATATATTCTAAGGTTGTAAAGACACTTAGCATTAAACTTATTGGTAGAAAGATTAACCTGACACTGACATCTGTTTGGTGGAATCATAGAAAACAGTGCTTGCTTAGCACCTGCTTAGGCGTTGATATATCTTAAATGATATATAACCAGCATCATTACAGATACTTCTTTTGTATCTGTATATCATACAGATATTTCTTTTTCCAAAGCTTAGTGTGTTCTTTTTGTCATCATGATAATGCCTAAGTCATTTTCATTATTGCACTACCAACTAATACATCCCTAATGAATATCTTTGGGAATATTTCTCGTGTGCATATAAGCAAAAGTTTTCAGACATGGTCTATAGTGGGATATGAAAATAAAACAGACATTGACAGTTTTAAAGCAAAATACTGTTTTGCAGGTGTTTTTGTGTTTCAGCTTTCTGAAGTTTTTACATATCAATAGTTTTCAGATTGGAAGTATCCCAGTATATTTCATGTCTCCTTTTTTATGTTCCCTAAAATGCCTTTTGCTTTTCCTGAAATCTCTCTCAGAAAATATGGATTATGATGAGGTGGATGTCTGACTTCATTGTAAAAATTGAACGATTTCTGGGGCCAAGAGGTGAAGAAATCTATCTTCAAGTAATAATTCTCATTAGTTTCAGAAGAAAAAGCACCAACATGGAAAAGGAGTGGAGTTAGGGGACTGACTGATGGATGGAGTAGGTAGTTCTCTCTGCAGCTCTGTTTTGGATCAGGAAAGAGAAGTTAGTTAGTCTTTTGGGGAAGGAGACCAGAAGTGAGGAATCCAAGGTGTAAAAAGATGAGGAAGAAAGAGGAACCCGCTCTGGTGTGGGTGCTGAACACGCAGCCAAGAAAACCCTTGAACAGTCTGTCGGTTCAAGTTCAGCATTTGGTTAGGGTTATAGAAATGCAATAAAAATATCTTCCCAGTTCATTCCTGGGAGAAAAAAAGCCCAACATCCCATAAACCTGTTTAGTACTGTAAGAACCTCTCATGAGGTCCTAACGTAGAGCTGGGTGGGAGGAGAGGAGGTCCAGCCGCAGGGGTGCAGGAGCCAGCTGGTATTGCCCAACCTTCCTCACCTGGAAGGAGAGCGGAGGGCTGGAGGTCACCTCTCTGCAGGTCGGCTCCCATCTAGAAAGGATGGGAGAGCTGGGAGAGATGTCTGGCGCGTACAACCGTGAGAGCCGAGAAGGCTAGACTTGTTTGAAGAACGAGTTGTTTCTCTCCAGCTTTGCCCCTGAGGGGTGGCTGCTGGAGACCTGCTCTGGGGAAAGGGCAGAGCCTGGGGCCATCGTCACCCGCGATGCGCCACGTCCCCGTGTCCCCAGTAGGTTAACCCATTTCTTTGCTCCTGCTTGGCACCTGGGAACTAACTGCCATGCACGCATGGAGTCTGGTCCATGGGACCAGCGCATTGGAGGAAAACCAGGCCAACAGTACAAAGGGATGCAGACCGGTTGAGGGGTCAGCTGAACTCCTGTCTCGTGTCAGTCTGACAGCAGAGTTGCTCTGGCTTCAGTAAAATAAGTTGTAATTTAAAATTGTGCAACTGCAAATTGAACTGCATCTGCTGCTTGATGAATATGGGTGGGGTTTTTTTCCATAGAGACATATAAGTGTTTGTTTACTTATTTATTATAGTAAGTGTATAGAATATCACTTACAGTATAATCTTTTATTTAATTTCCTAGTAGTGGTGGCTTTCCTGCTGTCTCATAAGGTAGTGTGTTTTCAACGTAAACACTGTTTAATAACAGAATGTTTAAAATAAGAATACACACAGACCATCGTTCCAATTTTTGTGCTTTCAGTGTTAAACAGCTAATTGTTTTTTAAGATGTACATGGTGACGATTGTGTTGCTACAAATATGAGTGGATAGAAAGCATAAAACAATTTTTTAAGGTACACATTCGTCTGAAAATCCCTTTGGTGAATAGAAACAAAGCAAAAGGACCTTGAGTCTCCTGCATATTGAGGTGATTTGTATGTTGCACACTTTGACACATTTGTCACTGTCTGATGAAATGACCCTATATATCGAAGAAAAGATTTATTTTCAGACATTTTTGTTCACAGCTGTAGTTCTGAAAGATGAAAAGTGCTGAGAATTAGAACATATTAGCCTAACTACTGGGGAAAATTAAATATTTTTTTCTAGTACGAGGTAACCAGGATTCTGATTTTGTGTGATGATTTACATCCAACTGTAATGTGGCTTGTTGCAAAATTGCTGTAATAGGAGTTGCAAGTGTTTGTCACGGAGAAGGAAGGCATTAAGAAATAGAAGCCTGTTTAGGAAAATCCAATGCAGTGTCTAAATATCTAGATCCTAGAGTCCAGATAAGCTGCACCTGAACAGCCTCTCCTGAATGTTCCACTAAGTTCAGGTGCTCAATTAAATAGCAGAAGATTATATCATATCTCAGGAAAGCCAGCTGCTCCGTAGCATTACTCAAGGAAACCCATTTAAGTGTGAAAGCATCATAAACATTACTCCAGCAGTGGGCTTCTAGTGATATAATCTCCCCTTTAGTAATCAAGGGTAATCTTTCTTTTAAAGAAAAACCCTGATGTCAGACATTTCTTTTAGTAAGAAAATAAATACTAATTACGCGGTTTTTCTCTGAACTCCACCCTTCAGCTGTAACAGTGTTTTATCCTATAGCTTTTTTGAGACTCCTCCAGCAATAGTTTAAGGAATGTTTTAGTAGGAAACAATTTTGGTATTTTCTTATAAAAATAATTATTGTAGGTAATCAAGGATATTAAAAAAAAGTAAAAATGAAGCAAATAGTAAAAGAGTTGCTGTAAGAACAGATATGCTCCTGTTAATTTCCTAAGCACTTCCAGAAACCACCTATCATAGGGTGGATTTGAGTTGTCTTCTGGAGTAAGTTGCCTTGCTATATATATATTCCTATCTATAGACACAGGATAAAGAAATAATAATAATTTAAATTAGACATGTAACTTTAAGACAGCTAAAGCTGTGCCTGACTTTTAATCATAATTTTAAAAGAGTTGTTGTTGTTGTTCAGAACCCTTGATTGCTTTGCAATTGCATGTGATAAAAATCCATTTAAATCAACCTCTTTTCATATTCTTGTTTCGGCAGCTGAAGAGCTCCTGTTTGTCAATCCTTTTCACTAGAAGTGTTGGTATAAATTCTTTCATGCTTATATTGATGCCATCAGAGGAAGGTAGCTGGCAAGCTCATTGGTTTGGGGATGCTAAACTTCATATGGGATCAAGAGGAAGCTAGAGTTTCACGGAAGAGCAATCCACTGGGGGTTTCTATGTATGTAGAGATGATCTGTTGATCTGGAAATAATGAAAGTACTTGGAAAATAATACAGTGTGACCGCCTTGTTCTGAAATCCTTCCCTAGCATCCTCTTTTGGCACCTGTTGCAGGCAGGATCCTGGGCTAGAGGATCCTTTGTCTGAAGCACTGTGACCGTATTCATGTTTTTAAAGAAATTTGACCCTGTGAACGTAAGAATTAGCAGCTCTAGAGATGGCTGAGTTCAGTAAAGACAACAAAGTGAAGGCCTGGATTTTTCACCTGAGAAAACTGACTTCTAGAGGATGTGGCGAGGCCAATTCCTGCCAGATTCATATGGAAATAAATCACGTGGGAGGTGTCCGTTGCTTTTGGGTAGGCTGCAAGCACCACTCAAGCCATCTGTACATAAACTGCCTTCTGAGGAGTGCTCCTCATAGTTCTCCTTCTCGCACCCTGTGTATATTCCCTTTCCAAATGGCTGACCTCACCATGGCATTTGTGGAAAGCACGGAACGGTGTGCGGAAAATGCGTGGGTTGGCAATTAATTTGTTTCCCCTTTGCTTGGAACCGCAGATGAAAGGTTTCTGTAATTTTCACGGGTAGAAATAATTTGCTAGTACAGAGATCCATCTAACAAAATCAAGTTGGTGCTTCACAGTGTGTGTTTGCTCACACACGTACAGACGTACCTCTTTATGCAGCACACAGTCATGGATTTTGTTCTTTCCTGCTGTTTTCCCTAAAGTGTTTTGAGGCTGAAATTATACGGAGGGGGGGGTTGACTTGTTTATAGAGAGTTGCTAAATATTTTCATGGAACTCTGTGCATTGTAGACTCCTTTTTAATACATTGTTGAAAAAAACAACCAGTGCAGTTTGTTGAAATGACAGACTTTCAAAACCTGATTTTATTCTATGTGTCTATGCTTATTGCAAGCATAAAATAGAAACAAGTTTAACAAATATGACTTTAATTCAGCTACAGGTATTAGTGGTTTTAAATGTTCTTGATGACCTAATAGCCACATATACAGGCTTCCTAAATCCCTCTGTCTCCTTCAAAAATCCTTGCTCCCATAATACTCGTTACTAAAAAGTAGCGACTACACCGCTGAAACCGATGGTCTTGATAAGCCTGTGTTGAAAATCAAGTTTATCTTCATGGACTTTCAAGCTAGGATTTAAAATATCCATAGGTTTCTGCTGTTTACTTAGACATTGTTAAAGCACTGTCTTTAAGCTTCTGATTTTCCTGAACCTCTCACCAGTTCAGCAGATGTGCTTTCGTTACCTCCACTAAGTGAAACTCTTCGGGTCAGGTGTTTTGGGTCATCTGGTTCAGTGTATTGTATAGAAGGTAAAAAAAGTACATACAAAGTATTAGTGTGCGAATCAGAGAGAAGTCAACAACAGTGAAAAAGCAGAGGAAGTTATGAAAAGAATGTATGCTGCTCTCAACCTGCCACCATCACCTCATTTGAAATTGTTCCTATGAGGAACACCATTAGCAGCATTTCTGCAGGCAAAACTCTACTTAAAAGGATTCCTTAGGTCCCTTAAGGTAAAAATCTTAAGAAAAAGACAGCTAAATGCACAGAGACCTGTTAATGAATATCCAATATGATGGAAAAACAATGATTTGTTGTACTCCAAATTATTCTTAGAATTGTTAGCTAAGATACTTTAAGTTAAGCATTCAACAGTAATGCTCACTGCAGATGAACCATTGCAATTTCTGGTACGGGTGTTTTTTAAAGTCTTCTGTCAAGTCATGTATCTTTGCTTGTACAACAATTACTCATAGGTGGCTCTTAGGTAAAGAATTCATATCATCATCTCAGTAATCTCCAAACAAGTAGTTGAATTCAAGTCTGGGTTTTTTTCCAAAGAAAAAGGTATCAGCCACTGTCAACTGGTGCACACTATTCTAGTATTAAATACTTTTATGTTCCTGTCTTGTCCACAACAGAGAATATTCATCCTAAACCTCACCACTCTTCTGCAGTCAGTTTCCCTGGTAACAAAGCCAATGATACAAGTTTCTGCTGCAAATTAGACCAGGCTAAATATGGAGCCATATTACTGACTTAATTTGAGGCTACGTTCTGGTGCACCCGCAAATAGAACTGCTGTTAGTAACATTACATGATCTTTTATTTAAAGCTTTTTTTCGCGTCAGGTAGCTAATCCATGACCAGTGAGCCAAAGAAAGCCCCAACCGGCTCCGTGCCGCCTCCTGTCTTTGGACCCCTGGCTCTCTCCCTAGTCAAATGATTAAAATGCAAGGCATGTCCAGTAGTATGAAAAGATTTGTCTTTGTTCCTGGATCACTGCCATATCTGTCCCAGGAGATGGCCTTTTAGCATGTCTGTTAGAGGGTATGTGTCTGTTCTTCTGCCTAGGATACATTAGGTGAGGATTTCTCTCAGAAGTATCCTAATTCCCTTCTGCTTTTTTTCTAGAGTGCCAATCCCCACATAATCCTATTAAAATTAGAGTTATAAGGCACACCTACCAATGCGACTTAACAAAGTTTCAGTGAGGATTATAGTACCAAAATTTGAGACAGCAGCAAATTATGTCCTCCTGCCTTGTTACCATACCACCTGGATTTTACGCAGGCTTCAGGCATGCCTTGTCAACTGTCCTTGCCGCATATCTATAAAATGCCTTCATTTAATTCCCTGTCCCTTCCCCGTGTAGCAGGTAGCCCTTCATTTCTTACCCTCCACGCTCTCGGCTCTGACTTAGGGGAACATTGGTTCAGGTCTTCACTGTATGATTCTTTACTTGCTTTTTCACATGCTTTTGTAAGCAGTGGAATAGTATTTGGCTTCATGTCAGCAGTTGCTGAATTGAAGTTGCTCTATTCAATCCAGACTGCTCAAGAGAGAATAGCCAAATAATAAAACAGCACATGATCTATGATTAGCAATTGAATTTGCTCACTTCAGCTTGTAATCTGTAGCTGGTTTTGCATGATGCTGCTAATTCAAACATGGGCACGACTTGAGCTTCGTTTTGTGGGTTTTCGATAGGCCAGCTATTTGGAGTTAAAAGAATTACTTAATTTTGTTGTACAAGTGTTCAAGTTATATCTTGACTCAACGCTGCACTGAATAGAATCCAAAATTATACATACTTGTAATTACAATACCATCGTTGTCATCTAAATCACTGCCCATCTGAATGAATACCGGCTGGAGTGCCTGATGCGTAGGTATGCAGAGATATAGTTTCAGGCTCTGTGCAAATTCAAGCCTTTCTGCATATTTCTGTATCGGCTGCGCTCATTTGTTTAAAGTTTATTTCACCACACCATAACAGCTGGAGACTTACTTTGCTTTAAAGAACATACAATAACTGGGAGAAGTACCCGGGCTTGACACACACGTGAAATGCTGCCGTGCTCTCCAGGCACCAAGCCAACACCAGAACGGCTGCCACAGCATCTCCTGCCCTGTCTCTTCCTCTGCTTGCCAAAATTAAGCTTGCATGAGTGCCAACATCTGGTGCAAGCCATACTGTACCTTGGCTCTGTGCCTTGCCACCACCTGGAAGAAAGACTGTAGATTAAAATCTGGAACTGAAAGGCATTTGATTTTGTGAGCTGTAGGGAGCAATAGCATTTCTGTTTGTGTCTGCTGCTCTGTGTATTTCACATTAGATAATAAACTGAGAGGTCTGCATGTATCTAAATCTAAACTAGCTGCTTAATGATCAAACTTTTTATAAAATGGTCAACAGCATCTAGCAGTCAAAGCTAATGGCAGCAGATGGACTTCAGGGTGCCTATTCCAAATTCTTTGCTACTGTGCTACTCCCTCCAAATTCCAGTCTGGTTGCGACCTCTTTGTTTTAAATACAGGCACAGTTGCTTTCTTTTTTCCTAATATTTGCTTGGTTGCTTTACCCAGAGGATTCTATTGCAAGGGATTGCAAAGGCTTAGTCTGCTGCTGCACCACTGTATCCTCTCTGGCTTCGTTCTCCTTCCAGTATGCTGGCTTTTGAGCAAGTGTCCAGCTTCTCATCTGCATTCTCAAATTTGATGAAGGATTTTCTCAGCGCTATGACTGTATTTCTTCTCTGGGAGGTCTCCTTTGTCCTTTCTAGTTGCATCTACATTGCCACGTACCCTGCAGTGCTAATCCCCTCATTATCCAGACCTGGCACCCTTCCTGTCTATGCGTCAGGGTCCTTTACAAGAGAGTAGGTAATAATAAAAAACAGGCCCTGACAAGCAATCATTATTTAGCCTACCCGCAAGGATGAACCATGGAACTTCACAGCTTCTGTTGTACCAGCTTCACTGTTTGGTTTGGTTTTGGGGTGGGTGTGGGTTTTGGGGTGTTTTGTTTGTTTGTTTGTTGGTTTTTTTCTGTGCTGACTGACTTGATGGCTCAAGTGTCCTGCTGTGCTTAGGACTTCTGTCTTTGGCTACTGATTTGTGAATCTCTTTGACAGAGGAGGGTGTGCCTGTTCACCTATGGCCTTGGTGTCTAGTAGCCTGTGATGCCTTTGGTGGGCTGTGACTGGCTACCGTGGTCTTCATGACGCCTTGCAGTACACCTCTGTAGTCATTCTGCCACATTGCTGCAACAGGTTTGCTCCTCCTTGGAAGCAGGGTCTTCATTAGGTTCATGCATCCTGAAGCTGGGTTGCTGATGTTCTTGGGATAGCGTATTGGAGTCCTTCGGTGATGCCAGGTGGGAGCTTTTCCTGGCTGTCAGACTCTGGATTGTCCTTAGTACCAACTCTGCTCTCCTGTTAGTTTGTGGGTGAATAAGGGAGGATGGCTGGGAGAACAGTTCACATTTGTACTTGCTGTTTGAATTCTGCTGCCTGGGCCCAGTATGGTGGGTGTCCTGTATCTTACAAATGGGATTTAGGGTTTCTCCGTTACGTTTATTGTCTAATCCAAATGCAGGTGACATGAATGCTTCCTTATCTCTGTGCCTTATGACGTTTGTTGAAGAGACGGTGTTAGTAATAATTACAAAGCACGTGGAATCAGACAGAAATTGGGCAATCTGAACTTGAGTCCTGGTTTCCCATATTACCAAATAGACCGATACTACATAGTTGCTTGTCATCCTATCCCCTAGGCTTTTGGGGGGCAGTGAAGGAGCTATACTCTTTGTATGTAATCTGCTGTTCCTTACACGTGCCAGAAGAAATCAGACATATTATTCCAGAATATCCCAAGAAAGTATTGAAAACTAATATTGGACTGCATCTATAAACAATTTTCTGTGGCACTCTGAACAATAGGGCATGCCCCTTAAAATCTGTGTGTCTCATGGATGAGCATAGTACAAATTGAATCATCAGACAAAAAGGCAAACCCTCCAAAGACTATACTATTCTTATTCTGTGGAAAGGCTGTTCTCATAACCGGCTAATGAGGAGTTATCTCTCAAATAGGTCACTTCAGTTAATGCCATACCATGGACAACTCCAAAGTAGATCAGATACTGAGAGACAGAGATTTAATTTGTTTAGTAATTCACTTTGCAAGGCTCTGAAGTAAATGAATACGTTAAAACTGGTTTTCTAAAAGAAAAAAAAATACACAGTATTATCATAGATATGATTTTGCTAAAATAAATCAAAGCATAAGAAAATTTAGATAGGACTAAGCACGAAAAAGTGCTATGCCGTTTTAAAATGATTTGGTACAACACAGAAAAAAATAACACTGAAATTATTTCTCTTGTTCTCGTAAAAAGTAGACCCACTTCTGTGAGCATCAGACTTGAAACATTCCTAGAGTATCTGATGTAATCAAAGGGATGGGAATGATTTACTGGCGTTTGCAAGTAGATGTTGTGCTCTCCTCATTTACAAAATCTTCTCAGATGTTGTACTTCAAACCCTCTCTGGATATTTGATTCTGTGAACGGCTGCTGAACATTCAGATTGATTGCTTCTCCTCCACATACTGTTGAAAAGTTCATTTATGCCGCTGCAGTCTGGTGTGGTTTCTGTTCGCGTGCCATCCTGAGCCTGCGTTCAAGCCCAAAGCCATTCCGTGAATTCAACGTGCGTCCATGCTGCTGGGGCCTAAACTTGTGTTCAGCAGCAGACCTGAGGAGACCTTGAGTGCCCAGAAAACAAATACGTTACGAGCCCTAAATGAAGGTCTTCAGAGAGTAAAGGGGCTGGACAGGGCCCGGCTGAGTCCTCCACCAAATGTCTATTAAAGTTGGGTACCAACACTAGATGGTCAGTGTTGGGGTAGTTAAGTTAGGCTCCATGACCCATCACCGTAGCACGCAGACGATAAAGCAGTCAAATGCAAGGCGTCCTTTTGCCAACAAAGTGGCCAAAGGAAGCAGGACTAAGGGCGCGGGCGGTCCTTTAGCACCTCGGGCTGCGCTCACGGAGATGTTGGCACGTGGTGTGGCCCACCTCGGCAGCACCAGTGCCAGGCAAAATATGACGGTAGGGGAAGCATGCTCAGCAGCCCGCGTGTGGAGAAAATGTGGATTCCTTCGATACCCCCTCAGAGTCAGCCTGCAACAGGCACATTTTCTGCTAGTTCCTTGCTGAGCTCACCTGGCCCAGGTCTTCATGTTGCTTAGCTGTTCATTCAGCTCAATAATTTAAAAAATGGAAAATAGTTCCTTGTACTTTTCCAAAATCTTCATGCCTGCATGAAGGTTTATTTTAAAAGTAGTTCTAAAAAAATTAATCTTTTTTTTTTTTACTGTTTATTTTTCTTTAGTTTTAAAGGCAATGATGCAACATCTAACAAAAGGACTGATTGACAAGATACAGTAAAGAACTTCTTCAGCCCCAGCCAGTTGGTGCTTGGTAGTAATATGCAGTGCTGGGTATGGTTTGATGGTAGGGCTGAACAGAAGCCCCCGTAACTTTTCTAGAGATTGGGTCAACTCTTAACTGCAGCTTTTGTCTCCAGAGCAGTCATGTAAAGATGCCAGTCCAGATATAAATTATATAAAAAAAATGAGGCAGCTAGCATAATAATACATCATTTCCCTTGTCACAAAATCTTGTCGTCTTAGATGAAGCGGCTAGATTTTCTACCAAGATGAGTCAAAATGCAGCAAGACCTCAGTGTCGGTACTGCCCGATTGCTAGAAGGGCTTGGCTCTGCCACGCTGGCCGGTGCTGGAAATCCCCTGCCCAGGGAGGAGATAAGCACGGTTTGGTCTTTGTACTGGTGCCTGCTTGACCAGAGAGCTGCCACCCCTTGGGGGCTGCTGCCCCCAGCATCAAGGAAACGGTCCGTGAGGTTGGAGCTTCTGTGGTGGAATATATGTAGGTCACAGGAGTTGGTTGAGGGCTGTAAAAATTGGGTTGTGCAAGTGAAAAGAAAAACTGGGAATACCTCTGTAGAATTTACTTTGTCAGTCTAAATTTCAGTACTTGTTAGTTCCAACAAATTAAAGAAGACTCGGAGACTGTAGCTCCACACAATTTCACATTGTAGTTCGGTTTGGTTTTTTTTTTAAGGAATAAGGAAATGTATTTGAAGCTGCAAAATTCTTATGATTCTTAAATTCGCGCCCCCCCCCCCCATTTGGTTGTATCAAAAATAATGCCAGATTAATAGAAATAATTGGAAAGAGATCTACCCTTCTCCCTAACACCTTCTAGCTAGTATTTTTTTATGAGTATTTTTTCTCCCCCCCCCCCCAACAAATTAGAATCAAATCAAGCTAAAGTGGTTTGAATAGTTCTTTCATTTCCTCCTGAAAAACCATAAAGACATCATTTTTAGCCAAAAATATATATTTTTTTTTTAAGTAATTGTGATAAAAAGCAGACATTTGTGTGGTTATTTTAACTGTTGTGATGCTTTGGTGCATGGCTTGATGGGGCTTTTAGACTCAATCATCAGTATTACCACACTACTGAAATGGTTCTGGCAGCTAACACAAAACTACACAGTTCTGAAGTCCTTCCTTCACATTTTCCTATCTTCATATGAAAGATTTTTCAAATCTTATAATTAGCTAAAATGTTTGCTAACTAGATAATCATTTGGAAATTAATTTTATGTTATGCAAAACGTAATTAAAAATGTAAATCAATAAAATGCAATTGTGGATGGTCATTTTATAACTTTAAAACCCAACTAATAGGTATTGAATAGAAGCAGAATTTTTAATGCATTCAGTATTATTGCAGAGGTTCTCAGGCGGGGCACATTAATTTTCCCATTAGAGACGGGCTGTTGGAGAAAATGTAACATTTTAAATGTCACAATGCTTTCTTTCAAGGCAGGAAGGAAAGTTCAGAATTTTTACCTGACACAATGTTAGGGTACTTTAAAAGTTACATTTTGCTACCAACACATTTCTATACAGGAAAATTTAAGGTTAAAATTCTTGGTTTCCTTATGAAATTTGGAAAGTTGAAACAAGCTTTTTTGTACAGACCTCTGCAGACTGGAATCCTGAAATTTAAACAGGGCAGCCTATTCAACTGTGGAATTGGGAGCCTGGTTTTTAATTTTAGCAATGGGACAAAATGTAATGATGTAAAAAGTAAGCGGGGAGGCCAGTTGTAGTGATAACTCCACTTTGCAAAGCGGCTCCACAATTGCGTATGCTATTGTGTACTTCATCTGCCTGAATGACATTTTGTACAAAAGCCCGTCGACGGATTTCTCTGTCCAGGTTGGTCTTGCATTGCTTTGCTGGTCCCAGGGAGCCTAGGGCTTTGAGCTTTAACGTTATGTGCTCTTAACCTGTTTGTGGAGATCTCCTGTTCATAGCTATGTAGTCAACTTCTTGTATTCTTGCCTAAAGCTGTCTTCCATTACTAAATAGGTATATCTTAAGGTGGATATTCCAGCAAGTCTTTCAGCATATCTTTCAGCTGTATTTTCTACAAAATGTCTTTGTCTTGTGTTTTGCTGTAAGCCCTCTGTGCCTTTATTTGGCCGCTCATTTAAATGGCTGATTCAGAGCACATTGCTGTTCCTTATCTCTTTGCTTTTTTTAAACTTCAGACTGTTCTACTGCAGTTTCATGCAATACTGGCAGCAACTTAAAATCCATTCTTTTAATTGCTTCATTTTTTGACTGTCAGCACTACCAGTTTGTTCTCTGATGTAGGCATGTAAGAGCACACAGCAAAATATTCACAAACATACTTCCAAATTCATCTAAGTCCTTTCTCTGCAAGCAGCTACCCTGACTGACAGTTCTGTTTGAAGATTTTTGGTTATTATTTGTAGTCCGGTAGTATCAATGGATCTCAGAGGGAGCTCCAGTGCATCACGTACTGAATAAATAGAAAGACACATTTTGGTGCCCAAAATACGTAGTGTAAAGGCAGGCTACGCAAAGAAGTCGTGTAGGCCTAGATTGCTGTCCCGATGGTTTTTTTTCAGTGACCTTTCAGTAAGGTGATGGGTGCCTTTTCTGTTTGGAAAGCAGTGTGAAATGCAGTGAAATGATCTCCCTACAGGCATATTTAGACAGATGCAGAAACGAGTTCAGAAACTGATGTTGATACTGCCCCACCAGTCTGGGAGCCAACATCCAGATCTTTGAGATATGAAGAAGTGATGGATCTACATTTTTCTGGTTTTTCATTTCTGAAAACACCTAATCTTAATATCTCTCTAGCCTTATAATAACCTCCAAAAATCTACTACTACCCTTTAATTAACAAGAGAGAAAATTCTGCTATTTTTCTCTGCTATAATTGCTCTTCCCAATGAAGCCTGAATAAAGCCTGAATTTTGAATAATGTTGATATATTGGCTCACTTAGAAAAGCATTGTTAGCAGCTGATTGCTTATATAATCTCCTTGGCAATTTTTTACATTTAGGTTGCCCTTATTTTGCTACGAGAAAAGAACATAGAGGTTTTTACTTCAATTGGATCCATTAATTTTCGTAAGTCTTTTGGACAGCAAGGTATTTAACCAACCTCCTATGCAGTTTCAATGAGACAATATTTCTAAAGAACTGGAGTACTTTTAGTCTAAGGCTTAAGGATTTCATTAGAAACAGGCCACGTTATCCGTGGAAGATTAATGCCCCTATGAACGAGAAGGGGTAAGGTAATCAGGAATAGTAGTCTTATATCATCATAAAAAACAGGGCTTACTGAAAATCACAGCAAAAAAGATTCAGAGTTTTAAACAAACCCCCATCACCGGTTCTTTTATCATTAACAACAAATTAAAACTAATTACCTTCTAATCACAGAAGAACACAGTCTGATGTTCCAGTCATACTTTGTGGTGATTATAGAGGCAGGTGTGGAGCGATGGGAATGCTCAACTAACACGCGTGAAAGACATGAATGACTAGAATTAGTTCTGTATGTTGTGCCAATTTTCTTTCGGGTTTTTCAATCTGTATGGAAGTAGGAGGATTTATATGTCTCCCCCCCCGCCCAAGAAATTCAGTTCAAAGAAGTACATTTTGGTGATTTTTAGATACACAACGTTTCAGCCAAGCAATTTGAAGATGTATTCAAGCTGGATACATTTCCCTGAAATTCTAGGAAGTGTAATGATAGAGAAGGTAAAGAGCAACTCCTCATGCCCATTCAGCTTCCTTTTGTTAAATTTTCTAATATTATGTTGAAGAATGAAGAAGCCTTTGAAACAGCCAAAGAAGCAAAAAATCCAAATCAAAACTTTGATTACAGTTTGCTGCAAAATCTCTTCCTAATCAGTGTGCTTTTGATTTTGGTCTACATGGTATATAGTATTTTGCTGAATATTTACTTTTTTTCTTTTTTCTGTATGAATGCCAAATGCTCTCGCAGTCGTACATGGATATCGTGGAACTCAGTTCTCACTCATCTTGGTTAATAATCACGTCAGTTTAGTTGTCTTCTTGACTCCCAAATATATGGAAAACCAGTTCTTAGGGGGAAAAAAAAAATATTCCAAAGAACAGATTTTTACAAAGCCACTTTACTAAACTGATCATTAAATATAATAAAATAATGTCAGTAGATGTTGTGTTAGAGAAATATGTAAGAGATATAAAGTTATAAACTTAATGGAATGGGAAAGTCCTAATGCTGAATATTTTAAGAGGTTGAGACACACTAGTCTCTGGTTGGCCAAGTGGTAAGCTGAAAGGAGAGGAAGGTGTCATTGCACCTGCAGGTGGGAACCTCAGCATGGATATGAGGAACCCTGCTCCAGGGCAGGGTGCATCTCTGCTAAGGCATTTTATTCTAACTACAATAAATGGATGTAATAATGTGTGGGGGTTTTCTTTTCTTCCTGGCTGTTTCTAAGCAGTTTAGTTTAACCCTTCTATTGGGTGGTTTCCTAAACCAGTCAGCTCTAAGTGCAGAGTTCATTCTTCCCACGATCCTTTGCTTAGGCATTCTCCATCCCCAGATGTCTCTTTTTGACTTAAACTAAAATGTTTTACTCATAAAGCCATACATTATAAACATCTTACTAGACAGTCTACAAAAGTGAATTTTCTCTAGTGTTACCTATGTATATTTCTAATTTATTTTTAGAATACAAGCAATCTTTTGATTTTATATTTGCACTGCTTCTAGCATTGTGGTATATGACTTTGATTTCTAGATATTTCTCAAGATCCACGCTCCTTACATAGAGAGGTGTTCTTAACAGATCATCTGACATTTTTAGATGAGTCAAGCTCTCACTTTAGATCAAAGGGTGTTTGTGCTATATTCATGCGATGCCAAAGATTATAGCTGAAGAGAGGCTTGGTTTCTGCTAGGAGCTGCCTGAGGAAGGTGCCAGAAGGATGCCTTAGCGTAGGACCCTCTTTCACCTGAGTATAGGAGATATGTTGGCAGTGATTTTTAATTGGCTAAACTGTACTGAGCTCCATTGGTCCTCCAACATCGTCTCCACTCTGCCAATCTTTTCTTCCATAGACTAAACTTATGGCCAGACATGCAAAGACCAGCTCTGCTAATCCTGTTATTCCCAGAATTTAGTAGAGCCTAGGTGCAAAAGAGAAATTATCTTGCTATTTTCTTTTTTGGTGTTCTTTGCCCCCATACTGCATTGTTTACACATAGCAACTTTTCATGGATTTTTATATTCTTATTGATCATTAAATAACTTGGGCTTGAGGGGACCTCTGAGTATGGTCTAGTCCAACATCTTGATCAAAGCAGGACCAAATCTGAAATTGAAGCAGGTTGCTCAGGGCCATGTCCTAGTCAGATTTTAAATATCTCCAGTGGCAGAGTGGGCAACCAGTTCTTCACCACTCTGACTGTGAAAATATTTTGCCTTATATCTAGTTGGATTCCCAATGCTATAACTTGTGGACGTTGCCTCTTGTCTATTCATGTTGGACATGTTTTGCTTCTACTGGGACAATTGGGCAGTGTACTGTCCTAATTGGACAATATTTTGCTTGTACTTTTCATTTTTCTGTAACATGCTTGTCAGTCTGTTCCTCCAGGCAAGGTAAACATCATCCAGTCTTCTCTTCCCACTCACAAAAAAAAAAAGGAATTTCATCACAGAAGGTAATCGGATTGATCAGGCTGCCCTTAGTAAATCCATGCTGGCTGTCCCCGGTTACCTTCTTGTCTGACAAGCCTGTTGTTCACTTGATCTTCCCTCTTGCCTTTTTTTAAAGATTAGCATAAAATTTGCCCTTTTTTTTCTGAGTCATCAGGAACCCTTCCAATCTTTAAAATGTGGAACTTGTGAAGAAATGTTTAGTCTTTACTGAACACTGTGCAATTTCAGCCAGAGTAACCGGGTGAATGTATTATTAATAACTCAAGCGATCCTCTAGGTGCAGGATAACTGTGTTATCTGCTCCATGAGAAACACATACTGTGCCCAATGTCAAATATTCTCTGTACTGAATACGCGGAATTGAATGAAATGTGTAGAGTTTGGCACGAAGTTTTCCATTGTTGCTTCCACTGTCTTTTGTGCTTGCATTTCAAGTCCCCAGACATTTTGTGAATCAACTGCAAGATCTTTTTTGAGGTCACAGTGTCATGATTTAGGATTTCATAACAACCGAAATGTCATGCAGAAGCACCAACTTTGCCAATGTTGACTTAAGGTAAAAAGGATGGACAATACCAAGGATTCTCTATCACAGCTAGAATCCACAAAAGAGAGATTCTCCTCTTTTCAGTTTAAATTTCATGCGGCCTTATGATTGTTTTGACATTTTTTAGCTGGGCACTGTTGTAAGTAGCAGATTTAGTTAATGCCATAAACTTGGTAAGTTATAATACTCTCAGCATGCCCAATCCCTGTTAAATCCATCTCTTTTAAGCTCTTTCGTAATTTAAAATTCTCAATAAACAGCACACAATGCAATTACCAATAGACCCTAGTTGGTTTTTTTTAAATAAACAATTATACTTGAATGTTCATTTTGTAAGTGTCTGGTACTGATTAAAAAAAAAAAAAAAAAAAACAACACACAAAAAAACCAAAAACCCAAAACAACAACAAAAAAAACCCTGTAACAAAAAACCCAAACCACAATCATGATCGGGATTAGTTGTGAGGCAATTATGTATTTAAGTAATTAAACCTATCATCCATTACATTGAATGCTCTAAAAATTCTCACATAATTGATGTCAGTCTTGTCCACAGAGTAGGTTTTGTCTCCAATGGAAAAGAATATTATTTCCAGATTTGAAAATTAAGTGCCTGGCTTTTACTGCATCCTCTTCTTCCCTCAGCACTGCTTTCCCACTCCCCCAGGCAAGTATGCAAATCCTAAGTGGCTTGAAAATAAATTCTGTGCTTTTAAACAAACGTAACTTGAAATGTAGCGAAGCATTTTCAGATGATGCTTCCCAGATCCTATCCCTGTGTAATATTATAAAGAGCACAATGATATCCTTTTCTTGAAAACGCTAGCAGTGGTGAACAAGAATTGCCATAAACAAATGAAAGAAACCAAGTTGAATGTCAGAATATAAATGCAAATTTTGACCAAGAAATCAATTTCTTCTTTGTTTGTATTCATATGAAACATATCAGAAGTAGGAAGGTGCTCAATACCAGTTGCAAATAGAAAAGCATTGATAGCAAATTTAGTCTTATACGTGTAGCAGTGAGCTGTGAGATATTGAGATGACACTGTTCTGTCAATGTTTTAGAAATGCCATGTGAGGCTGGAACCTGCATTCACATTGACTTTTCAGAGGACTTGCACTCAAAAGGCTTTTGTTAATTGGTTTTATTAATATGCTATCTCTCTGTATTCCTTGCCTAACTGAGGAGACCCACCTTTCTCCAGCCCACCTTATCTGGCATTGTGCTGATTTAATCACGGTGTACTAGAAACACAGAACCCACGCTCGTGTGAATAACGAAACCCCCAAAGATGTGCGATGCTGCAGAGGATAGTGGAGTTAGTAGCAAAGTATCCCTGTCCTCTACACTGTGTCCATACAGTATTATGAAGAAGTCTACTGGGACTGTCCTACCTTCCTTTAAGTCAGTAACTCATATGTGTAGAACTAAATAGGTGTTAATAAGGTGATTACCTACCTTCAGTTATTTGCTTTAATTTCTTTGTTTCAGAGCTAAATAAAAATTTAGAAAATTAACAAAACCAGGGAAACGGCTTGCTAGTGAGAAGATGGTTGCTGAAAATGTAGATAGAATTATGAAGGTTTCCTGTAGCTTTTGATTTCCATGAAGGACAAAAAAAATTAGTTCACTGAAATTTCCCCTACTTCTGTATACTAAAAATCCGTAGGGATTTTGATTTCCACATGGCTTCATTTGATGAGTTGTGAGATATATCTGAATATTAAGATAGTGTATTGAAAGACAAGTGAAGCATGCTACTGCTATACTACCAACAAGGGACTGTTGTTATTGTTTAATCAGTTTTCAATATGTTGTATGTAAGTTAGTTTAACTTGGCTCTTCATAACTTTGTTTAAGGGAATGGCTTCCCTTTTAAATAGTGCAGCATGCAGATAACTTGGGATTTCATTTTCTTCTCTTTAAAAAATCATTAGTGGCAAAATAATCTTGCTATGTTGTCATAAACACATATCCTATTAGCAGCTATATATTTATATATTTAAAACCGCTAATGGCTTACAGTGTGTTTATTATGGCTAATGTTCTTGAACAATATCCATCTGATCTTTCATTACCTTTTTCATAAACTCTAACAACCACTCAACCAAATATCAGCCCCCAAACACAAAAGTACATGAATTAAATTAAAATTTACATTTTCTAGTATTTTTTTTTTCCAAGGCACTTGCTTTCCAAACTTATCTATTCCGCATTCATTAGAACTGTAGTGTAGTTCAAACAGTCTGTAAGCAGCCCTTATCTCGAAGGAGTCTGAATGGCTGAGTAATCTAACTGGACAGTTAAGGATTTTCTGTCTAAGCTGACTGATGTTAATTTTCATAATTCTAGACTTTTTTCCCTTAATGTTTCAGAGTGTCATTAAGCAGAGTTCAGACTTTTTAGCTCCATTAGGAATAGCTCTGTATACCTGCTGACCCTTAGGGTAAGGAGTTGCCTCACTTGAAAAAAGATATGAAGATGGTAGTGTAAATGTAGAGTGATAATTTCACACAAGGAGTTTTGCTTTTTATGGCATATCTTCATTATTGTATTATCTGTGTCCTAGGTGATCAAAAGTGTTCTACAAATTCCCAAAGTTAAATTTAAAAAAATAAAAAATAAAAAAAAAAAAAAAAAGAAACAAATTATACACTACAGTTAATATGCAAGATGAATTTGAAAGCTTTTGTAGACTGGTCACTGCTGTGAAATGTGAGATCCATAGCAAACGTATTCTTAAGAACGTGAACTACATTCATTTGCAGTCACTGTAAGTTTATATTCATCTGCCTAAAGAAAGGTAGTTCCATTTTCTTCAGCCGAAGTAACACACAAAAGTGCTTCTGACAACACTAGTCAGCTATAAGATTGATACTCCTGGGGATCTTTTTCAGATGATATTAACTTCATTAGTTTCCAGAAATTGGCTCAGATTTCATCCCAGTACTCCTGAACTCAAGAATAATTCAGGTAAAAATTTACCCTTTATTTCCATGCAGGCAACAGTATGTGTCTCTCCTAGGACAGTGCAGGCGCAAAGGTATGCCTGCAGCCATTCATCCTGCTTTTGTGGTGATAGGATCCACGATAGTATTATGCACAAACTTCTTGCAGGCAGTTGCTCATCTGCCTTTTTTTTTCTTTTCTTTTTTTTTTTTTTTTTTTAAAAATAGGCCTATACTTATGATCAAATGATAGCTTATACAAAAATGGCATATCCCTAACAGTATACGCATTCAGAGTAATTCTCTGATTCTGAATCATATTTGCCCCGTTCATTCAATAATGACTTTATGCTGTTTTTCTAGTTGTACAAGTTACTATTGGATCAACTCATCCATTTTAGCCAGTCAACCTTCAAACACAGAAATATCTGATTTTGGAAGACCAAGTTAGTTTGTAGATTGGCTCATGCATCAAAATTGATAGTTGAATTCAGATTGCAGAGCCTTCTATACTATTTATTCATGTTCTCAGAAAGTACCCAGCAGGACTCTAGGCCCTGAGTGTATAAACTGTTAAAATGAGTTAACTTGGTTTAAGACATGAAGAGAAAAATAAAGTACAAATTGTCTTATCCACAAACAATAAGTTTTTCTCCAAGTACAAACCTAGATGTATAGATAAGGACCTGACCTGCGCATAAATATTGCCAGCTTTCATGCTACATTTGTGTCATTTATGACATCATTTATGTCATGAGGATCTAAGAATTTGTGCGTAACAATATATATCCCTGTGATGTTATTTTTTAACATTCATTTTATGTTTCTCTTTGGTTGGTTACAAGCCTGAAATTGTGTTTTTATGGAAATATCCTTAGTAGTTATACAGAAGTCATGAACAAGTGGTGTACATGATCCCGTTTCAGAATTGTGGGCTTTAGTAGTGCTAAGGATCATTAGCATTAGAAGCAAAAAGTTTTCTCTACTATGTTTTAACCTTGACATTCAGTGAGTAGAAATGAGAGTAATGTGTCACATGATCTTCTTCAACCTTGTATCTTTTTCAAACACAGGGCTGAAATTATACTTTTTTCGTATCATTTTGTTCTACTACAAATGGAACTAATTTGTTTGTAATTTTTATTTACTTTGTAGAAGGAGATTGTGCTGCTTAATCATATATAGTAAAAACTCATTAGCTAAGAATGAGTTTTTAGCTAAGGATGAATTAGTTAAGAATCCGCTCTATTCTGTCATCGAGAAAGAACATGTTCTTGGTGTCTCTCACACCTGTAAGTGTATTTTCTAGCTCCTCATTTCTTCTCTAATTACATCTTGATTGTGGGGTAAATTCTCTAAGCTGCATTGGAAGGAAAATCATTGTCTTTTTATCCTCTCTGTGGGGAATTCATTCCACTTGTTTACTGATGTGTGTGGCAGACTGAATAAAATGATTCCTAATTAGCATATATGAAATAATCATTGGTCTATCTGGAGTCATAATTAATGCATTAGGAAGAATTTACTGAGTGTCAAGGAGAAAGACATTAGCATAAATGAGCTTATTTTAGATGGGCTGCAATTGAGAGACTACTTTCCGATAAGAATGTTTACCAAAATTAAGCAATAATAACATATCAATTTACTAAGACCCATTAGCATGCATGATCTGCAAAGAAGCTCCAGCCCTGCTTGGAACACCTTGCTAGCCAAAAGATTTTGTTGGCATCCTAATAACGTCACAGCAGCACCAGCAGGTGTGGGGATGAGGAGCGAAGACGGTCTGTGGATGTACAGAGAGGCTTTCTTTAATACGCTTACGGACCTTGAGAAAAGCAGATGCTGCACAATCTTATTATCATTCTACCTGGTAACTCTGAGGCCTTATTGATTAAAACATGTTCCTACTAAGAGTGTAACCTGTAGACGATAGAGAAACAAAGATTATCCTTACACAGTCAAAGATGTTTAAATAACTTTAATTTCTATATTGATACTCTGTGAGTGAGGAAGTGACAAACTGTGATAGAGTTTAACTATTTTTATTCCTTTTTTCCTTAGTCAGTCACCAGGCATCTGATAGCCTGGAAGTAGATTTTAATCTTTAGAGGACTCTGTGCATTGAAGAATGAATGTTCTACCCAGGGAAGAGGCAAGATTCAGGGGACTTAAAAATAGGCTTAGTCTTGTAGGACTTAAGTTTATAGGACTTATATCTAATATCTTTTATCATAGTCATCATTATCCTTAATGTTGAAAAGACATGACGGCAGATAGAGCCTGGCAGTGAGTCTGTAAACCATTGGGTTTGGCCTAACTTCATACATGAGGAACCGACTGAAAACTGTTAAGCCTGACATATCTCACTCCAGCGAGAGTCACTTTAGTCAAACCAGAGTCAAGTTAGTAGAAGAGGACTCCAGTATTGCACTCGCTTCAAGAAATGGTAATCCATTAAAGGATTATAAATTTACACTAATCCACCAAATTAATGTAAAATCTTTTAAGAACAATCATAACCACTGTCATTAATTCACATGAGGAAAGCAACAGTCCGGTTGATATCTCCCTCACCGTCCCCAGCTTCTGTACCTCTTTCCTTGTGTATTTCCAGTAAGACAAATCACTGTTACGTACTTTAAATCTTTGCTGCGGTTTTTGCTTCATATTCTTTGCTGTTGACTTTGAAGTGAAACACCACAAACCACCAGTATACTGGCAAGGCTACTGATGATAACAATCCCACAAAACACACCTACCATTATATATAGAAAGCATAGTCTTTTTACAGCTAAATTGGAACAGGTAAGTGTTTTGTCAGCCATAGTATTTGTGCCTCATTAAGTGGTATGCAGGATGACTGCTAACGTGCATGGGTAAATGCCTCTCTTGGTTGATGAGGTCTTTGTTGTTACAGTCAGAAGACCCAGTATATTGATTCATTGTGGTATTGACTTCTGAAAATGAATTGAAAAGCGGCATTATTGAGGGGGACTCAAGAAAGGAAAAAGGCAGTATTAATAATGCACCATGGTTCAGATGAATGCAGCCATTCAGATTATTGAACAAATCAGTACACAGTGTAAGAAAAAACAAAAGGCAGGGAAACTGTCAGTGCCACGGTACTGGTAAAGGAAACCTGTTTAGGCTTTCTTGCTGCCACCTTTGTTGCCTTCATAGACATAATATATCTAGCAATAACAATCTTCTCTGACCTTTTTTCTAATCAAGTTGTGAGTCTTTATACTGGGGAAAAGCGATTGTGATGTTCCATTTTGTTTGTGCCTCTTCTGGAGGAGATACCATATCTACCAGCATGTCAGAAGCTCCATTTCCAGAATTACATGCAAGCCGTTGTAACCAGTGCTGTTAAAAAACACCATCTACAGTGCTGACATTTTGGCCTGGTGATAAATGTTGTAGCAAAATAAGACTATTTCCTCTACAAAGGTCAAAGCCAAGGGAATCGATTAACATAGCACCTGCTTAAGGAGGAAAGTTGGTGTGTTGGAATAAAGAATTGTCTTCATTTTTCTTTTGTCCTTCCATATAAGAAGTTTATTATTTTGTGCTTCCACAAAGTAAACTAAGAAGGAAGAATGGAAAGAAATCCTTACGCTTGATCCTGCCCATCTCTGTAACTGTGAAGTCCCAGAAACACCATGGGCTATATTCTTTCATATCAGTTGATCTTAGTCCTGTTCTGCAATAGGGCCAACATGCCTGTTCATTTCCAGCATCTACACAAGCTGCTTCCTTAAAATATCTTTAAGAGATTAATGTATATAGAAGAAGGATTAGAGAGAGTCTTAGTTGCTGAAAGAAGGGTAATGGCCCTCAAAAAAAGGGTTTTTTTGTTCTTCCTCTCCCATCTCCTCTTCCCATCTTGGCCAAACAGCTCTCTTCTGAAGGATATACTGGTATTATGATGGGGCCTGGGGGTGGGCAGGTGTCTTCTGCCTCGCTTTTGCCATTAAAATCTAGGAATTCATCCTCCGGTTTTGCTCACCTTGAATCTTTGCAAGTCCTAAAATAACTGTCAAGTTATGAATTTTTAGGCACAGGTGGATACAGCCTAACTCCAGGTACTTGGCATGAGAATCAAAATGTGCTGTTGTACATTTCTGTTTCTCCCTGACTTTCTTTTTCATTGCAGTTTTCAGACACTGCTATTGCTGGGCATTTTCTTAATATTATTTCCTTCCTTTAATGTGTTCTAATGTATTATTCTGAGAATCTTTGCTGCCAGAAGCTAGAATGACAGGTGTGGAGAATTAGCCTCAGAAAATGTAAGACTTTTACAATAAAAAAAAATTAAGCATTTTATTCAGAGTAGCGAAGATGTCACGCCCCACTTGTGGGAGACTGTTACGGATTCTCTGTGTAAGATTCTCCTGTCCCAAGAGGGGCTTTAATAGATCTTGTCATTACTGCTGCTCTGCATTCGGAATGATGCCGTTGTCCTCTCTGCACCGCTTCTCTGACAACTAGCACGAGAGCCCCCCTTCTTTCGGGGACGAGAACATCGCTTTGGTAATTCCGCTCACTCCTCGTCTCTGCTCTCTCCTCACCTCGGTGGATCAGAAGATGTCAGGCAAAAGGCAGCAAACTTTTTAGTTCAGGAGAGAACTAGGGCATGATTTTGTTTAGTCTACGCATGAAAGAGGCGGTGAATGAAGGATTCTTGGTGGTGGGAGTAAGGAAGCGAGCCACACAGGCAGCCACAAACCTTTGTCTATCAGATACAAGGCAAGCAAATACCTTTTCAAACAGCGGCTGAATTTACTGCTGGCGTTAAATCAACTCCAAGGAGTTGCACCTGCCTGCAGCTTTTGGCCCTGGTGACGGTCTCTCTCGTAAAGATGTATGTATTTCTGCTAATCTGACCTCAAACCCCAGCGTTCTCATTTGGTTTCACATTCACTGCATAATTGCAATATAAGGATGAAAATGCTTTTTATAATGTAATTCATAAAGCAGCTTATGGCCTTGCATAATTAAAATGGCTAAATGGAAACAGCTCACTGCACTTTGAAATGCATACTAAGCTAACCAGAAATTTATCAGTGAGTGTAGTTTCTATGAGAGTGTGGAAACTTTGGAAATGTTTGATAACGGTGCAACCTAAATTACTCCAGGAGGTGCATAAAATTAGCAGTAATTATTACATGAGAGTTGTATCGCTGTATCATCATAAATGGCATATTAGATCTGGCAAAAAGCCTTTCAGTTTATAAGCAAATTGGATTCGTTCTGCATTTTGTTCCCTGGCTCACAACCGCTTTTAGCTGTACGCACGTGATCCCGCGCTTCCAGGATGTTTCTTAAAACAAATTCAACACTGATTAGACTCAGATACCTTATTTTTAACTGAGGCCTAACCATATATGCAAGTGATGTGAGAAAATTTACGTGATTGATCAGAACTCCCTCCAGTCCATCAAATTCACTTCTCTCCCGCTCAGCTAGAAAGACAGAGAAGACACAAAAGCTTTGCTGCTGTGACTAATTAATTAGGATCCATGTAGAAGTCTGCAAACTGAAACTGAGCAGCGTACTTACCATGAGCCAGTTAGATTCTTGTCTTGAAGTGTCAATCTTTGGAGCATATTTTCAATGTATAATGCAGCATTAATTAACACAATTAAATGTGTAATTAATCACTTAAAGTAATTATTTTTCCTACTCCCGGTATGAAACTGGAGAAGCTGGGGCATTGACTTAATCAAGTTACAGTATACCCAGAAATCAAGACCTGCTGTTTCTCAGCCTGATATTCCTGAGATGCTACATGCCATTCTCCTTCTTCCCCTTCCCAACAGGATGCCACACAGCATCTCCTGTAGCTTTATACGTCACTCCGAGGTTAAACAGCACCAAAGAATACAGTTATCCGTGGCCTGCCACCATCTCGGGGCTCTCCGTGAAGTTAACCAGCCTGCACAGAGTCTATCAACAGCACGTTCCCATCTGTGGGTTGCCACTCCAGTTTTTACGGGCAGCTGCATTAGTGGTTTTTGAGACACGAAGATTCACAGAGCAGCTGTACTATTAAATCCTGAATAGCGTCATTCTGAACACACAGATTTTAAAACAAAACAAAAAAATTAAGCCCATTTTCATGGAAATGGGAGGGTTTGTTCTTGGGGGAAAAAAAAAAATATGGTGCATTCCCCCCTCCACCCCCCCCGGTGTGCTGTCACAATTCGTGAAAATTCTTCTTCTTCTGTCCCCCTCCCAGTTAATGGACCTTAATTCTCATGCATATGAGGGATATGAACTTCCAGCATAAATGGGTGGATACTGCCAATAAAAAGCCTACATTGCTTTCAGTGAATGCTGTGCATGTGTCACCTCCCCCCATCATTAATTTTCAAGCACTGAGATTGCAGTAATTTCTGCTTATAAGTGGCATGTTGATGTGTTTATTACTTCGCAGTCGAGTTCAGGGCTGTTTCTCATATCTTTTTGCAGTGCTCATCACCACCTCAGTAGCTATAGACTAACAAAGCTGAGGCCCTAACCAAGACCCAAAGAAGCTGATGGCTGGAGAATTGCTGGTATCAACCTGCTGTTCAAACAAACTTTCTCTGTTACTAATTCTTCAAGCACTCGCAGTCTTGCAGACCTTAATGCCAGGGCTGTATGAATTTGAGCTTCATATTAAACATTTTTAAGGATTATTCTGTTTCAGACAGCGATTCCTGATTATGTTTTAATTGCACATTCTTTGGTAAATAATACAGTTGTATCCCTGGCTGTCTGAGAGCTCCAAGTGTTCTCATAAACGTGATGGAGAAGATACTGATCCTAAAAAACAGTGCAGTGAGGCACAGAGAAGAGGGATTGTGCTATCTCCCTTGTAACCCTTCAGTGGTTTCCCGACCGTTTGATGCATCGTCTGCGTTCATTTCCCAGTAAGCGTTAGCCACTTTTGAGCCAACACGGGTCCTATGCAGGCCTCGGGTGTGCAGGACTTTGTAATTGCTGCAATGCTACATTGCCTTCTGCTAGAGTCTTTCCGTTGCAGAGATCTCTGCTGGCATTGGCAGAAGAAACTGGCCTAGCTCCATTGCTACCATATGGCAACTGGTTGATACACAGATGCCTCTCAGTCCGTGCTGCAATAGGACGGCGGGCTCCTCTGTCAATCCTCCGTGTTAGCACATAATGAAAATTTGCTTCAAAACGTTGACTCAGAAAGATGCTTAACCTTGGTTTGCGAGGGCTGCTCGTAAGTCCAAACCTCTGTCTGGAGAGCCAGGGACCCTCCAAAGCCGAACGTCTCCGGTAACGTAACCCTCTGCGGACGGCAGAGCGGGGTCCGTGCCCCTGGCAGCCGAGGCGGGCGCTTGCCTCTGCCATCAGAGCAGGTAGGATGCCGGCACCCATCTGGATGGCCATCGGGCAGAGCACGGAGCACGTCGTGCCCGTGAACAGACCTTGAGCTTTGACGAGACGTTAGCCGCTGCTTTCTGAGGCGACGTATTAACCCCGCGCTTCTTTGTTAGTGATCAAAACTAAAAGAACTAAGGTCTGCAAGTGAGAAATCTGAAAGGAAACCTAAGCCGCACGTTACGTTTTAGAAGAAACTTCATGCTGTGGCTTTCATTGGGTTTTTATTGGAGTTTGAATTGCTAGTAAAAGAAGAATCACGGAATGGGAAGTGAAGTCAGGCACTGGAGCTGGAGCACAGTTCTCACAAATGAATTTTATTGCTAGATGTTCAAGCAGGACTGATCCGAAAAGTACCAGAAGATCATTACCGTTCACAGATTGTTGATAGCATCTTGGTTTTAGGATCCTTCCTGAACGATCCTTCCCGAGTAAATTGCATGGAACTTATTTTACTGCTCCAGAAGGCTAAAGGACGGAGGCAGCTCTGCCAGGACTTAAAGCAGAATTTTGCAGGGGCCCAGGTGATGCAAGCTTCAGGGCTGTGCCAATAAAGCCATAATGACGTTCCTCAGTACTGTACACCTCTCGTGAATAGCTCCTGGTCTGGTGGTTTTAGTGTGACAAAGCTGTTTCGGTGTTAACGGATGGGATGGGAGCTCTTCAAAACCAGTATACCCTATCTTAATGCTTGTGGAAGTTTAAGATTTCCAGGTATAACAGGCAATATTAGAAGTTTACCATTTTCACCTATTACGATTACACGTTCCCATTCCAGGATTCTATACACACACACGTGGAAAATTATTGCACTCTCAGTTTAAAAGCTAAAAAAAAAAAATTACAACAGGGTTTTGGATCATTTTGTAAGCCAAATTAAATAATTTACATACATGAGCAAACGTATATCCACCTTTACAATACGTAAAAAGCTTTGAAAGAGCAAAATGATACAAAGTTGCTATGACTGGCCTGTACAATGCAGTTGTTATGATTCTGGCAGTTCTGTACTCAGAGCGTTACTCCAATATTATCTCACGACACCTGACATGAACTTAGGAGTCTATAAAACCGTTTAGCAAGCAACAGTTGCCTTCAATATGAAGATGAGAGATGATGGTTAACACCGGACAATTCTGAGGTTTTGTTACTCTTGTCTACCGGTGATCCTCACTCAATGAGTGACAGTCAGGTGGTGCTCAGCATGCCTGAAAATTAGTCTTCAAGTGTAATTTCTTTTCCAATTAGAATGAACACATTTCTGGGATTTCTGGGAAAATGGGATTTTAAAATGAGACGCAGCAAAGAACCAGTAGAACAACCAACTTTGTGTACCTTCTCGTGACCCCAGAAACCTGTAAACTTTTGTACCTGACTCTAGGAGTAAGTAATTAAGTTATTTTGCAATGCTTTCATGATAGGAAATTTTTTTTTCTTCCTTTTCATTGTCGTTTTCAGAGGGTTGTCTAAATGTGAGTGAGAACAAGGGGATCTGAACGCTGTCCTTGATTTTGCCTCTGATGTGTTGTACTTCTTTGGAAACTTACTCTGTTCTGTGCCTCAGTTTTGCCAGTAAGAGGGGGTTCAGTGCTTCTGTACTTCATATTGCAGATAGTGATATTTTATTCATATTTTTTATCACCTTGTGATTCTTAGGTAGAAGGCTATATTCAGATACAAAATATCACTTCTTTACAATTATTATTTCCATGCCAAAACTCAACAAATAAGCTTTGTGAAGCCAAATCTCAGTGTTGTTGGCCCAGCTTTAGTTAGTACTGCATGTCACTGTAGGGAAAAAAATTGTACTTCTTGTTCTTCCTCCTACAGAACTCCTGATAAACATTTCAAATGGCAGTGGTGTAATTATCTTTGATTAGTGACTGTGCTAACTTTAAAATGAAAAAAAAGTAAAGTAGATGTTGATTACCAAGCACTAATGTAGTGCTTTCATGCACAGCTATAATTCTACTCATGAATATACATTAATCTTATGCATCAGTTGTTATCTTTATCTACAATCAAAAGACACTAACCAATGCAGCTTCATTCTGTTCTATGAAACGTAAAGGAAGCACAGCAATGACCACAGTGCAGGATATTTCTGGATGATATAAAATCCTTAAATGTCTTTTGAGCTTTGCTGTTTGACACAAACCCTCTATTTTTTTCCACAATCAGAATGCTTCGGAATAAACTGTTGCAGAGAAGGTAGCAGCCAGAATAACACTGAGAGAGAGATGAGAGTGCAAGCGAATGTGAAAGCAGAGGCTAGAAGCAACAGGGCTGGAAAATTATGTGGGATGAGGCAACCAAGTAGTGCATTTCTGTAGAGTACGTGAATGCTTAGCAGGAAAAAAACCCACCTAGAGTAATCTGGGGAGGTGGGGAGAAAGTGACCTATAGGTGAAAAGGTATGAAAACAAAGTGCTTGGGTTAGGACTTATACAATGTAATGCTGATACATCTATTACTATCAACATCCGAACTAATTGTCTAAATTTCTTTTCTAGTCAGAGGGAAGAAAAAGCCACTTATGCAGCATGATGCATTTCTTGTTGGAGTGAATAAATACAAGCAGATGAGTTGTGCTCCAGAAATGCTCATTTCTCTCCACTCTCATGGGAGTTTACTTGACTAGCAAAAATGCCCATGGCTACAAGTGGGGACATCTAAGATAAAATGAATCTCGTTACCAGGGTCCTCCCCAGCTCCAACACTATTACTGTGTAGTTCTAAAGTTAACAAATAGCAACGAAAAGCTGCAATTAAAATCAGTGGGTTTCAAACAAAACCTCGAGTGACAACAGGTTCTAGAGAGCCTCTGCTCTGCTGCCATTTTTTCCATCTTTTACCGTATCCTACCTGAGCACCGTGCAGGCTGAAATGCTGGGCTAGAAATCGCATATGCTGCTCCCGCTAATTTCCAGACCAGATATAATTGTTGCATCCAGCACGGTGGGTGCTCCCGAGGGACACGAGTGCTGCGGGGCTCAAAAACCCAGAAGAGCTCGTTGCCATAGTAGCCTCCCATGGAGCATTTGCTCCTTTGGTTGCTTTTCTGATACATCTCAATCTTGTGCTGCTTCAGAGTTAGACTTCATTCCATACTAGGCGATATCACCTTTGATTGAACCTGTCAGATATCCCTAATCAATTTTTTAAATATCAGTTCTCACGTGCAGTGTGTTAGGGCAATCTAAATGTTTGAATCTAATTGGAAAGGTGCTTTTTTTTTTTTTTTTTTTTTTTTTTTTTGCTTTTCCCTTCAAACGGTCACAGAAGGTAAGAACAAGAGCTCAGTGAAAACCGATCTGGGAAGAGTATAGTCAGCACATTAAGGGGTCTGTTCTGAGTTCTCATTTTCCACTCTCATTATTCTGACTGATCTTTGGCAGAGCAAGGCAGGCATGTGGGCTGTATTTCCAACCCGAATTCTTTCGACAGCCGTGCAGCAGACTCTAAGATGGCAATTAATTGTAGCACTGTACAACTTAAACATGTCTGTGAACTGCAGTAAATGTGCGACTCTTCCCCTGGGTTTTCTAAAACAGATCTCTAAGTTCCTTACGTACACTCCGTGTTTTCCTGCGGAGCTGAATCTGACAATATGCTCTCTTTGCAACGATAACGCTTATAGGGCTCGGCGTTGCAGCAGGGACAAAGACACGGAGGTTCTCCTCTCCTTCAAAGAACAACGCAGAACGGTGGTTGCATTTCACAGTATGTCGCTTCACCACACAATTCGGTCCCGTCAAGTTGTTGTATACAAGAAATGATCATTTCCATCACTCTGAAGGAGTAAAGCCAACTGCCTAATGTTTTCATATGGGTGTTCTTGTACCTTTCACATTGAAATGCAAAATGTCATGTTATTGCTTCCCCAAAAGGTACTGTGAGTAATTCTGATGGCAAGTGGAGGGAGGGGAAAATACGGTTTCAAAGCAAGTTCTGCTAGCTGTTTTGTGACAATGTAGATTAAAAGGTATTCACGAGAAAAGCGGTGTGATTTCCTCTACTGGCATGATTTGGCGCCATGGTTTTAAGTGGACTCGGTGTTTTCAAAGACAAAATTGTTTTGTATTTGTCTTTAAAAAGGTCTGGACCAAGAAAATAACGAGGTAGAATTGGGAAGCACAGTGGCTCAAGGTTGCTGTCTGCATACATTTAATCTGTCAAGATAAACCCAGGAAGCACTTGGTTCTGATTTTTCTTTTGGTAATTTCTCATCTATTTGGTAACTCTGAATGCATTAGTTAAACTCCTATTTTAAATGAATATGAGATGAGTTTTAGGTCTTATTCACAATTCTGACTTCATAGCTCAAGCCCATCACTACTAAAAGATTGAAGAAATGTACAAGAATGATTCATTCTAAGAATAAAAGCCCACAATGAAAACCCAAGCCAGCAGGTCTGTAGGATGCTTGAGCCTTGCCCAGCATACTAGGTTATCTTCAAAAAAATTCAGCAAAATTGCCTTTTTTTCCAGGTGACATCTAGGACACAGCTTTTCAAGGTCAGCGAACTGCTAAAGTTCATCCGGCCATTCTCTTTTTTAAACATTTTGGGAGATGGGAGGGAGCAGAGGGAAGCTGCTGCCTTTGTGACATTCTCGGTTTGTTAAGCTAGATTTGCCATTGTATCTTGCCCCCTTTTTAGACTTCTTTATTCTTCCCAGGCTTCCAATTTAAGCTAGTGACTGAAGGCAGAAAAGTGCTGGTTTTACAGCAATGACAAGAGAGCTGAGTTCAGCCAGTTTTTCATTTAAAATCATCCTACACCCCCAAGCTGGATTTACATTGGGCCTGAATCCCGTCTGAATAAGACTCTTGACCTTTCTGAGATTATCATGGTGTGGGATGGACAGGTTTTCTCAAATTCATTGCATTATACATGTAAGAAGAATAAGGTACAGATGCTTTGCTGGAGTTACTGTTTCTGGGAATGTACTTTTAAACTGCTCCTATTCTGATTTCATATTCACGTGGACAACATATTTCCTTTGCAAAATACAGTTGTACCCATGCAGCTAATTTGATTTCTAACTATCTTGTAAAACCAAGAAGAGTTTTTCTTCCTTCTTCTCATTAACTGAATTCAGTATGTAAGTGTTGATATTTTCTACATGGTGGCAACATGCCTGTAATGATGGGGTTATGATACTAGCTCAGTTGGATTTAATGTAATGCTTTACAGTCAGTGGCTTTGAAATCAGGAACATAGAGAAAATAAAGAAGATTAAAACCAATTGGACTTCTCTTTTCCCCCTAGTTGCGATAATAAAGCCTGATATGCACATTGCATGCACTGACATAGAGCACTGCAAAGCCTGAGCCCTTGACCTCGCTTCTGTAGGTGCAGAGGACTTTTGGACTCAAGAAAATGGAGCATATTTGCTCTGCTATGCAGAACAGAGTGTGTTATCCCCTGGGGCTATACAGAAAGACCTGCTTTTTTGTATGCCAAAACCAGACCAGAATTAATGTGTCCTCTAGTATATGGGGTGTCACATTCTCTCACGTAACAATTAGAGCAAACAAAGGGATAAAAATATAAAAGCAAAGGTTGCAGGTTCATACGTCAGAGTTTTAACATGTATCTGTTAATCATATGTTCAGTGTTAGACCAAGAGCACATATATGAATGCAGTTTGACTTGTAACATTGAACAAAGCCTGGTTATTTATGAGTCAGAGAGGCAAAACTCATAATATAATTGCACTTGCAAAACAAATACGCTATTATTTGATGTTCATTTAGACCAACCCTTCCTGAATAAGCAAGTAGATAATTCATGCATTCAAGTCTCTGTGTCTAATTGTGTTTGTGCGTGTAGTTACATATTGCAATTACTGTTCATTGACGCTATGCATGCATTTTTTAAAATCTAACTTCATAAATTCATATGTCTAATTTTATTGCCTCTCACGGAGGTATCTGAATCTTGTGTGTATATAGAGATAAAATGACTTCTAACTGAAGGTGGCACGGTCAGACCCACCAGTTATGTACTGGTTTCTCTTCAACAAAGGGTCATTTGGTAAATGAATAAACCAAGAAAAAAGTCAGTTTAAGGGCTGTCCATTGCACAAGGAAGTGACATAAATAATGTTCAGATGAAGATTGAGAAGGAGAGACTGACCCTTAAAGTTTGGGCTGGGTTTTGGTAGTAGCTGGGATTTTTCCTTGACTAATGGCAATTCATTAAGCTCTGAGCTTCAGATGACCCTAAGTCTCACCACACAAATATGTACGCTCAGGCCTTTCATGTGGGGGTAAAAAAGTCATTTTGCCCTTTAAAATTTAGGTCTTTTTTGACTTGCCCATAATGGAGTTGTAGGTAGTACATAACTAATCTTCATGCTAAAAATTTACCTTTTTCCTCAAGTGAATAGGGTTGGATTTTGATTTAAAAATGCAGATCACTTTAGAGTTACAGTTCAGGGACTGTACAGAATGATATTTGGAGTACAAAATACAGGATAAAAATTAAAATACTACCTGGTAACGTATACTACAGGAGAATGCTCTTTAAAATGGTGTTAGTCAAGATAAGTCAAACTGTTGAAAATGTACTTTAATTCCAGTACTTTAAAAAGTAATCAGGTCTATAAATTAAAGGTGAAGGAGGAGATAAGTGATTTGAAATCTGAAAAACTGCAAAGTTGCCAGCAACCAGAGCAAGACATGGAATTCTTAACTAAAAATGAGCTATTGAAATTTGGAAAGTGCAGACTCTGGACAGGTCAGAAGAATAAATGAAGTCTTTATGACAAATTGTAGCAGATGAAAATGATGTCACCAAAAATATTCAAGCTTCCTTTTTTACTTCTTTTCTCTTCTTAACATGTGTATGGGTATAATAATATATATAAGTATCTAAGGCATGTTAGTGTTTGTGAACTGTCTTGAAAGTTATCGATACTCAGTCACAGATCTATGTGAACAAAAATCTGAATTTCTGTTCACATTGGTTTTAGGGTTAGAGAAAGAAAATTTCAAGGGGAAAAAAAAGTTAATTTCTTGTCACCTACTGACTTCCCCTTTAGTGTCTGAAAATCTTTAATTCAGGCATGGAAATATCTAGTCACTCATATTATGCTCCTGGGAAGACCTAAATTTTTCATTTGTTACTGAACATGAGCATGCCACTGGGGCTATTTGGATCACAATGTGAAAATGCCTTGATGTCCTCCAGAATCATGTTGCAAAAAATAGTCGAAAAGATAATCAGCAGAGCTAGTTAGGGGAAGAGTTTCTGTGATGTGCTTCATGGGATCAGGGTGAAACGAGCCAACATTATAAAATTACTGAAAAACCACCAGCAAGTAACCCCTTTGATCCCTTTTCATCTGGATATGTGCAATCAAGACTACTACAACCACCTATATTCACTTTCCTAAAGCATCTGTTACCATAATATTGGGGTACATGTTATAGTATTTATCAAAATATATTATGATACATCAAATAAATTTCAGAAAGGCATCTCACTAGACAGGATTCCAAAGCACTTTACATAACCACTTTAAACCAGTCTAGAAATACAGAGAAAGTCTCTGTTGGTGCATGGGGAACCACCTTATTGGCATTCAGCATCACACAGATCCCAATTACTAGAGAAAGCCCCGTTGACTCCTTTTGATGTACACACGCGAAGGAAACTGCAGTACTACAGAAACCATTTCCTGTAATTGTGGCTAGTGAATTTTCTTGTAATTGCAGAATGCACAAAGCTTGACTGATTTATTTTATTTTTTTTTTAAATGGCCAAATCTAAAATATAGATTCTCCAAAGCCTTCCCAGTGACTAGTTAAGCCTGCAGAGGCCTATTTGTCCACTAACGAGGATACCTCAGTAGTCGTCCACCGAGCCAACACTTAAGTCTTTTCTTTAGTGAGCGGCATGGTGCTTAATCTCCAGCAGGATTCAGAAATGAAATTTTCCCTTCCCCATAACATCTGCAAAGACTGATCAAATGAATACTCTTAGAACAGAAAGCCAGGTGAGATTTCATATTGAACACAGGGGAAAGGGAGAAGAAACGTGCTCTGTATTTCCCTTCTTTTTTACTTACAACCTGGTGTTTGTAGCTTCCACTCGGAGGATGAGAAACTGAGCTTCAAATCCTCCTATTGTTTGTTTAAAGCAGGACTCTGCTTCTACGAGCAGGCGCTTGCACAGTCTGAGATAAAGTTCTTAAAATTCCTGCTATCGAAGCCTTCCTGCAGCCCTTTCCTTCTTAGGAGGTGAAACTTAAGCCCATCTCCTTAGGATTCCCTGCCAAGAGTTTAGATAATTGAGAGCGCCAGCTTCTCTGGATTAAAACAATTTTAGCTCTTGTATTGGGAAGATTATGGCATGGACAATAGGAGGGCACTTAGGGTTAGGTGTGGTGAAGCTGTGCCTAGCTCTCTTATACGGACCTAGTCACTGAGATTGCTTTAGTCCCTCATCGGTAAAAATGCAATTGGTGTCTCAAAGATTTGAAGTTATACAACAATTTGTAGTAGGAAGTATAGAAAAATATTTCCAATATAAATTTTATATCTTGATGATTGTGAGAATTGGGGTGTCTTCAGCACGTGATCTCTTCTAAAAAGATGGAGCTGTCGCAGTTGCCTGAGACCCGATTCTCTTCTGTTTAAGATGGAGAATGCAGTCAGCTCCTGCATGACCCACTTCTGCTTAGCTCTGGGTTTGGAACATCCTCAGAGAATATCAGGACCGTAAGGATGTACCTAGATTGCATGCTTATTCCCTTTCTCAGCTGGAAAGAAAAATAAACCTTTAAAGGGAATCTGTAATTAAGCATAAGATATAATCAAAAGTAGGATAGATAGATAGATAGATATTAAGTAACAGGTATTAGCTCATTGTTTAGTGGATCCAGTAAAATAAATATATTCCCTGTATAAAGTCAACTGTACTTAAAACTCGTGCTACAGCTGTTTCATGGTATTATGGTAGTCATGGTACCATGTTTCATGATAGTCAATATGAGACTATATTTGGCTTCTAAGCATCATTAGGAAAGAGAACCAAGCCCTAGCTGGTTGTCGTGTTAACTTTTTGATTAAGAGTGAAATTTGATATTTGAACGAGCCTCTATTTTGGCAAAGTTCTTTGTTACAAGGGCTTCCTTCTTCCTCTTTCTTTATAATAGGTCTCGGGAGTTTCATGAGCAAAAGACAAAATTCTTTCTGCGGGGTCCATGAGCACCTGTAGTTCTGCTGTCCTGATGGACATCAGATAGTATATCCAACAATGAAGAAGGTTTTAATTTTAATCATCCAAGAAATTTTTGTGCTGTCTGTAGTAGGAGAATATCAGTTGTCACCCAGGTAGCGTGTTTATAATGGTCACAGAAATACGATTATAGCTTCCTTTCCACCCACATCCATTCACACACATATTCAAGATACCATAATACACCTTAAATAATTCATACCTCTTTTAACTTTAGAGCCCATAATAAACTTTGTACATTTTATTTTGCATATGTAGTTTTTACTGATTTAAAAACTTAGGAGGAGAGATGTTTTCTGTTTCGTTTAGGGTAAGGCACGTTGTTCAATTTTTAAGAAATGGTCTAGACTCTTTATGTAACTGTCCATGTTTGGGCTGAAGAGTATGCAGAAATATCAACCTCTTGCAGCACCTAAATGTCTTCAGTAGCTTTGTGTGTACCCAGTTGCTCTGCAAATCAAGTCCTGGCTATGAAACATAAACTCTCAAGAACTTAGCTATGGAAATTTGGCCCTTCCACTTATCCCTGTCTAAATTTGGGTTAATAGTACTTATCTAATTCACATACCTGGCTAATTCATTAATTATTCCATTCTGTTAGCTCTTTCAGAAGCCTATGATCATGTTCATTATTAGTCTAAGCCTTTTTTTGTATTCTGCTGCAGGAGACTGGAGTGTCTTTACAACTTTTGGTTATCTTATCTTCTCTGACAAACTTGAGAGAGCTATGGAGTTCATTCCCGGAGATTGTTTGCTCTGGGAATCAGTAGGTAGGACTATGCAGGGATGTCTAATTTCACCAGATGTGTGAGATGTCCCATGGGATAGCGCGAGATGGTTTGGTTTACCGTCCTAAGTGAGTAACTCGCAGCTCTACTGCCATTTTTAAACAGGTCTAAACAATATTGTGTCTTATCTCTCCAGTATCCAAGCAAAGATTTTAAAGAGATCATATAGAAAAGGCTACATGTATTAAAATGTAATAATTCTTTTTCCCAGCGAAGGTTTTGTCACAGCCAATGAAAACTCCACACACCACTCCACTCCACTATCTACTCTAGTTTTTATCACCAAATGGAAAAAACGTTCTGTTCATGCCTATTATACTTGTTAGCCAGCTGTAGTTATTATACTCTAGAAACAGGCTGAAGTCTAACAGAGAAAGGGGCCTCCCAATCTTTTCTTGTGTGCAACCTGCAATGCTGACAAGGCTGTGAATTGGTAGCCTAGCACAGGTAGGCTGCCTAGGATAGACAGCAATTGCAATGGTGGGGTTTTGTGATGAACACGTTCTACTAGAAATGTCTGTGTGCTGCAAAGCACACTAAAATCTTGTGATGGAAAATAACAGGTTTCTGGTTACTAGCATCCCCGTCTGCATTCAAGCTAGAATCCTGCAGATGAGAGACTTTGTCTCCTACTACCCATCATCTCACTGTCTCAAAGGAAATCGTTGGGTGAAGAAATAAAGACAGAAATAATAACAGACTTCATTGCTCTGGCCTTAGTATGTCAAGAAAATAAGATTGTCAGGAATATTGGAACAGGACAGTTTCTTTTGCTGAAAAACTGTCGGAGCAAATTGCACCATTAGCAACTAATTAACAGTTGAATATTGACAGTTCAGTAAGTGTAACTGCTGTGTGACCCGTACCTATCATTTTGCAAGGCTGCCTTTTGCAAGCAGAGCGAGCTAGAGGTTAATACTATACATTGGCAATGAAAAGAAAAAAAATATACAAATAGGAAAATCCTCTTGGCTTCCTTATGACAGCTCATTTTGAGTTTTTAAAAGGGCCTGAAAGAGGAGCTCCTTTAGAGAAGAAAGTGTATCAATTTGCACAGACGCTGATTCTGCTGTACAACTGCTTCCTTGGTACAAAAGGGCTGAGATCTACTTCAACTGGTGCTTTGAAGTTAATTCTTTAAATAACCATAATCCCCAAAAAAGAATGAGAATTATTTTGATTCTCAGCATGGTGAGATATTATTAATTTTTCATTTTAAAAAAAAATTTATAATAGAATATATCACAGTATCCCCTTTGAGGCTTTTTGCATTACAGTTGTTCCCTCGGTAGTGGACTTTATCATATATCGGGCACACAAGTAGAGAGTCAGCAACATAGGGGAGAATGTGAAAGGGGACTGGTGCTCTCAGACATCATTTATACACTTTGTACTTTATCTGGCACTCATCACAAACACCACATTATAATCTAAAAACTACTATGGTCTTCTCAAAGAATTTGTAGTACCAGAAGAGGGAAATTTTCCCAGTTTGGGTCTACATTCCCTGCCAGAAAACAGATGTATGGTTTGCACTTGCAGGAAAAGGAATGTACCCCGACCGAAACCGTGAACAATGTTTGCTTGCGTTTATAATTGTAAGGTGGAACAGATGGTGACAACTTAGTTGAATGTGAACAGTCCATTGAAATAACCTAAATTGTCAAGCTATTCTTCTATAGAAAGCAGTCTATGCACCATTCGAACAAATTGAAAGTAGCCTTCATGTTATTGAATCAGTTGGAATTGCCTTACGTCGTGAGTTATGCTGGGTTTACAGGGTTTTGCAGAGTATAAGCTGTTTCATTTTGGTAGCTGTGAATGCTCCAAAGCCAGGGAAAAAGTCTTGCAAGTTAACAAAAAATCCATAACCATTCTGCTCTCTGACTCATTTTGCTGTGGAAAAACTTCTGGGCAGATATCTAATGAGATTAACAGCATTAACAAAAATGTCATGTCTTCAGTTTTGAGCCCAAGGACAGAGTGCTCTTATCAATAGGCTCCAGATCTGCAAGCAAGGCAGTAGCCCAGATCAAAACAAGCTCCATCAAAAATATTGTTTTCTACTTTTGTTAATGCAATGTGTTTACACTCAGCATTTTAAAAGCAGGTGGCCAAACGTCTTTGTGTAGGCATGGCGTGCAGAATGAGAATAGGCCGATTGAGTTTTGTGTGAAAGATTAAACTTTCAGAGTCTCCACGCACTGCCTCAGAAGCAGGTAAGGCACTGACGGCTGCTCACGAAGGTCCCGCTTCATGAGTGTACCTCGGTATAAGGGACCTTATAGGCTCCCCTATACAAAGCGAGAAGAAAATTGTACTTGCAGGACGCAGTGTTCGTGATAAAGAACTCAATTGCATTGAGCAGAGAGATACCCGAGATAGCCTCTAAAGATCTTAAGGAGAGGCTGTGGCTTAAATCCTACTCAGGAAAGTAAGGAGGGCTTTGAGGTATAAGGAGTTACTGGGAGGTAACTTGCTTCTGACGTACCAAAGCAGCTGGTTTTGTGATAAACTTCCACGCGCCTGCTCTTTTCCTGTGATAAATATGGTGGATGCAAGGTGGCTTATTTCTTTTTTGTGCCTTTATGCATCTCTCTGATCAGGGATATGAACACTTTATTTTTCTGTTATTCCACAGCAGCTGTTTCTGTGCCTGTGCTATTGTACTGCCTTGGATTCCTCTCCTGCATCCAGTTAGGTGTACAAGTGGCTCCCACCCCTCCACAAAAATGAGAGAGAAGCCAGCGTCACCCCTCTACCCACGTGCCACAATACTCATCTGATATTTTGACATCCCTTTCCTACCTGGTCAGGAGCAGAGATTTGAATCAAGTGGTCCGATACTAAAAGTGAACGTCCCAACCGTGACATTACACATGATTTTGAGCAGAGGTCCTTTTGAATATCTCCTTTAGAAATCACTCTACTGAGTACTTAACCAACTAGCCATTGGAAGCTTACTGCAACATGCAGATTCAGGGAAGTAACTTCTATTTTCACCTGCAAATTCCATGTGAACAGAGGAAAAATCTCAAATATTTATTTCATCCCTCTTTACCTAGGAATGGCACCTCTGTTTCTTATATGTGGAACTGATAATATATAAGATGAAAAGAGGGGGATGAGTTGGAGATAGAAAGCAGGTTTTTTCAATCTTAATCCATTTATACTTTAGAGCTTTTTCTTTCCTGTATTTCTATAGGAATGCTGAGCACTTGCAAAAATACACTAAGATTTCAAAATTAAGGTGGAAAACTTTTCCTGAATTACTGCTCAAAAAGGGTGAAGAACTATGTTGGCACATTCAGGTATTTTTTAGTACCAGATAGTTAATCCTTCATTCTGAATGGCTAGCAAAGGTCTAACATTAGTAATCTTTAAATAATGCATAGCTTATTCTTAAAGAACTGTAAAGACATATATAAATTTTGCATGCTGCCTTCATTTAGCCTATTAAATTGCATTTAGCAGTGGTCAACAGCTGAAGTATATAGCACTTTTCATATTTTTTTAAAGAATATAACGAATCTAATATTCTTCCTCTTGACACTTTTGCCTCTGAGTTAAATAGAAGCAGGAGCAAGCCCCAGATAAGTAGTCATTTGTTTAGTACTGTGTGCTTAAAAAAGGGTGAAATTCCTTCCACTGTTGGCATTCATAGTTGGTCTATGTGTGCCACGAAGACTACCTCTTAACAACCCTCGTCTGAGCCCAAACAGCTATAAAAGTAACATTCCTATATTTTGCATATATATCTCTGTGTGCGTGTGTGTGGTTGTGGCTGTGTATGTAAATAAAATTATCTTCAGGCTCTTTCTTTTATCTTGAATACGAAAATGACTGTGTTGCTCGACTGATAAGGTAAAATGCTCTTTTAAAATTCACATGCAGAGGTTTTGATAAGGACACCTCTCAAGAATAAACACACATCTTTGGCCATTGGATTTAATAAACATAGGGAAAACATCAGTTTGCTAGCCTGTAGCACATTCTAAGTCTGCATAAACAAAAGGAAGCTTAACTTATCATCATAATTCCAGTTTCTTAAAAAAAAAAAATACTGTGAAATGTAACACAAGGACTTGTTATGAGGACTTTCTTCTTTTAGAAGGAAAGGAAACCCTACTGACTAGTATGATTTGTTGTAAATGCCTTTTTGTCATTTGAAGAGCTCTTCTATAGATATTTCAGACATAGAGTCCCCTGAAAAACCCACCAAGTTGTGTTTTTTAAAGAAATGCAAGCACTAAATACAAGACATGCTTTCAGGCACCTTTTTGTTTTGGTGCTGTTACACACACAGCTCTGTGTGTAACAATGGGGGAAGAATGTTAACATGAATGAGAACAGAGGACAGAAATGCAATAAAAATGGAAATTAAATAAAAACAAGATTAGATCTATTTAATAAATGCAAAGCCTGGGTCCCTTCAATCCCGGGAGCCAAAGTAAGGATAGAGAAAGGCAAGTCCTTCAATTATTCATGGATACACATCAGCAGCAAGCAATTATTGCCTTTGGTTATAAGGATTCAGCTGGCGTTGAGCACTTAAACCAGATGTCTTTTTCAAAAAGAATCTATATAACTTTGACAAGACATTAGCACCTATCCCCAATTATCTCCTTACTGGATCCAAGCTGTCATCCAGGAAAACATTTGTATTATAGTTGTGATCAAAATAAAATATAGTGAGTTATAGTTGTGTTTATGTGGAATAGTGGTCCCTATATATGTGTACTTTCTCTTTGCTATGGTTTAATCATAATTTCGTTGCAACAAGATTCAACAAGGCATCATTTTAGGAGAAAACTCCATTTGTCCCTCCCTTCTGTGGAGGTCTGATTCAATCTTCTTCTCTCTTAAGAACCGGGTAATTGTAAAGAGGCCAATGATTCACACTTCTCAGAAGAACATGTAAGTATCTTTAAATTGCCACAAAGAGTATTCCATAAATACATGAAGGGAGAGAAAAACAAAAAACCTCTCTGCTTATTGAGAGTGATAACAAAAGAAATTAGGTTCAGTTAGCCATTTAAATTCTCCAGTATGTTTTTCTTTCCAATGTATTCGCAGGAGATTTGCATTTCCTCCTATCTCGGAGTAGCTTATCTGTCTCTCTAAGCTTTTGTTTTCACCCTCTGTTTTCTTTATATCCAATTTTAGTGTGCTTTGACACTCCTTTTCAAATAAAAATGTAAAACATTGGATTAATGAATTAGATGAAGTGTTCAGCTTACTATCTGCTCCTGTCTGTTGTGAGTTTAAAACTTTACTGGGAATGCAGAATTAAATAGAGATCTGAATGAAGTTTACGCAGAATTATCCTTCCTTCTTCCAGAAGCTGCTCTGTAAAGTCCGACGGGGCAAGCGCGCAATGCGATACCAGCAAGGTGCTCCCTGAGGCAGGTCTCATTTAAGATTGTGGCGATGACAGATGTACACTTTCCCGTACCTTAAATTCCCAAACTTTGTAGACAAACGTGCAAATGCAAGCTTTCTAGACCAATGTGACCTGGGGCCACATGTAGCGTAACAAAACAACCTTGTTTTTGAGACTTGCAGGATGGAGCTTCAACCAACACAAACTCTCGTGGCTCCCGTGGCAGTCACTGGTTCTTCTAGGTAAGGAAGGCTCCTCAGTGGAGGCACGAAGGAGCTTACGTTGTGTTGCACATGTTTTACTGCCTCTAGAGACAGATTTCACTCAATTTGGCTTGCTTTACTTCGCTGTTTCCAAGTCGGGCTGCTTCCAGAGGACAGAAAAGTACATTTTAATATATTCTAACCTGGGGCATGAGGACACAAAGATAGTTGCCACTATTTTCTCTTCTACTCTTTCAATGCTACTGAAATAGTAAAGGTAGGATGTTGAACTTATAGGTTAAGTTATTGCTTTGTAGAATAGAATAATACAAACACACGTCTCACAGTCAAAGGGATTGCGTATTTTCAGGCATGTAAGCTTTACCTCTCTCATCCAAAATCATAAGGTTATAGACAAGTGCTAAAGATTGTACTTATGAAACTGTTGAAAAATCAATCTTATCTTGATAGATAGATCATTTGCTATAAGTGATTTTTCTTTTTATCTTGCTGAGGACCACAAGGAACACAGTATCAGCCAGCCAAAGCAGGTATCTAAGCAGCTTCAGAGCATCTGATGGTTTGCATCATGCTGAGTGAAATGAGAAATTGCTACTGCTAAACTAGAGGTATGTAATTCTGTCTCGAGTTTTAAGCCAAGAATACCGAGTTTTTAGACTGATGAATGAAAAGGGTGACAGGTCACAAATAGCTTGTACTGTCAGTTAAATGACACCCAAAATAGGCCAGGCATGTCAGAGGGATGTTATTCTTGGTTCTCATGTAATCCTTGTGGACTTTTTCATGGAAGTTTAATTAATACCCCTGGTAAACAGAGGGCCTGGCAAAGGTCATCTGGAATATTTACTTTTGTTAGCAACTGTATTGCAAGGGATGCATGTTCAATATATTCTGCCTGAACATTTCAGAAAAATGTCATTTGGGCTTTGGGGATAGACTGCTGCCTCATTAAGGTTAGTGAAAAAGGAAGGTTTGGTTCTCCTGGGGACTGAAGCAAAATAATGCTTTTTTGCTTTTTTTTTCCCCTCCAGTCCAAAATAGCAGATCTTTAAACCATAAGAAATTTGAACCTCCTGTATTAACAGGCATACTCCCAGAATTTGATTAGTAAACTCTTATTAAAAAAAAAAAAAAAAAAAAAACCAGACCAAAACCAAACAACAAATTAAGACCAGTTCAATAAACAATATAGATCAAAACTCATTCCAAGTAATAAAAATCTACAAATGTAATTGAGAAAACTGTTGGGTTGCAAAAGGTGGTGCCACAGTAATAAACACTTAAGGATCCCAATGCATTTGTGACTGTGACACCTCAGTGACTCACAGCAGCTGTGAGGAAGCAAAACACAAAGGTTATAATCTGGCTCCCTGAGAAAAAGGTGTAGTTACCATGTCTGGAGTCCCTCTTCTCAGAGAATGTAAATCTTCTGGATTAACAAATTCAAATCAGGGGATGCAATGGTGTCGTACCTGCCCCAGGAAGCCTATACGCCCAGATAGCCAAGTAATCAATCAAACACAGCTTATAGCCCATATTCCTTCTGCCTCAAGCCATTATTTGTTACCTTGGAGAAAATCAGCACAAAGACTGGTTCCTCCTGTACAGACTTCCCAAGTACATCCTCTCTGCAGCTTGTTTCTACCTCTGTGCTCTGGCACTACAAAGGTAAAAGCACTCTTTTTTCATTCTTCTTTTGGAGCATATCCTTTCAAACAATAATTGAGCATCCAAGAAAGAAACACTTGGCATTAGAAACATAAATCTGGAGGGAGAAAAAAAAAGAAGGCAACAAATTAAATCCTCCTCTTCTCCAGCAAAGAATACGGCTTTTGTTTTAGTGAACATCCTTTATAATTCAGATATGCTGCTGCAGCACTCAGCCATGCCAAACATCTATTCAAAGGGAATTCCTTTTGATTTTCCTTTTATTCCATACCTCATACAATGTTCCAAGACAGCAATCATTAGCTGAATGATTATTCAGTTGGATAGTCCCACCATTATCTTAATTGTTCATCCAACCTTGCTGCAATCCTTGCAACCACCACTGCTCATTTCAAAACTCCATTTTCAGCTATTGGGTGGAAATAAAAAGCTTTAACCTTGGGGTAGAAACAGCAAAGGAAAAAATCTTATATTAAAGATTTAAAGGTTATTGAAAAGAGCGGAGAGAAGAGGGAGGAGCAAATGATGCGGTTATTAGTAACCATCTACAATCAATTGTAACACTGAATGAACAGATGCTGTAAGATGCTGATACAGATGCACGTTATCACGCTAAAGGTTTGGAATCCTTTATCTGAGATCTTCCCTAACTTTTGTAGGAAAGGACATTTCTATTATATATATATGTATTATATATATTTGGTCATGGGTATTGCTGATGGTTTTAAATGCGTCTTCTATGAAAGGATCATCTATTAAAAAGCCTATAGTGCTCCTGACAACTTTTTAGTGGTGAGTTAACAGTGCATATTGATGACAAATCCCTCTGCAAGCACCTCTGCACCGATTCATAGAAAATAAAATTTGGAGCAAAGGAAAAATCTAAGCAAAGACTGGGCAATCTGCAGAACATTGGAGCCAGTGGGATTAGCTGATTAGAAAAATATTACCGCTGAATCTTATGATAGGTGTGCTGTTTCTCATCACTCATAATGTGCCAACACTACTGCATTCTTCTAAGTGTTGCCCTTTGTGTACTTCCAGTTTACAGATTGCCTTTGTGAGCAGGCACAAGGGAGGTGACAGCAGGGTGGAGGTTTTTTCCTTCTCTGATATACTTAGTACCAGCTTCAGCAGAACAGCAGTCTGTGGAAGTTTACCTACTTTTAGCACCCTTGGTTATAATGCTCACACAAGTTTGGCGTGGAAATCGGTGTGAACTGTTTGCAAAATGGTTGCAGAATACAGAACAGTATTTTGGTTACGTGATTCTGTTTCTCTTACTCAGTTTCAAGGATTTAGCTGGCTGAAGGATTGAGATGTGATAAACAAAATAGTGGTGATGACAGAGCGAATGAAACCTAGGGATCCCAGTAACAAGCTTAGAGATGCCACACATATTGTCCCGGAGGTGTACTCTTACTTTCTCAGAAATTTATCCAGGAAAAGAAAAAAAAAGAAAATATGAATTTAGTGATGTACCCATTTCTTCTGAATGTTAGGCAACTCACTTGAGACAGTAGTTTCAGCTGAGGATTGCAAAGAATCACCATAGCCTATACCCAGATCAGCTGCTTCATTGAGCTGCACCTATTCGATCATCAGATTTTGGCTGCAAGATACGCACGCGGTTCACTTGCACGTTTGTTGCCAACTAGCACCGCTCTGCGTTGATGCCAAGTCCAGTTCTTGGAGACGCGTTACGCATTGGTGACGTGCACGCACAGGGCTTGGGCACACCGTGGTATGTGCCTGTGTTGCTGTTCAAGTTCTGACAGATGAAGAAACAGAACAGCGCAGGTAACGCATTTTCACCCCAGCACCACAGGAAACCATTAACCCAGAGATGATTTGCTCTTCCTTAAAGGAAGATTGCCTCGGCAAAGGTGCGGTCTCATTTTTTCACCCCCTTTCCCAACTCATACCTTACTTTCTGAACAACTCCATCGAAAATGATGACTTAAAAGAGGGCGGCATCTATGCATAACATTTTGTCATTTTCTCTAATTTTCTGTCTCTACTTTTCTAATCACTGCCAATGCTGTCTTCAAGTCTCAATTGCTCTATTTTTTATCTAAGCCTACACAAGCTATTTCTGTGGTAGTCTTCTGTTCATTTTCCCATTATTTCTTAGCTAAAACTTTCCAATTATTTTGCCTTTAGTTAAAAGACTTCGCTGTTTCAAATTCACCCTGAGCAACTTCATTATTTTCCTTTCCGGCTATCTATCCTGTGTCAATTATGGGACCATTTTTTGCTATGTTACCAGAGCAATGATACTCCAGTCCAGTTTTCTAATACAGTGATAATGGTGTTTGACTGACAATTTTTTTTTTTTAATTGCTCATGGATTTCAATCCAATTTGTGAAATTTCTTTGTATTTTAAATGTCATGAAGAGGAAATGTGGTGATCTTTTAAATGAGTGGAGGACATGAATACCAGCATCATTGCCACCCTGTTAACTTTGACCTCACTTTGCATGCTGACAGAGCTATCTACTGTAAAAAGGGATCGATACAAATGGCTGGTTTTTATCGATAATTGTGCCTAGTTAGTGGCATTTCTGAGGCACTTGACACCACTGCATCAAAGAGCCGACCTTGATATAAGAATACTCATTACAGTGAGAAGAATACTGAGAATAAACATCTATTTTACAGGTGCTTATTTCTCATATTATTTTGTAATCCTTCATGTTTACAATGCATAAGTTATTATTAGAAGCATACCTTAACCAAAATAACGCTTCAGATGTTTTGGAGATACTTAGGTCTGGAGCTGAGAACAATATTTGCATGTAATAATTGCCTCACTGATTAATTAAACCTAAAGCTCAGGCCTAATTTCCTTGAAATTTCAAGAAGTCTTTTAATCTGGAGCCAAAATTGTCGCTTTTCAGATTCCCCTCGTGGTTTTCATTGTGAGGTGCTATGCTGCAGGGGGATGAACAATGCTGATTCATGTTCCTTGGTCTGTGTGATGCATCGTAATCAAATTCTCATTCTTTCTGTAGGAGCCATATATGGCAGCTAACAAGGTAGAGCAAAGCGGCATCTTTGGGGAAAGGAAAATGGGAGAGAGACCCAGCTTGTGTTTCCATGGGTTCTGAAGCCTTCCCGTGAAAAGAAAGGCAGAGGCATGTCAGTCGTGGAGGACGCAGCCCCCGTGGATGCAGGTGGGAGTCACAGAGATGTAATGTCTAAACTACTGGGCGGGGCTCAGAGAGTTGGAAGTCTGTATGAACTAAATAGTTAAAACATTACTTTAATTTAGAAATTCAGAGATTTCCTAAAAATGCTGTCAAAACCTAATGCAAGGGCTGGGGTTTTTTTCATATAAATTATACTTGTTTTTTCAACCTTTAGAAGGAGGTATCACCTATAGTACAAATACTATACTATAAATACTATACTAAGATAGCACGAAGTTGCCGCAGGTAACTGGCCTCTTTTCAGTTTGCTTGAGAGATCCTTTTTAGAACAAACAGTGTTCAGAAGGGGACCTTATCCCATGGTGAAAGGAAAAACAAATTAAGGGAAAAGAACTGCATTTTGGTCTTTGTGACCCTGTTGTGTTGACAAATGCCCAAAGCAGGAGAAGTACAGCCTTTGGCTTTCCTTGATGGCTCCAGCAGGTCTGACAATGCCCATTCCTCTCTGTCAGAAATTTCATAGCCTGCTTTGAAAGTGCAAGAACTTTGCCGCCACTAAAGCCGCAAAGGGGGCCTTTATTTCAAGCCGTTAGAGGTTTGGATTTCTACTGAGAACACAAAGAGTTGTATGTCCTTTGGCGGTGCATGCGGTACATGTACGTATATCCAGTACATGTCTGTTTTCAGATAATTAGAAAATATCAACCGACCTGTTAGTTAAATTCTAATGGGGTATGAATCAGAACGCAGCCTTACCTGCCTCGCACATTGTTGTTGCCTCTGCAGCAGCTCTCCGTGAAATGGCACGTGCCAGGAGTCTGCAAAATTTCAGTGTTGTTCGGAGGTGATTAGGAGATAGGCTCCCCCCCCCCCCTCCTTACCTTGCTGTTAGTCATTCAATGCATCTTGCGGGGTCTTTTGTAGCTTAATAAAATAAATGCTTTGCTAGTATGTTTCATAGTAATGTACATGCATAGGTTTTGTGCTTCCTACAAGCCATTGCTATTAATTTACATCAGGAAACAATTTTCCTTTGCAAATATACAGCAAGAGAAAACCATTGCTCAAAGTCACTGCATTCTGAGTAGTCATATTAAGAACTGTCTAATAGTGAGCTCTTTGGAAAATAAGAAATTTGTTTTAAGTACTATTATCCTTTTGATGCAAGTGACTAATGAAAGAATGATATATTTTGATTAAGTGTAGAAACTGGTGATAGAGTCAGACATCTCTGATGAATTATGTTCAGTCACGAGAATGTGCTGTTTCAAATGTGAGAGGGATATAAACAGCAGCTCTCTGCTCATGGCTGCAACTCGTTTCTGCAGCAAGAACGCCAACCCTGAAGGTGGTTCTTCGTTCTCTTCTGAGCTGTTTATGGAGAGAGAGATGCACATATACACATATATCTCAGTGCTCAGTCTTCTGAACACATTAAAGCTTTCTCTTCCAACAGTCTTTCTGTTGCCAATTCCCTTCCTGAGCTAATTCTCTCTTTTTCACTGCAAACCTGTGTCAGGAAGGTTTAGCTCAGAATCTACCAAAGTTGCTCTCTTATTATTTCAAATGGCTAACAGGAGATAACTAGCTCATACAAAAATAATTTCTCACCGAGAAACTTGGAATAATTTAGGAGAAAGTTGAAGACTGTGTTGTTACTCGTATCTGGGGGAGTTTGTATTTGAATAACACCAATTAAAATTGCCCTTAGAAATAGCTGAAGTAGGAATAACTTCTGAGGCCTGTGTTGCTTTCTAATTATAGCTTGCTCAGAACTCGTAGTCCCATGGCACTCAGCACTAACAGAAGTTAGAAATGGCATGCACCTCTTACATGACTTTCACCGAATATTATTTCTGTCTTGCATTGAATTTCTAGTAGTTTGACTGCTCTGTCAATGGGCTGCCAGCATTTCCTCTAGGAATCAGTTCTGTACACTTACACATTTTTTTTTGTCAGAAAGGTTTTCTGCTCCAAACCCAATGCTTTGCTGTTTTTTGATATGATTCAGTTGTTTCTAATCTTCTCTCTTTGATGTTTGTATTTTTAGCTGCTGATATCTCATTTAGACCTTACTTAGTCATATTCATTCTGTTTAGCCCTTTATCATTTATTAACTCCTGGCTCCCAACAAGTTTTGCTGCTCTTCGAATCAATGCCAAAGGTTCAGTAGTAGCTTTATTGCTGCAGAAGTGGCAGAGAAGGAGAAGAACTAGCTATTTTCTGAGTTGGGGTATGCCATGGTGTGACTGAATTTTCCACGTGTTAAAATACTCTTGATAGATCTGAAAGGCATCCCACATGCATAATAAAATTATTCCGAAGTCGTATCAAGGCAGGAGAGGAGATGGGTGTTGTCCATGTTACTGGCGTTGTCATCACCAATTCTCATCCTTTGGGATCTTTAAGCGGACGGCAGAGCCTCGAGCAGCCTTTGGGGTGCTCTGAGACCGTGTCACGGCGACAGCAAGGAAGGGAACCAGCTTTATCAGCTCTCCTGCGCTTCCTTCTGATGCAGCAGCTGGTACTTGCTCAATAGGGGAAAAATCTGCTTTGAATATTCCCACTTCAGTCAACCAATACATTTAAATAAGAGCGAGTTGCACTCTGCTTCTTCAATGAATGCTCTTCCTTTCACAAGGCGAAGTCGCTACGACTTCCCTACAAGTAACCTGCTGAATTTGCTTTTCAATGTATCTTCCCCCACCGCTTATTTCCAGGTGCTTTCCTTCAGCCTTGCAACTTCCACAGGGTTTTATCTAAGGAACTAATTTTAGGCTCCAGCTCCTGCAAGCTGAGATATCGACACAGACTAAGCCCAGAGTCCTGACGGAGCAGCTAAGATTACCAAAACATTAAATTTCAGTAAGATGAGAAATCTATAACCGGAGCATACAGGTCATACCATCTACTTCACTCTATCTGTTGAATAAACACAAATCAGCAGGGAACATATTACGTTTAGGGTGCTCTATTGTCTTCTCATTTTGTTTCCAGTTTACGTACAAGTCTGTCTGTACAGGCACGGACGGAGCAGCACAGCTAAGCTCCAGAAGGCAACGGACGGTTTTGCCGTGTGGTGTTAGTGAGTCAATGGGACATTTCAAAGTGATATTTATTCTTGGACACTTGTTTTTCAAGCAACAAGCAACTTACCCTCCTGGAAAGGGTTCTGCGACTACAGTATTTCAGGTGTTCCCCCCCCAGCACAAACTACGCGCAGACTTTGTCTGGCTTGAGGCACCGGTGTCAAGGGAGCATAACTGCGTGGATTTTACAGCAATATTCCAGGGTGACAGGCAGGTTGCTGAGAGCTGAACACGACTTCTGATCTGCTGACCGGGTAGGTGTTCGAGTTCAGTTCCATTGCTTTTTTTCTTTCACAAGTACGTGGTTCTCCCGGCTGTTTTATTATCGAGTTCTAGCAAATAAATAAATAAATGAATGAATGAATAAATACATATGAATAAGATACCAGAGAAAAGCAGAACATTTATAATTTAAGAATAAATAATAAAGTTGCTGGAGGGTAAAAATACCATGAAAATTATTAACAACAGTGGTAATGCCTATTTAAAATGGTAATGAAAAGCAGTCTGCTCTGTAACTAAACTATTAAATAAAGGCCCAAACAACATTTTCAATCAAACCAACACCACTGGTATTACCTAGCTTGCCCCGAGTTTACCTGAGGACCTGGTATTTTGCTTTCCTGCTTATTGCATTCTGAAGAAGTGCCTGGCAGACTCATAAAGTTCACAGACACCATCTGATGCTCTTCTCTGACCACTTGTTTTGTCAGTGTCGCACCAGAAGAAATTTTTTCTTACAGGATGAGCAAGCCTATTAAACACAGAGTGGGGACCAAAATTGAAACTGGAAGCTGTTGGTATTTAATAAAACGGTCACGTACTGCTTGCAGCAGAGTCGGTATGTGTTTTGCCATTGGTTTGAAGGGAGCAGGATCTGGAATGTGGTACATTTTGTTGCAGGGCATGGCCAAGTATGCTACAATTTGCGGGTCTACTCAGCCTCTAAGAGGCATCTAAAAAGTGCCGCAATGCTGTTTATTGTCTTTAGTAAGGTCGTGCCTCCTTTGGTGGATGGTGTGGGATGGTGCCTTGCCCCGTTCCTGGCTGCCCCGGCTCCCCTGCCCTGCGGGGCAGCCCCTGGCACTCCCGGGGGGATTTGCTGGATGCTGACGGTCTTGTTCTGGTTTTTCAACAGGTTAACGCAAAACGGAAGCGTCTTCATCTGTATATTGGTACCTGGGTAGAAGCTGGGTTGTCTCGGGCTTCAGAGTTCTGTTGTCGCCATGCTGTGAGTAACTCCAGCAAGACGTGGCTCAAAAAAGCAAGGATCAAAAGCTGGAAAGAGAGCTCTTTTGGCTTCAGTTAGTGCTGCTCAAAGCCTGGGCATTTGGAACTAAACATTTGGACTTTGCATTGTCTGATTTTCTTCCCTGTAGCCAGTCTCCCTCCTCCCCTCTTGCCAGAATTTGCATTATGGTCTTTCCCATCCAATCCCCTCACTGTTTTTGTTTTGTTTTGTTTGTTTGGGTTTTTTTATGAGAGCTGGTGCAATTTATCTCAAAATACTTGAAGCATAGATGAATCCAGCTTTAAAGAACTCGCAGGGGTCTGCCACAGGGGGCCCAAGTGTTTGCAGAAGGCAGAGAGTCTCCAAGCAGCTGTTGCTGCTCCTCCAGCAATGTGCATGGATATTAGGAAACGTATTCTCTTTGTAGCTTCTTCCTAGAAGGCAACCGCTCAGTAAGGTGGCATTAACTGGTTTTAGTAGCAAAAACCAGAAAATGAACGATGGGGAGCTGAGCGGACTCAAGCAACGAGTTGCAAGAGGCCCAGAGAAGAAGGGTGCCATGGCAAGAGGTGACGGACTGGATGAAATCGGAATCCTTCAGTGACCGAGACGCTGCAAAAGCTCTATAGACTCTACAATGTAAAGAGGTCACACAGATGGAAGACGCTTTCTATCTATCTCATCACAGTTTTCTTAGCAAAACGAGCTGCCTCTTATCCTTTGCTCCTGAAATAAAGAAGGGCTGATGCCTGTTTTTTGCATTTTTAGACACTACTCTTTTGTTAAACTGTGCTTTCTGTTGGGAGAAGTAGAAGGGAAGGGCCATGAGAGTCGCCCTTCTTTCTCTTTGTGTGCTCCTCTCAAAAGGTCTTGCCCGAAAGCTGCGCTCAGGGAGTATGAAATCCAACTCTTCAACGGGTTTCACCCCAGTCCCACTCCCCTTTCAACTGACACCAGCACTGGGGGAGCTGAGCTGAGCTGGGGACCCCAAAAACCACACACGGGGCATAGCTACGGCCGGGGGGGCAGAGGCCAACAATTAGAACATGGTGGGGGGGGGACTAGATCATCGATTAGCATATGGGGTTACTTGAGGTCAACTTTACTGCCCGATTTTTTGCTCGGGGTCATCCGAGGTCATCAATTAACACATGGGGTTACTAGAGGTCACCAATTAACACATGAGGTTACTTGAGGTCAACTTTACCCCCAGATTTTTGCTCGGGGTCATCCGAGGTCATCAATTAACACATGGGGTTACTAGAGGTCACCAATTAACACATGAGGTTACTTGAGGTCAACTTTACCCCCAGATTTTTGCTCAGGGGTCATCCGAGGTCATCAATTAACACATGGGGTTACTAGAGGTCACCAATTAACACATGGGGTTACTTGAGGTCAACTTTACCCCCAGATTTTTCCTCAGGGGTCTTCTGAGGTCATCAATTAACACATGGGGTTACTAGAGGTCACCAATTAGCATATGGGGTTACTTGAGGTCAATGTTCGCCCCCAATTTCTCCTCGGGGTCATCTGAGGTCACCAATTAGCATATGGGGTTACTTGAGGTCAACTTTACCCCCAGATTTTTGCTCAGGGGTCTTCTGAGGTCATCAATTAACACATGGGGTTACTAGAGGTCACCAATTAACACATGGGGTTACTTGAGGTCAACTTTACCCCCAGATTTTTTTCCTCGGGATCATCCGAGGTCATCAATTAACACATGGGGTTACTTGAGGTCAACTTTACCCCCAGATTTTTGCTCAGGGGTCTTCTGAGGTCATCAATTAACACATGGGGTTACTAGAGGTCACCAATTAACACATGGGGTTACTTGAGGTCAATGTTCGCCCCCAATTTCTACTCGGGGTCATCTGAGGTCACCAATTAGCATATGGGGTTACTTGAGGTCAACTTTACCCCCAGATTTTTGCTCAGGGGTCTTCTGAGGTCATCAATTAACACATGGGGTTACTAGAGGTCACCAATTAACACATGGGGTTACTTGAGGTCAACTTTACCCCCAGATTTTTTTCCTCGGGATCATCCGAGGTCATCAATTAACACATGGGGTTACTTGAGGTCAACTTTACCCCCAGATTTTTGCTCAGGGGTCTTCTGAGGTCATCAATTAACACATGGGGTTACTAGAGGTCACCAATTAACACATGGGGTTACTTGAGGTCAATGTTCGCCCCCAATTTCTACTCGGGGTCATCTGAGGTCACCAATTAGCATATGGGGTTACTTGAGGTCAACTTTACCCCCAGATTTTTGCTCAGGGGTCTTCTGAGGTCATCAATTAACACATGGGGTTACTAGAGGTCACCAATTAACACATGGGGTTACTTGAGGTCAACTTTACCCCCAGATTTTTTTCCTCGGGGTCATCCGAGGTCATCAATTAACACATGGGGTTACTAGAGGTCACCAATCAACACATGGGGTTACTTGAGGTCAATGGTCGCCCCCAATTTCTCCTCGGGGTCATCTGAGGTCACCAATTAGCATATGGGGTTACTTGAGGTCAACTTTACCCCCAGATTTTTTCCTCGGGGTCATCCGAGGTCATCAATTAACACATGGGGTTACTAGAGGTCAACTTTACCCCCAGATTTTTGCTCAGGGGTCATCCGAGGTCATCAATTAACACATGGGGTTACTAGAGGTCACCAATTAACACATGGGGTTACTTGAGGTCAATGTTCACCCCCCAATTTCTCCTCGGGGTCATCTGAGGTCACCAATTAGCATATGGGGTTACTTGAGGTCAAATTTACCCTCAGATTTTTTTCCCTTTTTTTTTTTTTTTTTTTTTTTTTTTTTTTTTTGCTGAGGGGTTCTCCAATTAATTACCGCTGTGGGTCAGCTGAGCTCCACCAGACCTGACCCCTTTGGTTGGGGTATCAATCAGCTGTGGACACCACATTACCCATGGGGTTACTTGGCCAGTGCGTTCAGCCTCATGGGCCCAGCACCGGGCTGCCCTCCCGTCCCCCAGTTGGACCGTCAGGCTGGAACACGCTGCCGCCATTTTCTTCTCCCCTTCAGCACGGGTGATGCGCAGCACCAGTTTGGTGCTTGGTTGGCTTCGGAGTGCCGTCTTGGCCCAACGCAGGGCATGTCTGAGCTCAGCCAAACACTGAGCCCAACTCCTCCTCTTCTGGCATGTGAGGTTAAGAGTGCAGTCCCCATGTCCAGCCCCTCAGTGTCCTCCCTTTCTGCCTTGGTCATGCGTCAAGGCTTGCAGCGGTCAACGAGTGCTGCAAGTGGGTGCTTACCCCTGTGTTCCCCCCCCTTTTTCTGCTGAGCTGCAGCTCAGTTCATATACCTGCTCTTGACTGCGTTTAGGGCTTTCCGAGGGATAAACGTGCCACAGTCATGCCCACTTATGGCCTTGGGTCTCTCTGCTTTAAGTCACTCAGGAACCGGCCTCGTTGGCCTTCAGCTGTGCTCCACATTTGGGGATTTGGGTTGTCCACACACGCTTTTTTTCCCCTTCCCGCTCCTCCCCTTGGCTCTGCAGCTGGCCATGGGGGTGGGCCTCTGCCCCTGCTTCATTCCTGAGCTCCCCAAATGTGCTGCTCCGCTTTCTCCCTGTGGCAGCTCCTCACCCGGCGGCACCAAAACCCTGTCCCCCACGTTCGGCTTTTGCCCTCCCTTAGGAACCACTGGCTCCCGTCAGCGAGTGCCTCCGGTTCTTCTGCGTTTCAGCGGTTCGTTGCGCCTTCAGTTCAGCCTTTGTTTCCACCACTGCTGTTATCATCCTGCTTTTTGCTTTCTGCCTTCAGTTCCCCGCCCCATTATTTGGCTGACTGCTTAAAATGCGCAGATATTGGTATGATGCCCAGGGAAAATGGAACAAAATCAACCCTGCTCAGACATGAACAGGAGGCTGGTGGCCTGCAGAGCAAGCCTGCGAGGAACTGATTTACACAGAGCAGATTAATGAAATTAAGAAACTGATCTCGCTGGCAAAAAGATAGTGAAGACCCCTTCACAGCTGCAATGATCTCAGACGATGCTAAATAAAAAGACATAATTAGTATTTCTCCTCACACATCCATGTCATCTTCAGAAACACAAGGCACTAAACCCTAGATTAATTTCCAAAAACAAGAGTCTCTGCTGAGTGTTATACAAAGACATAAAGCAGACTTAGTGCTGGGGCAGTGTCGAACACACGATTATAAAAATCACAAAATTCCATTGTTTGTTATTTATTTCAAAAATCACGGCCACGTTCACGATCTCTCCAGCTGCTCCCATCAATCACTTCTAGTAGGCCTTCCCTTCCATTCATCCAACACAGTTTAATGTTGCGCGTGTGTTTTCAACTGCATCGTGAGGTGAAAGCAAATGCCTGATATTTTCTTAAAATATTGAGAGCGAGGGCAGGAAAAGCAGATAGGAATTGGTACTAATCATCTTAGGAAGGATGATTTTTCCCAACCGCCTAACTCCTTAACCATGCTCTCTTTACCAAACTACGGCTTTCTAGACTTCATCATCTACTGTGCAAATAAGAATGCAAATACTCCTACAGGTGTCATAGACGGTTTTATTCTGAACAGGGGAAATCATGGCAGATATTTGCAATCTGTGTAATACTACATACACAGGGCCTGAAAAATTCAACTTGAAATGCACTTTCGTCAGTGTAGGAACCTATACAAAGCCAACAGAAAAACCAAGAGCATTACAGACTAGTGATAATTTCCTCCAAGTACAAAGTTCCCCGTACATAACCGAGCTCGTATGAATCTGCAACAGCAGCCGCCTTTACAGCTCAGAGGCACACATTTTGCTGCTAGATTTTTGCTGTAGCACAGAATTCAAACCACATTTTTCAACCATAAAAAGAAAACCGAACCCTGCTGTGTCGAGAACTCCTTGTCTCTAGCCAGGATTTAGCAGATACGTCGGAGATGACTCGATTCCAGTGAAACTGTGTGTCAGTGCAGGGATGTAGAGCGAACAGAAGTCCTCAAGGCAGTAAAGGCTGCAGCAATGAGAATAAAGGTCTGTCTGGAAGGATAAAATTGTTTGATCAGTTCGGAAACATTTTTCAGAAGCCTAAAACTCCGAAGTCAGGGAGTAGAAATATTTTATATTTTTTTTTAATCAACCAAAATGTGCTGAGCCTGGCTTGGGTTTTTGAAGAAACGAGTAAGTTGTCAATACCGAGTCAGCTCAGTAGCACAACCAAGACGCCGGGTACGATTCTTCCCACTTCAATTAGCCACAGCATGTTCATTAGTGTCAGCTGAGACGCAGCTGGGCCTTCAGTCTTCAAACTGTAAATCCCATGAGGAACTGCTGCTTAAGTTAGTTTAGTGCTGAACTAATAAATTGTAGGTGGCAAATAACTAATGAAGTAATGCAATGATTTATATCACATTTAAAACCACAGCAATCCTAGCACCTATGGTCGTATTGGGCAGATCAGAGAATACACTGATCCAGCGATTCCGGATTTGGTATCTACTGGCATCCAGAGCCATTGGGATAACTTGACTATTTAGAGGATGATACTTTACTTGCCCACCCGCATCCCTTCATGTGAAACCCTACTGCACAAAGGCAAAGCCTGACATCCCAATTAGAACCCCGCAGCTCACAGAAGTAGGGTCTTTACTGCTCATCCAACACACAAATCCTACCTTCCGCTGGCCCCCTATTTTATTCACAGCTTCCTCCTTTCCGCACTGTTCTCCAGCTTCTCTCCTTGAAATCCAAGCTCCTCCAGCTCCCTTTCCACTTCGGGCCGGCACTTTTCCCTGCGGTGGGAACAGGACCACGTATTGAGACCGCAGCAGAGCACGCCGGCTCTGCAGCTGTGCTAATGAAGGGCTGTGCCTGATATCACTGTAATGCTTAAATAAAAGCAGAAAAGGTATGCAACCACGTGCCCAAGGGAACAGAGTTGCTTTATAGAAATAAAGGAAGGGAGGAGATGAATAGGTGAGACAGTCTCTCATTACCAGACATGACTTCACCTACAGGCCTTCCTCTTGCCTCACAGCAATGACACTGGCTTTCTTTCACAGCGATTCATGCATTTCAAAGGGCCAACAGCATAAAAGGAATCTAAAAATAGGTTAAAGCCTGAAACCAAAGAGCAGCTGTTTCATTAGCAACAAGAGAAGCAGAAGGGGAACGATTTGTAGGGCAGAGCTCCCTAAGTGTGCCAAACAACTTGTACTTTATGTATTTTATGCTATCTTACAGAAGTTCTCCTAGTATCTGGACATGTATCAGATGTGCAGTAACCGATATAGCTAGGACCTGCCGTGTGTGTGCTCTTCTCTCCTTATCCTGATGAAGATTACCGGGAATCAGGGTCCTGGGACACGGACACCTATCAGCACTCTGTATTATCAGACATCCTACAGGATCATCTTGCACTGGAACAAGAAGCTTGCAGAAGCTCAGGTGGTGGCAGGAGGTCTCCTGTGGGAGAAAGATCCCGGTGGAAGGGAGACGGAGCCTGCTGGGAGCTGCATCGTTGCTGTGCTCTGACACAGCAGCTGGACACGCGCTCTGAACTCAGGTTTATAAAGTATCAGTCGCACAAGGTGGATCCTCTGCATCCTACACGTCCTTGGACATCTGCACTTCTCCTGCAGAGAAGTGCAGATCAATGTTCACCCTCTACCCAAAGACTCTACAATTCATCAAAACGCTGGTCCCAAGCTTGAAAGAGCCTGTACCGGCCAAGTTCTTCAGCTGTCTTCGAATGACAGCCTGAAAACAGAATGCAAATGGTGAGCAGAACAGAGAGGGATTCGGTGTGCTCAGTCCGGCCAGGATTCACTGTGTTAGCTGGGAAGAGAGCAAGTAGAAACCCATCCTCTGTGTGTGAGTACACAGATATTGCAGTTTAGAGCAGGTATTTGATTCAATAAGACTGAGTTTAGGGATGACAGCGCTCGGAGCTCATGATTATACCATCATTAGACAGCTGGAAGGGGGACACAGGCCAGGAATGAGATTGTTAAAAAAAAAAAAAAAAAAAAATTTAAAATCAAGCAGAGTTTTAGGCCACTGACAACTATATATGGTGTGAGAAGGGATGAAATAAACTTAAGCTCAATCCTTCAGATTACAGAGCAAGGGAAGGAAGAGAGGCACCAACACTGAGGCTCCAAGCAAGGCTTGGAAATGAGAAGCTCAATCCTAGCTCTATCAGACAGCCGAATTTATCAAGAATGCCTCAGCCCTCAGTCTGCATATAACCCACCTCTAGGGCCAGCTCACCCTGAGACCGTCATAACGGAGACCACCACTGGGAGATTCCGCCCCGTTCGGCCAGCTGATCGTTCCGGTGATTGCCAGGCCGGGTATGGGCAGCCAGCAGCCACCCGTGGTTCGTGGCCTGCGGTATCATCAAGGAGCTTGTGCGGTTCTCCATGTAGCCAGAGGCTCAGAGATGTGCTGTGTATGAATTCCGCCCGCGTGGAAAACATCACGGTCTCATGTCAGCTTCAGAAAAATGTCGGAGGATGCCCTTATTTGCATCAGTAGGCAGAGAGCACATGCTACGAGAAGATGACGGTGTGCGAGACATACCAGTCTTTCATCATCTTTGCACTTCATTCCTATAGATACGCTTTGCTGCCTGCGCCCGGTCCCTGCACATGGACCACCACCGGGCAATGCCTGCTGTTTTCATCGGCTTAGAAATGCTCGGTATGACCCAGCCTTCCCTCCTGCTGCCTCTTCCAGCCCCCAGCAAACTCTGCGTACGCGGACACGTGCGGGGGCACGTTGTTGCGGGTCCCAGCGTGGCTGCGCTATTGAGGCGTAGCTGATATTCCTGCCTCTACGCCAGGGAGCCTCTTTGCTTAGTTTCAGCAAAAGGTAAGGAAGATGGGGAGCCTCAGAGGAGCTACAGAGAATTGGCAGGTTTGGCTGCGTCAGGAGGGGTCGAGACAGAGAGCGATAAGGAAAAAGGAGGGCAGGGATAGGGCAAGAGAGAGGGAACGATTTGTCAACAGAAAAGCAGATGTTTGAGAGGAAGGCAACTAAAAACCCTTTTCTTTTTCCAACTGGATAGAGGTTGTACAGAGGGAGGCTGCATTGCTCCTAGACTAGGACCAACAATACTTTTGACAGTACAAAACGACCACAGCCAACTCGAGCGTTTGGCTGCCAAAGTCACACCTGAAGAGATGCGGCTATCTGGGAAAAGCAAAGCAAAAGACAGCTTTCTGCACTGCCTCTCTCTCACTGTTTGCCTCGGCTTTAGCCTTGGAAGATACCTGGTGCTTTAAAGACCTTGGCAGACGGGGGTAGAACTGATCCAAATAAATCAGTTAAGAGGTCCGCATCTGAGCTGCTCGGATTAGACTCTCTTTAAAGTCAATGGACATCGTACAATTCATCCTGTACTAAAATAGAGAGCTAAAATAGGACAGGCGAGCCATGCCTAAAAATACCTAATCGCCTCCATTAACTAAGAAGGGAAGCCTAGGGTGCCCAGTTCAGCTGCAGATGTATGCACACCGCAGGTGTCTGAGGTAGTGAGACCAGAATCCCACCCCAGGTTCCCGTCAGTCACTCTCGGTAGCAGGAACGACCCCTTCTTTTCCAACACTGCCTGCAGATCAGCTGGGAGAAACACTCGTGCGATGCTTTGCTGCCTTTCTCCGGCTGCCTCTCCCTTTCCCAGATACTCGAGTGCAAAGCCCAGGAATGTGCCAGTCAAGGCTGAGATCCACAGCACAGCTCCTTTCTCTTTTAAGCTCCGTTTGAGGTAGATCGGAGGTGCTGAAAACCGAGGCTTTCAGCCCTGGCTCTGTATCCACAACACCGCAGAAGAGCGAAGCGCCACGTGTCAGATGAGTGGGATAAATCCCTCCCCGGCTGGCCCCCTCCTGCTGCAGCAGGCAGCCGCCCTGCTATTAATCATGGATCAGCCTCGCCGTCAGCTCCCGGGGCTAACGCTTTAATGTGATCTTGTCCTGGTTTCAGCTGGGATGGAGTTAACTGTCTTCCTAGTGGCTGGTACAGTGCTATGTTTTGAGTTCAGTACGCGAAGAATGTTGATAACACACTGATGTTTTCAGTTGTTGCTCACTAGTGTTTAAAGTCAAGGATTTTTCAGCTTCTCATCCCCAGCCAGCGAGAAAGCTGGAGGGGCACAAGAAGTTGGCACAGGACACAGGCAGGGCACCTGACCCAAAGCGGCCGACGGTGTATTCCATACCATGGGACGTCACATCTAGTACAGGAACTGGGAAGTGGGGGTGTGGGAATCACCACTCGGGGACTGGCTGGGTGTCGGTCTGCGGGTGGTGAGCAATTGCCCTGCGCATCATTTGTACATTCCATCCTTTCATTATTGCTGTTGTCATTTTATTAGTGTTATTATCGTTATTAGTTTCTTCTTTTCTGTTCTATTAAACCATTCTTATCTCAACCCACGGGTTTTGCTTCTTTGCCCAGTTCTCTCCCCCATCTCACTGGGTGGGGGGGAGTGAGTAAGCGGCTGCGTGGTGCTTACTTGCTGGCTGGGGTTAAACCACGACAGATCTGGCGAAGCAGAGGAGAGGAGCGGTAGTGAGGGAGATGGTTGCCTTGTGATTATCTTCAAGGTAAGTTCAGCATAGTGCTGAACTCCCTGTAGTAAATCCTGATGCTGGCCGGGATTCAGGCTAGCGTGCAGGAACGAAGGAACAACGCTCATTGTTTATGCTTCCAAGGGAGCCGTGGGCGTGAGCACAGCTATTTCCACTCTTAACGACCTGTTTGTACATATACTTAATATAAAGAATTTAGTCAAAGCTACTTTGAAGTTATCGATAACTTAGTGTTGCAAAAATGGATGCCTGTTGGGTGACTATCCCAATGAGTGCTGTGCAGATCCTTGGTAATTAGCCCTACAAACACCATCGTTAAATTTTAAACTAATACAAGGAAAATGTGCAAATGAGCATGCTAATAATAGCACGAGCCAGTTTCTTATACTGAATGTCTCCATAAAGATATTCTTTATAACACCTTTGGCACAACTGGGACCTTGCATAATTAAATTTGATTTCACGTTCTTACAACTCTAAGCATAACTGGAGATTTCTAATTAGTTACAATTATTCTTTTCAGAAATGTGTTCTATTTAGTATAATCTTGTATTCTTCTAGCCAAATGCCATATGTATTTATTATTATTATGTCCTGCTGATAGCTTTTTAACGGAGACATTTTGACCGAGATAAATAACTACATGCCTTCCAACCACAACTCTTTGTGTGGCACCCGCTTTGGGTGGTAAAATAATTTACTAAGTGAAAAATAGCAGTTCATGGAGATGAGATAATCTTCGATTCTGCTATTTTAAGCAGAGATAAAAATGCAGGCTGATTATCTGCTAAATCTAACATTTCCACACCCCAATCCACCAAAAGCTGCTGCTAAAGCGGCCTCAAGAGAACTTCTGTTCTCATTAATGAGACTTCCTCACCTAGCTGCCTTTCCCTTCTGGGAGAAGACAGCAGACAAGCAGGCTACAGTCTTCTCTCCACGGCTACAAGGCCTGTCTGGCTGGCAAGCCCACGAGCATTCCTCATACCACTCGCTGGGAGATACAAGTATTGCAAGGCCAGTAACATCCATGCCCAAGAAGCCCACCCCGGTTATCAGTAAAAGACGGATATTGGCCCGTGTCAGTGCAATGCTCAGCAAGGTGCCCCCAACACAACCCACACCCGCGTGCTACCTGTGCTCCTGAAGCCATGTGGTGCCAATTACAGGAGCAACTAGGCAAAATAAAACAACAACCTGTTTTCTGCACAACTGTGCCCCGAGCTGAAAAAGCCCAGATGTGGTCTCTCACAGAGTTCACTCAAGCAAGAGGTAGAGGTTGAATTACCAGCTAAAATGGAAATAGACAAAAAGTGATAAATTCAAGAACAAAACGCTGGAACTTATTTACTTCTCGAAAAATTAATGAACCCCACGAGCTCATAGGTTGCAAAGCAAATTAAATAAACATCTTTCCCTTTTAAAATCCTGGGGAATTACAACAAGTGGAATTGACTTTATGCTTGTCTTCCCTCTAATTCACTGCAGGTACCTCTCTGGTGAAACACAGAAGGGAAATGACAAGACAAACCTATATCAAAACGAAAACAACATTAAACGATGGAGTCGGAGCAGGGCAGGGAGTAGTGCGTAACTCTACATATTAGGTAAGTTATTTTGTCACAGCGATGCTTACCGTTTCTTTAGCGCTTTATATTCACAGATGTAGGACGCAGTATGCCTTTGGAGGTGATTCTATCACACACGAGGCTTTGAACAGATCCACCAGCAAGTTAAAAGTAATTGAATTTAGAAAAGCATTTGTACTTACTGAATATACTGCAGGGTCTCCCTGCTTTCTAGGTCAATGCTGTATCCGACTTAGTTTGCAGTTTTCTCAACACCAAGCGTTCAGAAATCCTAAATATAACACCAACATCATGTTACTTAAATAAATGATGAGATCGTTTCATTTACTTGCAGATTTTTATGCATACAGGTTGTTTATTTTCCATGCTTCCCACATTTTTTTTTCTGGACAGGAGCATTCGAAATTTGCTTGGGGGGTAGGGGCGAAAGAAGCTAAAGTTTTAGGGTACTGTGTTTCAGCTGGGACGTCAAGAAGCATACCAATCCCTTCCCCCAGCATTTTTAGGTTAAAGATACAATCACAGCAATGGACAATAAGTTGAAAATTACCAATTAAATTGGGTTTTGTAGGCCTAGTTCTCAGACTCAGTCTCTTTTGTCAAGACATATACTTGACAAACTCGGTTTAAACAATTCAGAAAGTTAAAACATTGAAATTTATTGCCTACCACGATACTTCTAGATGCACGAACTTGAAAGACAACTCCCTGACCGTATGAAAATTATTTTGGCACCAAAAATTACCGGTTTATGGAATATAGCAGAATCCAGCCCACAATTCTTAATATGCCAACATCAAATAGAGTAGATTAAACAGGAGGTTTCACGTTAGGCGTATAAAGCTTTCTATTCTAGGTCACTGACAGTAACCCTCCATCGTAAAGCAGTAATGAGCTTTATATTATCATTCAAATATTACTTCTCCTTTTGTGTATTAAAGATGATTTCCTATCCTGTTCTCTTTATCTGTTTGTATTTGGTGCAGATATTTCATTATTGATGAAAAGAAGCAATTCAAAATTTAATGATTAATTTTCATGTAAATCTTTCTTGTCTAAATAATTGATGGGAAAGATGAGCATAGGCATTTGGCGCCAGCAGTTGTAATTCCTTCTGCCTTTTCTTATCTTTGTAGTAGCACTTCTCCATCAAGCCCCCTAGAGCACACACCTTTTAGGGGAGGTGGCTTGAATTCCCCAGCCTCGTATCATTCCAGATGGGGAATTATCTGAATACAAATCTCTGCTCTGTCCTCTAAAATCTATATATTCATCCTGCCTCCCATATGGTTAAGTACCGGGATTTTACATAAAGTCCTCAATCTTCTGCATCACGAGGAGCCTGGAAAGCCACAGACAGCTGATCCTGCAGCTGGCCTGTTTGTCCAAATGCCTATCTCAAAATGCTCAAATTTAGCAAACTAGGCAAAAGGCCAGGCAGCAAAATGCTATTGCCCCACAGCATAAACTGTGCTTGACAGTCAGGATTGAGTTGTGCTCTGCTCCTCTGCAAAGATCTTCCTCTGCTGCGTTCACGGATGTTGTTTCTGGAGATCCCAAACTACCACCGTAGCACTGAAAACTACTCCATCTTCGTCCAAACTCTTCCAACGCTGCTTTCCCTTATTCAGTAATTCATATTTACATATGTGGCCCAAGCCTGTAAATAAATCTCTTACGGTCCCTTAAACCCCAAGGGAGAAACTATCTGGATCTATGAGGGCATCTCCTGGGAAAGAAACGGTCTCTTCCATGGTCTTAATACAGCTCGTGTTATATTATTTTCACAGCAATTAATATATTTAATAAACTCATAGAATGGCCTCCTTTCATAATGTTTAAGTTTAAAAGTTTGTTACAATCTGAATAAAATACTCCGGACTAGAAAACAGGTTATTTTGAGGAAGATAAGTCAGTGGTTTCCTCCTACTCTGCTCTGCTAACATTTTAATATATAAGTATTTTCTTTAAAAGTTAAATAGAATTGTAAGCTGTAACAGGGAATAAATGTTATAAAGATCGAAATCTCTCCTGCCATTTACGTGATAAGTTAAAAAAAGTAACCATCTTTTCATGCTTGGGGGTATTTTTCCCTCAGAAGTCACTTTTTAATCTGATTTAAATCCAATTAAGTCTGAACATCTAAAATGAAGAACAAGTCTTTGAATTTATGTATAACTGATTTAACTAATCACTGTCTTACTGCAGAGCTACTAAGCAAACAAACTATGAAAAATAAATGTGAAATTAGATCCAAATCACAGACAGCCTTGATTTTGTTTTTTAAATAAATAAATAATCATTCTGCACAAAGCACGGGCCTCTGTTTGCTACCAGCAAGCCAAAGCTGCAGTTATTAGATTTAAAACCTAATTGTGTAAAATGATTTTATAGCTCAGAAAAGACGCTGTGTTTTTTACCTTCGCATTTAGGACAGAAAGCACTGGACAAACCCCCCTCCAGACAGACTGGGAAGACCAGCAGCAACTGGGGAAACCCCGCTGCTTCAACAGCTCTACCCCCGTTTCGGCTGGCCACGCATTTCGCGCTTGGCTTCTTCAATTTTTGACGCAGCCTTTGGCCAAGCATGCCGGGACCTTGCTGGCCGGCTGCTCCCGGGCGCGATGCCAGCCTGGGAGGTGTCCCACTGTCCCCCGAACTCTCCTTCCCTGCCCCGAAGGAGGGGACAGGCGTCGGAGCGGATTGGGCATCCACCCGCCAACGTCGCCCGAAGACCCGAGCCGTACGTCCCGTCGCCGAGCTGTCTCGCGAGCGGGCTGCAGAAGGGGTCCATTAGGGAGGAGAGTTTGAAGGACAGGTAGGAAGCGCTACCCTTCCATCTTGCTGTTGCTCCGGTCGTTTCTGTTCGTCCTCGTTTGCCAGCGCTGACACCGAATGCCAATCAGATCGGGCTTTAGCCAGCCCCGGGCTGCCATTTCCAGGCAATTAGTCCAGGTATCCTGCACTTTGCTCTGACTTCCTCCTATATCAAGCAACTTTGGTAATCCGTGGTTATTTCAGAAGCATGTCTGAGCCCTAGAAATCTCAGTTCCTGCCACATCTTATCTATAAGTTGAAGAAGGAGCGTGTTACTGTCATCACAACTGTGACATGCTGCATGTTACAGAATATCATAATTGTGTAACTACAGGATAATGGAATAACTTTTAAAGCTCCCTGTCATAAAATATCTTCCATTAAAGTTGCTGTCTGCTTCGTACGTGGAAACCACTATCTCATCAGGGACATGACGCTGGAATACTGCCAGACACGGCGTGGCTCAACGCCTGATAAAGCGGCTTTCTCGCTGTGGATCACAAGCTCCATAGCTGCAGGCATTGCTCCTCCCAAACCCGTTAGTACAAATTAACACGTGCATCCAGCTTCCTCGAAGCAATCTCCCTGATATTTTTCCTTCCCCTCTCATACGCATGCTCCCATACGTCGGAACTGGGCTCCCAGAGACTGGCTCTGGAAAAGCGCCCTGCAGAAGCAGCTCATTCCTGAAATACCTATTGGCTGTCTATCATAGTTCATATCCAGCTGCAAATGCTGCTCGCAACAGCTCGGAAACCCTGAAGCTGTTCAGCCTGGGCAGTAAGAGCTGAGACGGCAAGCCCAAAATGACAGCTCTTAATTCATTGCCTCATTCCTTTCCATGAAATAAAGTTTTTTCTCCTGCACTTCTGAACTATGTAACAGATTACAAAGCTTTCAGAGGGCAAAACGTGCATGCCTCGGAGTTATGTCTTAGGTGCGCACACAGGGAAAGAAACTTACTCAGATTATTTCTTAAACCCCGGCACAATTCTGCACAGCCAGCTCGGTGCTGTGGCAATGGGCAGCAGTCAGCTTGCGCTGTCATTTGCCAGTGATTTTTCTCAAGGTTTAAGTGAAAGGATTACTCAGCTACAGGTCATCTTCATTTTTTTATGATACTTGTTTTGATAATCCAAAATTTACCACAGGTTAAAAGAAAAAAAAAACTTCAATAATTTTTAAGCCACTTGAAGATTCTCCCATTCAGTCCATAACATATAAGTGTTCCAATTTCTCATCTTGTTTGCAATCCCTACCTAATAACCCTTGGCACTGAAGAGGATTAAGCAACAGGATGATTTTCACAAATCGTATCGTACTTGCCAAGCACTAACCGAATGCCATTAAAGGTCCAAGCATCTGAGTTGGAATTGCAGGTATTTCTCTTCCTCCGTAAACAGCACTGAGGAGCCCACAGGCAAGAGCAGAAATGCAAGAGGCTGATATGCAAACAAACCCCAGGTTAGCTCCCGCTGTTTGTCAGGGCTGTTTTTTAGTCCTGGACCTCTTCATCACAGGAATCACCCAGCCATGTGAAGTTGGTTTCCTAAATTGCCACGTTGCACTGTAAGCTGCTCCAGTATTGCTATTTTACCTGGTATCTTTAGGTATATTATAGCCCAGTTAGCCCAGGTGTCATGAGAAAACACATTTCTGTCCTCCTTTCCTTTAAGGCTGATATACTGGGAGATTTTTTCCTGGGTAAATTTTTCCCCTAAACATTGACAGCCTGGAAAATTGAAAGAAAAACATACCATCGAGAGATTTGAACCGTTTCTCTTCTGTTCTGGAAAAAGGTGAGTTAGTTAAAAGGTAATAAAAAGCGATGGATTTGTGGGAGAGCAAAATTAGCCATGATATATTTTAAAGCACTTTTGATCTATTTATTAAAAGTCAAGATGTGCTTCAAAAGAAATCCCAGTGCACTTTCAAAAAATTGCATGGCTTAAAAAAGATGCACTTAAGAAGTGAATCGACACTTTTTTAAAAATTGCACTGGGATTTATCAGTGTGGTACCAGTAGCAGGGAAGGTTTTGCTGCAGCATTCTAATTAGCACAACCAGATCTTCTATAAACTTGAGCGCTCCAAATTTACAACAATAGGCAGAGATGGGTTTATGCACAAAGCATTTTTCCAGTATTTATTATGGAATAGTTTCCGTCCCTTCCCGGTCCGTCCCCCCCCAAACTGCAGTCGCTGTCAGAAATGCAAAGAAAGAAAAATAGGATGGACACTGCTGATGGCAGTGCACCTTACTGATGAGGTGGCATTTGTTATCTTCCCCTGCATAATTGGATTTAGGTATGTCACCATTTTAAATATAGCATAAGCAGTCAATTAAGTTCTATTTCCCACTTACGAACCCATAAACAGAATAAAGGAAGCCAATGGCGGGGGGGTGGGGGGAGTGAGGCAGGGAAGGAGGAAGGCATAATTTAGGAATTGCTCGAGACTGCATTTGATTAAGAAAAACAAGGTATGGCAATTCATACACACACAAACACGCTCCTATTATTCAAGGCTCTGCAAATCTCCCAGAGGACAGTTTAATGGCCACTATCTACCCTGACCAGATGAAGTCCCTTTGCTTAATCCCCAGTCCTCCTGAACTTTAATCCACTGCTATTTAAATTTGTCATAAAATCTTTTATTTGCCTTGCCATGTTATTACCTAATCAGTAAGTATATTATGTCCTAATAACTTGTATGTGTTCACTTCGGCACCTGACTAGAGGATAGGTTACTCTGCCTGCCCGAGCTAGCTGTAAATAAAAACATCGTATTTAAAAACTAGAGAAGAAATCATACAGCAAGATCAAAAGACCCTGGTCCTCATCCTAGATTAGTATCATGAAACGACAGATCCTTTCTTCTGCGAAAAACAATTTTTTTTTCCTCTTCTCGTCACTATTTCCTCAGTGCCACGTTAACCCTTTCGATGCCTGCAGCAGGCAGAACAAGCCATTTACCTCTCAGACCTAAGAGCCACATCTGGGCATCCCTTGCGGGGACTTTGCAGGTTGGAGCGGAGGCGAAAGCTGGGCAGAGGTACTGACAGACCCAGTTCTCCAGCTACCAAACCACCACCACCTACCAGACCACGCTGCTCCCCGGACCGTACCGCAGCCCCCAGGAACGTGCATTGGGATAATACCGTGCGACAAGTCAACTCACAAGTCGGATCGGCATCCAGCAAGTTTGAGAGCCTAACCTGCAAAAGAGGCAACGATCAGAACCGGAATTAAATTGATAGTGAAAAACCTATTTGCGTTCCCACGTCCGCTGCAGTTTGGGTGCATAACTCACGGCGGGTGCATGTTACTGACTTGCAAGAAGTCTATTTGCTTAGAAGAACAACAGCCTGAGCGAATACAATCTTGTCAAAAGATAATGGTCTCCTTTCCCCCAGCCTGAACTAAGCAGCTATTAAAAGCTACCAGAATACAAGAGGCAAAATATTTACTGCATGTTTATTTGAACATGCTGCACAGTCACCTTGAATTATAATAGTACTCCTGCTTCTAGCTGCATTTTTAACCTTCTAGAATTTTCTTTTCTTCAAGCCAAGAGAATAAATTAAGCAGGGAAACAATACTGAACATAATACTTCACCGTACGCTCAGAGGCTGCTAAAAATTCTGCGATCTCTTGAGTTCTGCTAAAATAGAACGTATTAAGTATTTTGCTCAACTAACCGTATGTATTGAAAGTAAATGGTAAAACGACAGGGCTCTGACTATGTCTGGTATTAGGAGAACTGCGAACTTTTGATTTGGAGTTTTTTGACAGAGGCAGAAGTTATAAATATCAGCAAGTGTTCTGCAGTGCTTCACTGATGTTCCCCCTGTGCAATTTGTTTACTGCTTCAAGATATTAGACAGCCATATATTTTACTTTCCCTGCTAGTAGCCAATTTGCAAGAAAGCAAGTAATATAAAAATAGCTATTTACTCTGTAACAAGCAGTACAGTACATTATCACTCGACATTGATGTTGTTAGAGGATAGCAAATCAATAATCAGTTCTTATTCAGTAACTTTGTAAACCATCTGCTCCTATCATTGCAAAGCATGCTCTGCTGCAGCAAAGCCTTCACTGCCATACCAACAAACAACTTCTTTCATAAAGTCTAAGACAAAGTCCTATGAAAAGCTTTCTAATTGTTTTACCATTTAAATAAGTGAAATGGTTAGGTTATACAGCAATTCTGCAGAAAGAGATAAATCGTATCTCCCTGCAAAAGTTGGCCCTCACCAGAAAATACTTTGTTTACCCTTCAAACTCAAAGTTCGTGATTATATGATATATTAGGTTATTAGTTCCTACACGGCAATTTTATTATTACCATTTATCACCTGATCGGAGCGGGCCCAAGATGTGCAGCTGAGAGCACCGCGCACCGACCTTGCTCCAAAGAGTTCCCTCTCGGCACAGCTCTGTCCAGAGCTGACTGCTCTGCTCACCTGTGTGCCTCAGTTTAGGCACCCAGGATTCCTTGCGGAGGCCCTCAAAGGTACCTACCACTCTTCGCTAATCATCTAGGGACCCCAGCGCTCATTTTAAGGTACCGTTTCATTAAATATCTGAGAACGACTTGGGAAGAACTACATGGTCACTGTAAAGTCTCAGGTATCCCCCAGAAGATTTAAGAAACGTTCTACCAAGGATCAATGTGGGGAAGTGGGATGGGGAGGGCAGAACTGCAAGCAGAACTTAACTGGAAGCTTTACAAAGCTTTAAGCCTCCAGTAATCACTTTCAAGCTGCCAATAGAGTCATCGCTTTCCTCAGCCAGTTGACTGCTCATTAGAAAGACATGAGCAATGTAGAGACTCAGGATCCCAGTCCTGCTCTATTTTACTCACAGCCCTTTGCTTCAACAATAAATCTTGCCCTTACAACTCCAGCCAGGCAGCTAGGAAATGCCATGCTGCCGGCTGGCTGCTCTGCCTCCCCGTCCTCCCGCCCCGGCACCAGCTCCACTCTCACCGCACTCCTCCCAGGCAACTAAACCTCAAATTCCATTAATCTTATGAACCAACAGAGTTTTCTCCCTTTTACCTTCTGTAAATAATTCTGCCCACGCATCTAAATTAAAACACAGCAACCCCTTGGCTCCAGCCTCCTGCTCCCACCGTGCAGCCGCGGAGGAGCACAGGGGACCCCCGGCCCGTGCCCACCCCCAGCGCGTCTTCGTCTTCGCCGGCACGGGGAAGACGCAGCTCCAAGACGCGCGTTCCTGCTCTCGGACCTTCTCCCAGCGGCCAGGGTCAACGGCCATTTCCCACAACCCAGCAGGCGGTGTCAGGATTTATTTCTAAATAAAACCACAGCACAGGAGGCTGAACTGGTTTCAAACCTCGAGTGCCCGCATTCTAAAGACAAAGGAAAAAATATAATCTAATAATCTTTTAGCGTATTGATTCCATTGGACTACTTTGTTGGTTTCCTTGGCTTGGGAGTCTTTCCTATAAATCACTTCCACATTTAGTGTCACCAGCTTCATGAATTCATTTGTCTTTGCTAAAAGCATCATTGCCTGTGTTTATGTTACCTGGCTCTTCAACCCATGTGTTTCTCTTGCACACACCTCTTGTAATTTAAACTGCCCAATGACATCATATTTCCAACATCAAGTAATATTACTTCTATTTGCTTGATTTCAGCTCCACTTTGCTCTCATGCAGAAAGCCAAAAGAATGTTTGTAACCTAGAATATTTCAGTGAAGTCCCATTACATATTTGATAATGGCTTTCCAGCTTGTGAACCGCTACCTCTTCTTTGCATCTGGTGCTAGCCTGAGCTTAATAAACCAGTTATTTTTGCTATAGGCAGTACTCTCGTGTCATGAAAAATGCAGGAATCTCATTCTGGAGTTACTGCTCACTTTGACATAATGCTTTATTTTCCTTTTGGTTCTCTCCCTTCCATTTGCAAGCTTTGACATAATGATTTCTTTTGCCTCGATTACTGAACATCACCCCATATAGAGAGAAAACCCCATTGACCAGGGTCTTTTTCACTACACTACTCTGCAATTCTTTTGTCCACCTCTGAACTATTTGAGCAGCTTCATTCAAGCTCCTAACACTCTTCCTATTTTTAAGCTATCACAAATAATTTATCTTTTTAAAATCAAGATCTGATAAACACACAGGCCAATCACATATGACAAATTTTTAAATTTATTGTTTTGCTGATCAATTTATTTCACTTTGGTTACACTTGTTGAAAGATACTTTTTGGACAGAATGTATTTTCTGAGTTGAAAATGTTTCCGCGTGCATTTTTATGATACACCATGGCGCACAGTTAGACCACACCACGACTTACTGGCATGGTGCTAGATGACTAGTTTTTTCTGCACTAAACCTAGTACTATGAATCTGGCACTGCTACTATACTATGGCATTCCCATTATGAACTAAAATTGCTAAACGTATACACAAGGGCAGCTGGGCTCACGGCCCCCCACCTCAGCCCGTCCCTGAAGCCAGGGCTTTCTGCAGCCCACATCACACATCACCTTGTTCTCCCGGCCTGTCCCCTCGCTACAGACATTTTCGTTGCTTGGGCATCTGCCTTTCTAGTGGCCTCTGTGGCCTGGGACAGGCTGGAGTCTTACCGACAGTAATAATACAAGTTCAGCACTGAAACCCCCAGATCACTGAAAAAAATGTACCTTTTCAACACAGGTAGTTTTCTGAAGCTTATCTCTTAATTGTAGCACAGCTGGGCTATAATTTTTGAACATGTGGGACTGACATTTCTCATTGCTACCCTTGTAATGGATCAACTCACCTGAAATGGATGGCACACAGCTATTTTCCCTTGAAATAGTATTACTCATGTTAGACAAGCTCGCTCTGTAAATAATATCGCAAACATTGACAGGTGACACAGAATGAGATGGCTACTCAGAGGTGAAAAGGTCATCAGGGATAATTTCTTTTTTCCCCAATTGTAGAGGATATACGTGTGCACACCATACTCCCACAGAGCTTACAATAATGCTTTAATTCAGGAAGAGAAATGGCTTTGAACTTTCGCGCTGAGCAATACTTAGACAATGAAAACCTTCAGCTTAATTCCTCTGAACTTTGCAGGCACGCAGAATTGCAGCCAACATTTGTGATTTACACCATCCTGTATGTCCCTAAATTCATTCTGGTGATGCCTGAAGTTTTGTTAAGGATTGATGCGAGACCGCTATCAATTACAGGCTCACCTATCCTTCCTTCTATGGGTTTATCTATGACCTGGCTTCAGATACAGCCGTGTTCTTGGTTTACCAAATACATTTTCAGATACTGCTGAGGCAGTTCCGAGAACTCCGGACAGAAAGGACATGGAACAGACTGTGCTCAGGGACAGGCTGGAGTCATTCTTTCAAATGAGAGATAGAGCTCCCTTGTTCCCTGAGAGAGTAAATACTTAAGCGAGAGATCATTTAAAAAAAAAAAAAAAGAAAAAAAAAGGTGCTACGCCTGCAAGTTAGGTAACTGATTTGGTCTGGCTTCCTTTAATAGTAACAGGTTTTTTGAGACTGAGGTCCAGACTACACATTAATTCTAGCTATGACTAGTACAAAAAAAAGTGACCTTTGAATAAAAAAAAACTCCAACAAGCAAACCATTTATGGTTCCAAATTTCCTTTTACTATAGGCATGAAATCAAATATTTCTTTTGCTTAGTTTTTACATTATCTGGGCAGTCTCTGTTCGGGTTGTAAGACTGTAGTGATGGGAAAGCCTGAGAGATCAGCAAAAGGATCAAGAAAAGTGAAGAATAAACTGTAAAGCAGGGAACAGTCACTTTTTGTTTTAAGTAGAATTAAAATACTTCCAAATTCAAAAGACATTTTAGTAATACCTGTTGACGTCACTAATTAGCCCACTGAAGTGAGGACTGCTTTGTTATGCATTTGATTACTGCCATCCTTTCCACCCAGTCCTAGATCGTCCTCCATCGAGTCCTGGGAAGCTCATCCCTAACCGTGCCGCGCACTAAGCAAAGCAGCTCACTCCTGGCATTTCTGACATTTCCAAGGCACCAGCAGAAGACACCTTCAAAGACTTTTTCCCAATTTTGGTGGCGGATGGGAAAAGGAGGAGGAATCAAGCTTATTGCTCTGCTCTGCTTCACCCGTTAAGAAGAACCAACACGCGATTGCTGCCGTACCACCGCTAACAGCTTTACGAGGACCTCCTCCGGGTCACCGAGCACCCTCAGCACGTCGCGCCCGCAGCACCTACCTCGTCCCACCACCGCGCTCGCGGGCAGCGGTAGCTCACGCAGAAGAGAAGAGCCAAAGCGGCAGTTCAATAGCATTTTGTCTCAGCAGCCCGAACGCTCTCCAAAGACTTGCTATGCTGTGCCAGTAGAAAAACAGAAAAATACAGCAGAAGTGCGGTGCCCACAAGAGGACCACACAAGAGATATTTGCTTTCGAGGAAGTGCTGGTGGTGTTTCTGCAGTAGTTTCTAACAAATTCTTTGTGCGTGAAAACCTGCTCATCGGGGTGACTTCATGCAGCAGTTAGCTACTTCTCAAAGGTGTCTTCTACCCTGCAAACCGAAGACTAAAGGTGTGTGGCTAAAGAGTGAACTATCAGCTAATGATTCAATACAAATGTGAGTAAATGGCCAAACCTGTGGTCAGGCTGAAAAATCACCTCTACAGCTGCAAATGTACTTTTACAATTCACATGCTGTTTTCCTTAACCCTTATCTTAACAGGTAAGAGTTTACCCTTTAAGTTCGTGCTTACCTGAACATACTTCAGTGATTCTCTGATTCTAACTTCATAGACATTGAGTAAAGAAATGCCTACTTTGAGTCCAGAGGCACAACAGCAGCAAAGCCCACACATTCTAGCACCCGGATGAGAATTTTGCCTAATATTCAGGGAGGAAAACAAACCTGCATATTTAATACCGAAGTGTGCAAAAGGGAATCCGTCAAAACTAGTATAAAGAAGGACTGGATTAAATAAAATACATTTGCAATTCTTATGACAGAAAAAGTAGATTTAGAGTTAATCAAAGGGGCAATCAATCAACTGTGTTATTAGAAAACAGGATTTTTCAACTCTGGTTTAATTTCATGATAAGCTCCTGGTCTCCGCTTTGTGTTTCAGTGACGGTGTGATCTGCTGCAGAACCTCTAAGCCTCTCACTGAAGTGCCTGGTGGATCTACGTGTGTACACATACAACCACATAGGCATTTAATAATAAAGAGCTTTGGGACAGGTAAATATGTTATGGTGTACGGATGACGTGACTAGTCATTTGAAAGAAACTACAGAACAGAGAATGGCAACCAAAAGCCACTACCAGAGGGTTTGTGTATCTATTGCTGTACTCAGGGTAAATACTATCACAACCCCGTAAAACCACGGGCTGTAAGCACGGTCCCACCCAAACACACGGGAGCTGGCCAGGTAATTCCGTGCCTTTTCCCAAGGTGGTTTCTCCATCAGGGTAGAGGCACATACAAGAAAGAAGCCTGAATTGCTCCAGATCCTGCTGTAGCTACTTCGATCTCGAAGAGAACACGCTAAGGCTTGCTTCCAAACACCGCTCAATTCCAATCAAACCACTTAAATAAAACAATCTCATGTACAAATGTAGGAAGAAAAATAATTCAAGTGCAAGGCAGCGCTGAAGCAAAGATTTGGATCCCAGCCAGAAACCCACTCATCAGAATTCACTGCAGCCCTCACACTGTGCAGATGAAGTAGCAGTAAAGAATTTAAATGACACGTATATCGTTTGGGGGGGCTTTTTTTTTTTTTTTTTTTTTTTGACTGGCCATGATTTTTGACATCATGTGCCCATGTGTTGTGAATCTCCTGGTGATGGTTTCATTAAAAATAACTGAGTTTGACCCATTTTATCAGCTTATTGATATACACCCTTCTCAGGTATACCTAAACCTGCGTATGTAGGACTGTTCACCGGCAGCTAGTAGCAAGAAATAATCCTGTTAGCACCTGCAAGTAATATTTGCAGATTACAAGCAATACCAGCACTTCACTAACACCTCTCTGAGGTCGATGACCAGCTGAAACAGAATTATTGCTGATTTCTACCAGGAAGAGAGAAGAACTGAATATGAAGCATTCAGACACCCCAGGTTGGAATTCTTTTTTTTTTTAATTTTTTTTTTTTTAATTTATACCACCATGAGACCTCCTTACACCAGTTTAAATTTCGATGAGTGCCAAAGATCTACCTTAAGAGGAACAGTAGCTTGTTGGCAGGTACATATTTCTGATGGCAGAATATGTTCCTCAAACAATTATGTCTTATCATAACACTCACTTAAAATTTTACATCAAACTGTATCATGGGGCCCTTTTAAATTCCCCTCATTAATGATGATTATGTAAGTACCATTAGATGTGAGACATTTCCATATTGCTCGTAGGAGTTATGATTTAATTCTATTACAATCTACTCCACCATTTATGTAATCACTCCTGACACTTTACCTTTTGTTTTGTAAAACATTATTGTCTGCCACAGGAAAAAAAAAAAACCAAACCCAGATGATATTTTGTTTGTCATTGCAATCTGATTGAAAAGATGTTAGTAATTAAATGTTGTACACAGTTATACCTGAAAACTCACTGACAGCTCTTGGGAGAAGATATATTACTGGAAGACAGTTGTTATTTAGGTCTCGGAGGCAACGCAGAGACACTAATAAATCTCCCACGCATTCCTGTGAATTAGCTAGATATCATTCGGCATTTGCGGGGAATAGTTTGGATTTTCTTCTTCTAGTCTTTGCTAGTGACTAGCGTGGCTCAGCGTGGTCTGTGACTCTAGGAGCCACTACAAAGCAACACTTGCGCTTGCTTTATCTCAGTAGGTGAGTTTGCAAATACACAGAGAGCAGAACCGAGAGGTCGCTTCCCTCACGAGACACAATACAATGTTCCTATTTAATACCTAGGCCGAGCTTTTTGCCAAAAGGAGGAGGCAAAGACATTTTACCGGAGGCGGAATTTTCGTTTTCTATTTCTCACTCATTTTATTTTATTCCTTCACAGGATAATTAAGTAGAAACAGCTACAAAATTCCAACTGCCTACAGTAAGAGTTTTGATCAAGTCCCTTAACTAGCAGCAAGTTTCCTTTCACAGAAGTTATGTTGGTAGTCCTCCTCATGGTAATACTATTGTTCTTTTCTTCTGAGCAGAGAGAAGGTCCATCTCACAAACAAAGACGAGATTTTTCAGAAATTACTATCATAAACTTGATTTTTTTTCCCCAGCATTTTCAACATAGCGCCCCATAGGTTTATAGGGAATTTCATCGAGAAAGAGGTTTTGAAAGTTCTTACCTTGGTCAAGAGGAACATAGTGAATTAAATTTTCCTCCTCAATGTGCTCTCTGAGCTGGGGCTTCTGAGTACTCTGAAGGTAAATGTGATGTGACTAGTGATCAAATTGCTTCATAAGGAAAAGTTCATCACAGTCAGGGTAACTGCTTAAAATGCAACATAAACAAACAGGTCTGTGTCAAAATATTTTGACTTTGTGTAAACAATTCAAGCTGTATTACTCTGGAGATAATGACACATAATGCTGTATAAAATGTTCTGAAAGGGGTTTACTGAATTAATCTGCATTTGAGTTGTCGAAGAAAATTGGTCTGTGCGGTGGAAAAATGTGAACTTCTGTGTTCTTGTTGAATATGATCCCAACAAGGTCTGGAGCTTCCAGAAAGCATCCTGGGGAAGGGCTTCACAACTACAAGGTAAATGGGAAAAGGGCGATTTTCAGACCCTGCGCTGTCTTTACTCCCATTCACAGAGCGTCAGAAATTGGTGTGTATGACAGCTTGGAATATACGATTTTGTCCGAGTAAGTATAAACGAAGTATTCCTTACAACTCTGACGCTACATCTTCCAGGCAAACACTCTTTCTCCTTTTAGCAACATCACGAGTTCAGGTCTGGAAAGGACAGCGGTTAGTGTTTTAAAGCTCTGCTAATAAAAGTAAGGGAAAGCAATCTGTACATAGGAGTTTATTTAGATGCCCACAAGTTTGAAATCATTCCCCTTTATATCTCAGCCCACTGGATATCTCATCCAACTGAATTACCATTGGGTTTTACAATGTGATATACAAAATGAGCTGACGTTATGATTTACAAACATCCTTTGAGTATCATATAAAACACAACTGTTTTCCTTATTATACAATCATCAGGGCAATGCAAATATAGTCAATACATTAGTAGCTGAAAATGATGGGGCATTTTAAGAAAATAAATTTAACTTTACCACACAAACCTGTTAGAGAAAACAAATCCTGTTTAAAAAATGGGAATAAAGTTGTCTGAATGATTGCAAGTAATTTTTAGATTGTTTTGCCACTGTCCCCTTTTAAGAAACATAACAGTACTTCATTTAAAAGACGACTAATTTTTTTCACTGTATAGTCACACTTCATTCTTATTAATCAGTTTCACATTTTCTGCATGAAACTACGAAAAACTCACAAATGTAGACTTTCCAAACTGTAGCCACTATACTTATTTCTGCACTCTTTTCCATATACTCAGTGTGTTTAATTAAATAAACAAAAAGCAAAAAACACTACACAAATGAGCAGAACAAAACACAACAGCACGTTAAAAAGGTGACATTTAAGCTGTAGATGCCATCATCGTAGAAATATATTCTTGTTCTAATGCCACAAACTTCCTAGCCTCATGAAAAAAAATAGACATTAGCTGAAGAGAATCGAAACTCTAACCTTGATATATGGCTAAGAGTTTTAATTTGTATTTCTGTCTAAACGTAGCTACTAAACAACACTGTCTGCATGGTAAATTTAAAACTAAATATTACTGAACGTCATAAAATATGGAAAAAGAAAATCTCTTTCTGAGCTGTTGATTGGGTCATAAAAGTTACCAAGTGTTAAGGTCTCCTGTCCCGCATGTCGCTGGTACAGGTGCTTCTGCACTTTGTCATTATGGTAGCAGTAACTGAGAATGGTAGACATCATTATTACTGTAAATACAAAAAAAAGGAAAAATTCTGAACTCCCCAATGGTGTTACAACTGAAAGCAAATTCTAACTTAGTCAATTTAAATTAAATCATCTTAAGGGTCTCTGACTGTTTTATCACTGCACAATCCAGAGGGATTATACCCTTTTCCAGCACTTGCAGTTTCTCTTGCAAAACAGAATACCGATAATGACTGGTGATTCTTTCCTGAATATGTGTTGAATTGGCAGTGGAATGTGGTTTTAGTTCCATTTCTCGCTATAGGAATCTTGCTGCTGCTCCGCACGTTTGGAGAAAAAGTGCTTTTTTTTGCCATTTCATTAAGTTCATGGCATTTAATTTTATAAATTTTTAAGACAGACTTATTTTGATTACTTCCATTCTGTCCAATCAAATATACCTTTGAACGCTTTAAAACGTTGGACAGCTGTGAAATATAAGTACTATGCAATTTGACTGTACATACATACATATTTTCATAAATACATCTGACAGGGACCTTGGAACTAAGTATGTGATATCATGGGACAAAATCACAACAGGCTGTCTTATCTGTAAAATCTAGATTCAAAGTAAGAAGAGCTGAATTCTATCATGTCGTCAATACACAAATTAAAACAAAAATACAGCATTAGTTTACCCATGAAATAATTTAAACGTATTTGCAAATGTCTTGACAGGAAAAGTGTGTAATTTACAACACTGAAAACTTTTAACAACCATTGACTTATATGCGCTGTACTGTAAGTCACCCAGACAAGGCTAGCAAGGATGAGCATAGTGATAGGTCCCAAAGGCAACTCCCAAACATCTTCCTCATGCGGAGACTTTGGTAATTGTCTGTTGTATAAAACGCCAATGCATACGACTTCATTTCAGGTGTTAACTTCATCAGCTTTCCTCCCTCGGCACAGTCCAGTCTGACTATGTCAGTTATTGTTGAGACACTCTAAATCCACCGAGCAGCAGACGTTCCCATTCTGCACAGACAAACAAGCAGGTGTCAATCAGCTCCGCGGAACGAGTCACAAAGAGCAAAGGGGTTGGTGGCACGCAGAGATAGATGCATCTCTGACACAGCTACCGCATACAAAAATCTGCGTAAGCCATCATCCCAAAGTGTCCTCACCGGTCCCCACCGTGGTGGCTTTTTGAGGAGGCTGACTTTGCCAAATAGCACTGAACTGGCCTGAGCTACACGTGAACTAGAAACCTGGACATGAAAGACTCAGTGGTCTCCATAATAAAATACAGCACAGCAATTGCAACAGAGATGATTGGATTTTTCTCCCACGCAAGACGGCTAATGGAGAGAGTTTTCACATGATCCGTGCAGGGAAGCTTTCTGTTTGTCTGAAATAAGCAGACAGTTCAGATTCTTGACTCACGGCAGATACGTATGGGGGTGGGAAACCACACAGCTTTGGAGTTTAATCCATTGTTAAATATCTTTCTGCAACATCCAGTCACTTACAAAACTATCTTAACAAAAACCTACAGCAACCACTAAAACCCCAAATGAGCAATTTTTTTTTTTCCTTTTTTTTAAATCCAACACAAACCAATAAGAAAAACTCTGAAGAATGGCAGAAAAGCTACCTTCAATAATTTAAAGCCCTGGAGCAACAGCTCAGTTTCCCACAGTGAACAGAAGAACACTTTCTATAACCCAAAACAACATTTTCATAATTCTGATATTAGCGCAGTGGGGTCATCACTGCACGGAGCAAGGGAGACAGACTGCATTTCTGCATCAGAGCCATTGGATTAAACACATCTTGATGAGATCAGGGAACAGAAACTGTGACATTCCCTTCCCACTTCTGTTGTGGGAGTGACTTCATCTCTGAGCTGCAATGCGTTTCTACTTGTGCGCTTGCTGGTGAAACTTTTATTAGTGTTTTTGCCTCTGCTTACCAGCTCTGTAATACACATTTTCATGAACATCCACATCAGGCAATTATTAAAATATTAGCCTAGATTCATACTGAGAATGCCTGAAGGGCTCTCCAACAGACTGTCTGAAAGTTGCACTAGGATATTACAACATATCTGCGCTCAACATTTTCAACAAGCACAGAACTGGGTTTTTTCCACCCTGCAAAACACAAAAGGCGTGGGTTTTCTGTAGGCTTCTGCCCTCGGGTCTCATTTACTTCCCCGAGATCTGAACGTGAGCTTCCAAGGGCAGAAAGTGACCCTGATTTTATGCAGCAACATGCATTTCCATCACCATCCCCCCTTGCCCATCGTACCTTGCATTTGCAGGTTGTACAAGGAGATCCCACCATTGTCCATACGGCGCCGCTAAGTCTTGTGATTCCGTAGCCATCTAGACAGGTTTTCCTGATGTCGTAGGTGATGTTGTCAGCCAGACAGGGGTCATTGACACAGTGCGGACAGCACTCTCCGTCCGAGATGGCTGTGTACTCGCAGTTTAGATTTGGGCACAGAAGAGGCCAGCAATCCACCTCTCCTTCCTGTAAAAATTGAAGCAAAGCTCATTGTATTTGTTGCTGTTCATTAGCTACCATGAAATTTTGCATCCTATTGAATGGAAAAGTTCTATTTTGCCAAAACTGAAATAAACTTAATGGATCAGCTCGCAGTTTGGTTGATCGTATAAATGCATGTTTGAATACTGAGCTGAAGTTTCCCAAATGTAGCAGACTATCATTTGGTTGTTTCTTGACTAAACACCACCGCTGTCATCATTGTAGCAGGGGAATTTGAGTTCTTTGGGCATTTTAAAGGCAGCATTAAATACTGGGTTCCAACATTTTCCATAAACTATAATTTCTGCAGTGATCACCTTGCAGACTCACGTGCTCTTTCTACGCCTCGTCACATAAACATCTCTGCGGGATCACAGCAACTGCTTAAATAGAAAATTAACACTGCAGATAGATGTAGGTTAGTATGTTTGAGAAGCGTTGCACATCGATCTAACTAGCAACAGCCAAAATTGATTTTATTGTCAACTCCTAAAGGAATTGTTAGACCAATACCAGTTATGTTCCAGTGAGCCATTTTATGTTACTATTTAGCTTTGTAAAAATAGCAGTTTAGTAGCTAGAAACACGGAGAAGAGAGAATCATCAGGTCACTTCTGTAGAGTATTGCTGTGTGTGTCTAAACTTAACCTGCGAAGGGCTCCAATAACTTGTGTTATGCTACTCTCTTAAGCACTTCAGATGTTGATAACACCACACACCGCACAGAACCCTACATGTAGCGCTGATTTAGGGCATCGCTGTCTTTTAGCTCCGTATGTTAACCCGATCATAAAATTAGGCAAAGAACTTCTAGCCACAAAGTCAGTTTCCCTCGTAAAACTTCTCACGTCTAATTTTTGCCATTGCTGCTGGCTGCAAATATTTCTTGCTGTTCTTTTGTGAACATTAAAAAAACAATCTTCGGAGAATACAAAATACAATACTTACTGCTGTACATTATGGATAATTATCTCTTAACGGTAACTTAGCTTTGAATGCAATTTGTTTCCTGATGCTCAGACACCTCTTGATTAATATCATGTATAAAGACTACGTTATACAGACAGCTATAAATGGAAAACTGATAACTTTAATGAAGTTCATTGCTGCACTAATTAGTATATCTGAGCAAAACGTAACGCTTTAGGGAAATAATATACAGTGCCTAATGAGAAAATAAATGTTCTTTATTCTGCATGTCTGTCTCGTAATTTCAGTTTTCTTTATCCTTCTTTTTTTGGTTAATTTTTGCTAATTCACCACATGGCACTGGCACTCCATTTCTCCAGCATTTGCTGAATGAAAAAGAAAGAATTGCCTTGTCCATTTTGATAAGACAGGTACAGCAGCTGAAGTAATTAAAAGCTGAAACTTCTCCAACCAAATCCATCACATGTGAAAAAAATTTTAAAAAGTCATTTAGAGATCAGACAACCTTATAAAAGTTCTTAAAAGTAGACTACTGCTAAAGTTAATATAGCGTCAAGGTTCCAAGCTTTTATCAAGCTTTTCATTTTGTTCATTAGACCTACTTATTCAGCAGTAGGAGGAAAACTGATGGTGTGGCTTTCAGTTCTCTGGTGCTTTTTAAGTGCTTTATCATCATTCCCAGTCTGGAAAGCAGGTGAAGAGAGAGCCAAGAGCCTGCTTCCAGGTATGCTTTGCTAAACATCGGAATCCTTATCAGTCTCGCTCCCTTCCGAACGCTTCACCCATACCAGGCAACGGCACTGCTGACAGCTGTAGGTCCAGTTGTCCCCACTGCGGTAGAGCTTGTGCCCAGTTTGGTCGAGGCACTGGCTGGTGACACGGGTGTCACACTCCGGGCAGCAGAAGAGATCAGCGCTGGGGTTCTTGCAGTCGCAGGCTGTCCTCCGGCAGAAAATCCTCCCGTCCTGCGAGGACACATTGCCCTGACGTCAACCACAAACTGCCAGACAGCAACCCAGATAAGGTCACAGGGGGGGTGTGTGTGTATATATATATATATAAATATATAAATGCATATCTCAAAGGGCACATCTTTGGCATATCAGGAAATACTAAGTTCTTAATGTATTCGATGTTACTGCCAAGAAGGACTGGACCCTGCCAGTTGCGAGGAATACCTCAAATACCAGTACTGTCCCAGTTTCTACCATTGCATGGATCCAATACTGCCTGAATCTGAGAATACTGTTTTCCTGCCTCCAGCTAATTGAATTTAAAAGAAATCAGTATCTCAGAAGAAATATAGTGAAGCAATTTCATATCTCATTGGTTACATCAACGAACTCTTCAAGCAGTTGCCGCTCTAATACATATAATATTTGTTTAGCGCTATTTTGACTGAATGTATCACTGTGAAGAAAATAACTTGAATAAATTGAAGTTATGAAGGTGGTCCCTTTAACTTCATAGGAGCACAATATAGCAAAATCACAGTAGCACTAATCATTCTTCAGTCCGAATTCACCACTGGTTCTGTTACAGCTGAACCAACACTACACCAGCTTAAAGCTAAATGGACTTACCATCATCCATTATAATTTATTTCATGTATTAAAGAGGGCCTGTATTTCACAGGCTCTCCAAAATATGATTTTGCTAAATATTTGCTTACAGTATTGGATGGCCCATTTTGTTTAAGACCATTAAACAGAACTGTTTGAGATAAACAAAAGAATTGCTTCTGCATGTAAAGAGAAACAGATATGTTCTCTTTGCATCACAGAAAAACAAATTGATTCTAATTCTAGTTACGAAAATTGGACGGACTATCGTGTTTGAAATTACATCCGTTGCTGTAGGTGAGCCAACATACTGGCATGCCACACGTAGACTGGGAACTGAAATCACAGTTAACAATGAGGAGATCATTGAGCAGTTTGGAAATGAACTTCTTTTGCATTCAGTGCTAGTTATTGGACTAGTCCTTATTCAAGCAAAGCGTCCCCTGCAGCCAGTCTGAAGGTAGAGCTGTGAGAGGAACGAAGCTATATTCTGCTTTGGGTCACAACTGTACAGTTCCTAAAACAACTCCACTCATTTCATTGCAGGATTTCCGTATTCTCATCAGAACCTTGTTTGGAGTCTATAAACCTGCATCTGATGCAAGAAGGAAAAAAAGTTTTCCACTGCCACCAGATAAAGGGGTACCTATCAAAGCAAGGGAATTTACTTCCTCTGATCCTTTAAAAAAGTGATTACTAAAAAGAGTGACAGCAGCCCAGGATGTCTTTTTCACAGGCAGACAAAAGAGCCAATAACCACAGCACATAGTGGTTGGTTTTTTTATGTTTTGATGTAGGAACCTGTTTGGCTCTTGTTTTTAAGCAAAGCCAGTCTTGGCCACAACGCAACACGTACCAAATCAGCATCAGGGAATCACAACACCCATGTCAGTCAGCGTCACTGCCACATTTCATCATAGTTTTGAATTGATTGGAATATTACTTTCTGCTGTAAGAATAATTAAAATGATTTCTTATGCCTAACAAGGAAAGCTGAAGAGAACACAGAATTAGGGAAATGTAGAAAAGATGCTAGGTTAACATGGATCTGAACTGCTTTTGCCAACCACAGGGCACAGGACTCGATTGCCGTACGGTCTTTATTCAGTTTTGTATCAAATTAAGACAACTAAGGATTCTGTACTTGTGGCTAGTTTGCTGCTTTAGCTGTAGGAGAAGATATAAACAAGCTTTATTTCCTGACTCAGCAGTTTGAGTAAATCATCAGGTAAGGAAGACTGGCAGTGGCCCATCTCCTTAGCCACAGGTCCGGCCAGGTCCAGGTGCAATACTGGGAATAAACCCTTTCCACAAACCCCACAGACAGACGTCATCTTCCCCTTTCAGCAAGTGGTGAAAGAAGAGAGCCGAAAGCCTTCCCCGACAGAGAGTTACGACTAAATCTCCACTCTTGCAGGTGGGAAAGCACAACCACCTCCCTCCCCTTGCTGAGGGCGGACATCGAAGGGCAGCTCGGCACAAAAATCTCTGCCAGGCTGAGCGGCTCCAGGCACGCGGGGTTACGCCAGGCGGCCGGGCAACCCAACGCCCTCGGCAATGACAGCCTCTCTCCTCTCTGTAATGGAGCGGTGATTAATAACGGCTAACAATAACCTGTCTGCTTAGTTCCAGTTCAGTTTCCAAGCTTTCAAGATTAGTTTGCAAATTCTTCTGTCAGCTGGTGACAGTGCTGGTAGTTCTGTGCTGCTCTGAGCTCCCGTGCTGGTACCTCTGGGGAGCAGCTAACCTTTTACGTTGCCTTTACTCTCTGTATTTCAGAACACCGACAAAGCCTGACGATTTTGCCAGAGACCTTTTGGTAATCATAATACACTGCTACTCTCTTTATTCTTTAAGCATCTGTGTTTTATCTCCGACCTCATTAGCTCCATGCCTTTCAAAAAACATTTTTATCCCCATATGTCAGTGCCACAAAGCCTCTTAAGCTACAACATCTCACTTGCATCTTTGCAGCTCTATAGTAGCATTGAGAAATATAGAAAAGCTTGAGAAATATATAGAAAGCAACTTACTTTCTTTTGGTGGGTAATAACATATAGCATCTTATTAGTAACTCTCCCTCCCCACCATCCTCACTGAATCAGTTCTACGTGCTTCATAAGCATCAGTGGTATGAACACAAAACTGTTCTTACCAAAGGGAAAACTGGCACACAAGGGAATCGCTGTAAAGGGTAACTCAAGTTTCCACAGAGCCCCAAAGCCCATTTGGACAGAAATGAGACCCTGCAGAGACCAAACCACCAAACCGTTCTCGCCCTCAGGAACACACTTCACCTTGGCACATCCACCCCCCACCCCGTTCCCAATTCTGTGCTTATCCCCCAGGCTTTTTTCATCCAGGGAATGGAGGGTTCTCTTAATCAGAGGACAGACTGGAAAGCCCAGATGTAGCCAGGCTTATATTTTTCATGGGAGAGAGCCACAGCTCCCCACTCCCCTTCAAATTCTACCAGTCTTAAATTTGATTGTGTATTAAATCCACAAGAGTTCAGGCAGATTCCTGTAGAAGACACATCAAATATACTTAGGGTACTATATTAATTTATAGTTTTGAGAAGTTATGGGTTTGTAAACTTTATATTCATTCAGATGAATGAGGATGGTTTGAAGAGACTGGGTCTGATGAAACACTGAAATAATCCCCTGTGTTTCAATAATGACACTTTGCTTCATTATATAACTGAAGTAATATAATGTCTCATATTCCATAGTATCCTACTGAACAAATAACCTTACTTAATGAACTTCAAAGTTAAGTAAGGTATTTAATTCCCTTTGCAGCAAATTCTAAGTTAAAATATTTTCAAGACGGGATCGATGTGTTTCAGCCAATGCACCAAATATATCCATCTGACCTTTCCTAAAATAACCGTAACAAAAGAAAAGCCAAAAGAAAACACATTTTTTAAAAATCTGAAATACTGATTTGTCTCCTAGATAAAACAAGTGAGTAGGATCACTTCAAAGTTCAAGTCAGAAGTATAAGGAATGATTTAGTTACACTCTGCCCTTTTCCTCACTGAAAACTGGGCAGGCTGCAAAAAGGTCAGGCAGGGCCAGCTCCCCGTGCAACTGCATGAAAAGGATAGAGTGCTGCAGCAGGTCTGAGAAGTAGTCCGGTGCATTGGAAGATAGCACAATTTATAAAAATATGTTTCAATAACATATTTCAATAAACACTGAGTGAAGACTTTATGTACTGCCCGGGATACGATAGAGGAGGAGCTCGCTCTGTTTTCTCTGTTCTACAGAGAAGAATTTGGCTCTTGAAACAGGCAGCTACTGGAATGAAATTAAATGCAAATGTTAATTCACAGAGGAAAAAAATGGAAAGCGAGGAAGATATAAAGGAAGAGTCATAGCAACAAACAGTGCCAGGCTTAGTTTAAAATAGCTATGTACTAGTTAATCATTTTGTATATTTTCATATTCTAATAAGAGCATTCAAGATAAGAAATAAGTGCAATGAGAAATGGCAAATAAAACAAATTACAAGCAATCTAAGATGGGAATACTAATAGTTATAATTCTGCAAAGGCAGACCAGATGTCTTCACATATATTAAACTGTTTATTCTATTGACTGGAAGTCCTTTCATATACCAGCCAATTCCCCAAGATTACAATAAAAGCTTGATATATATTCAGTGGAGTTGTACACTTCAGCTTCTGAAGGGAGGAGTTTTAGGGAGCTTGAGGCTACTTGAAGTAAAAAAATATAGCAACTAACAAGAACGTATTCCCTTTTGAGCCCAAAACAGCAGTGTACTTTGAGGGTTCTATTCACTCTAAAGTCTTAATTTTCCCTTCTGCTATACTATTGCAATACAGAAACGATAAGGCTTTCAGCTTCTCGCAACTTCAAAACAACTCTTCGCCCTTGTCCCCCTCAAACCCTCTAATGCTTCTCTGGCTCACGAGCATTGAGACACAGGGATTGATAGGCCAATTCTCATGCTCTGTGTTCAGCTTTTCACGGTGGCCAAAAACTCCTTTTACTTACACTTATGCAAGGGCCAGTAGTGTTCTGCTGCATCTAAGGACATCTTTACCAGTGCTATGAACTCATCAGGTCAAAGTGGCCATAAAAGACCAACCATTTATCAGATTGGTGCATTCCTGAAATTCTTCAAATTTCAATGACAGCATTCCTCTTTTTACTAGTGAAAATAGAGAAAGCAGAGTCAAACGTTCTTTTAACTTGGTTACCATCCTCAGAAAAGAACTGGTAATTTCCGGGGGGGGGGGGGGCGGAATAAACCCCCCAAACTGATCTGTTAACTCTAAGGTAGATGTACCTCTACTACGCCTGGCTTCTCCAAAGGTGCAGAGAGAGCTGCACTGCTCAAGTGGCAGAGCTGCTAACACAGCCAAGCTGGGATGAGGAGGAGGAGGAAGCTGGCCTTCACCCTTCCCCACATGAGGAAATTAAGTGTCTGCTTCTAGGTCCTCTAACCTTTGACTCGTGCTCAGGCAGTTAATTCACATGTATTCCAAGTAAAGGGAAACGCCACCAACAGGAAGATGGCTGACTACAGTACTTGTCCCGAGAGATGCATATTCGTGTGCAAGAGAAATTCAAAACAGTTTTCAACATTCCCAGTAAGCGTGCTGATCTCCTGCACGTTGTGTTAAAGGGTAACGCAAGACCCTCGGTCAAGGCGTGCTCCGAGTGGCTCTGGCCCACAGGGTGACACGGTAGACGCTCAGCGGGGTTAGTCGTTATTCAGCTGTGCCTGTGGTTGTGCAAAATAAGAATAAAGATGACTTCCCAGAAGAATTTCCCCATCACAGCTTCAGTGGCCACAGCAGAGCTTACCGTTTGCCTCAGCGCCTCAGGCTTAGGCTAGTATTTTTGCCAACACCAGTGGCACTGCAATAGTGGGTTTCTGACATGAGCCCAGAGAATTAAAGGACTCCTCAAACCCAGACCAGCTGGATCTCACCTTGCAGGAACAAACGGAGCATCTGTCCTCCCTCAGGGTCCACACCTGCCCGTTCCGCTTGAAGCCGCCTTCATGGGGACAGTCTCCAGTGCAAGATGGTCCGGATGGACAAAGGCAATCAAACCCTCCTGCCAGGTTCACACAGGCTGAATCGTTCCAACAGGTGTGGGTCTTTAAGGCACACTCATCGATATCTGCAAAACAGCAGATTTATAATGCTTCGGATATGTTTTGTCACGGGGCAAATTTTATTTCTGTATTAGGTAATTATTGCTCATCTACCTTGCTGGTGGAAGAGGGTGCCTCCTTTCTGATATCTTCCATATTTACTTGCTAGACATTAAACACTGATTTTTTTTTTTAGGTTATTCTTCAGTGTTTGTTTGATTCTACCAAGAATTCTTAAACTACCTCCAGCAGGCTTAATTGTAAATGCTGAGGCTGACACACTTAGTGGAACTGAATATCAATGATGAACTTGAACCTTCAGACAAGGGTGTATAGTGATTTCCCAGTGACTGGAAACTAGCGAACAATCAGAGTGACTTTCTGTCAATTTGACCACTCTTTGTTCTGGATTTTACACCAAAATAGAACTGCACTTCTCTTTGTAAGTTCCTAGCACGATCAACATTTCCCATACTAAAAGCAATCAATTGCATCCTTTTCCCAGTGCTGGAAGGTATAAGTGAATAGAAAAAAACCAAAACAAAACAAAGAAAAAAATAAATAAAAAAAAAAAAAGAAAAGGAAATAAAGAAATCAGAGGGCACCTTAGATAGGAAAAAAGTCTTAGAACAAAGCTATGCAAGAAAAGTATGATTTCGCAATGACACAAAGAAATAAGTAACAAAAGAAAATCATTATACACTAGAGAAAAGTGAATTACAGTACCTCATTAAAATTGCTTTTGGAGGGTAAAATATAATTACGCAATACGAATTTATCTAGGGAGTTAATGCATCATTCTTTTTCTTGCAGCGAAAGGGACGAGATTTTTAATCACATTGTTTAAAAAGGGTATTTCTTTCAGAAAATAACTTTGGACTGCTCTTAAACAATATATTGACAGATTGTCCAGATAAAATACCAGTAAGTTGGTGGGTTTCTTTTGTTCCAACATGAACAATGAAAACAGTAAGCAACAGCGGGAGGAAGGCTGAAGAAGAAAATCCTTTAGAAGTATGTGACGGTTTCTATCATGAAAATTCCAGAATACTATTATATGAATTCGGAAATTACAAGGAAGAGCCCTCAAACTTGCCATTTAAAATTACCTTAGTGCTAGCGTGAAATTTCTTACAGTCCAATATTACCCGAGTACTTTTAATTCCTCTCTAAACCAACAAATTTAAAAATTCAATAGAATTAAAAAAAAAAAAAAAAAAAACACCAAAAAACCCAAATCAAACCTAAAGTCTAATTCTGTGGGATGTGATGGCCAGTTGCCCTACTTTTTGGACAAGTGCCATGGGTTCACGAGTCATCTCCTCAGAAAGCCAGATCTTAAAAAGTCGTTAACAATTCTCTCAGTCTGCTGACGGAAACTCTCGATAACAATCAAATCACTAACTCCCTCTGACCTGGTTAGTAAAATTCCTGATTTCAAGTCATAAATAGCCCAGGAACAAGCGGAAATGTGGTAGTGCCCTTGGATTTGACCAAATGCAAAAATCGACCTGCACAACCGAGTCAGGAGCCTGGGCCGCCAGAAAATGGCTTGTTCCTCTTTCTGCTTCTAGACCCAAAGGGAAGCTGGAGGCAATTACCATGCAGAAGGGCTTCACTCCTGGGCTAACCTATGGTGCAGTCCTTTGTCAGAGATGTTCCCAGTGACCCGATAGCACAATTCGGTTGTTTGTCGCTCAGACTTCCCGAAAAATGGTGTATTTTGCTGCCCTGAGAGTCTTAATCGCCAAAAACTAACATTATTGCTCTAATGCATAGCCTAGCAATGAGTACTTGAAAGGTCCACTCTCAGTGGTCTAAAAGGCACTGCACTAAGAGAAATTAAAACCTGTAGTTCATTGTTTAACAAGTGCCAGAGTATCACAGGTGGTAAAAAATATGAAAAGTGACATGAAGAGAACTGTGAATGAACTGGTATGAAATAAATCATACCCAAACAGCTACGGCAAGACCTAAAATATTCTGAAAAATATCCCATTTTCCTTTCAATAGACTTTGACTTGTATTTGATGTTGGAAGACAAAGGTATAAGTGAAGCATTCGCTTTGTCTTTGGTGATTTCACCAAGCATTGTCAATATTCTCTTCCCCACCATATTAAGGGCTCCTTGAATAGCATATATATAGGATGTAGCAGGATCACAGTGCAGATTAGAAGGGTAGCTTTCACAGTTCAAAACTAAAAGGATTTCACAGATGAATATAAAGCCATATTGCCTACAGAGTTCCATGTAATTGCTTTACTTACGACACAGAAATCTAATTCTGTTTCCATGTAATTTAACAGATTTATAGAAAGCCAGATGTTAGCAATTATAGAAACTAACATTATTCATATTCTCAGTAGTACAGACCTGTTCACACTGCACAAAGCCAGCTTAATCTGTTACACATATCCAAAAGGGAAGAACACGCTATTTACATACTGCTACTGCCGTTCCCTGCTTAGCACACGTAAAAAGGATGCCCCCATTAAGAGTGGCCCAAACTGGTAAATGGGACGTTCTTGACAAAGAAGCCAATCAAGCACAGCTGAGTAACATAGCGTGAACATAAATTCCTAATTGCTACTCAGTTTGCTCTTTTTTTTTTTTTGTTCTTTATTCAGATGATGGTTTCTTACTATTTTATGGCATTTATTATTTAAAATTTTTAGTCATTAATCAAATATAAAAGGCTTGGACACTGCACTCATTTCCAGCTGAACTTTTAATAGAGCTAATTTTCTGAGAACATCCCTTTGGCAGTTTTTTCTTGGCACTGATTGCGTTTCTAAAAGTCAGAACAAACAGCCAATGTTCCCAATAACTTGAGGAAAAGTTAGCAGCGTAATGTGTTTTTCTCCCTTTCACTCTTTCAGCCTCAAACCAGATTTGGGGGAGGAGGAAACCCTCACAAATGCTTCCATATTCTTAGCCCCCAGTTAACTTCAGAAAATATTTCAGTTTAATGGAGATCAAATGAACTTGCTCATATTGGCATGAGATCAGCATGAAGATGGCTATGCAAAACATGGAAGAAAATACTCCTGTTTAGTGTGAAATTTCTCTTAAGAACTGGAAACAATGTGTCTGCTTAGGTTTTGAAAAATTAGCCTAGTTTAACATTCTGAACATGTCCAAAACAATCTTCTAATGAATATGAAAATTGTATGATAAGACTCTCGCGTATAGATTATTTTTATATTATTCAAATCCTTGCTCAGCTCAAATTCCCCACACTCCCATTAGGTTTCATTTGCTTTTCCACAACTGCTCTCAGAAGATGCGGGCCCCAAACTAGAATGTTTAATGACAGGCAAGGCAAAACTGTACACAAATCTTAATTCCCATTATAACACCACCACTAGGTAGGAAGAAGATGAAATATTCATTTATAGATCAAGGAACTTGTAAGAACAATGGACAAGTACATATGTGAAATAGCAAGGAGACTCCATAGTCTTTCCCTATATATGATGCAAGAAGAAGATGTCTGTCCTGACTTTTGGGGGGATTAGTTCTTTCATGTATCCTGTCAACCTGTGAAAGCGATCTCATTTTCACGCATGGAATAAGACTTTGCAGTCTTATTCATTATATTGACATAATCTGTGGCAGACTACTAATTAACCCAAGCAAAAGTGGCAGAGCTTTACTTCCCCCCTCCAAACAGTTTCTTTTCAAGGAAAAGTGAGGATATAGTGGAATTGACCATAATTAGAAACTTGCTTGTAATGCTAGCCTTATGCTATTTTCTATCAACAACGTGTAGCCAACAGCAAAGCGATTGCTGCCAAGACATGCCACTCAAACATTGCACAGGACTATCATAAAACTGATCAAGATCTTCACTCTTCAAACACTCCCAATCTGTGCTTCTTTAGACAAACGTACCTGATCATACGTATTTTAGCCGCAATGCAACCAGTCACATTTTGTGGATGGGAAAATAAAGAAAACAAACCACCCAAGATGTGCTGATTTCCCAATGTACTATGGAAGTACATAAAGATACCTTGGTAACGCGGGCAGACAAGAAATCAGAATCAAAATGGAACAGAGTAATCCCCTGAGATGCAATTTCCTTTTCCATCCTTTTTGGTTGTAACGAGAAGTAATTTGCCTCAGATATTATGAGAGGTCCCATGGCCACTGTATTTGAATGGGGTAGAAGACAAGCATGACTGTACATATCAACACAAGTTCATTAACTTGGTTTCACTGAAATTTTAAACCAATCCCTAGCTACTTCATTTCTTAGTTTTCAAGGCTATTCAGGTTTTAATGATATGACTTTTCTATAGCACCTTAATAAATGTGTGCAAGCAAGTCATGCAGCGTGGTGCTCTGTAATATCATGATAAGCTGTTGCAGAAGAAAGAACCCTACTAATGTGCTAATTTTAACTGTTATGGTACATTAAACCATTACAGTATAATGTTAACGTGAAAAATGTATGCTGGGCTCCCAAACCAATGTATGTACAAGTTAACTAAACACTGTTTTGACATATCATTTTTCACAGGCAACTTGTCACTTAATGTATTTGCCTTCTTTCTAGACCAAAGTGATTTGGACTCATCTTTGAAAAAAAATAAATCACTAAACAGATTTATTTTTAGTTAGAAAATATTTTATGATAGTACTTTTATTCTCTAGAGACATAATGGTCTCTTAAATAGAACATTGCATAGTAAATTAGATTCTGAATATAGGATTTACTAATGCTTTCCAGAAATATAGAAATGACTAAACACAATTATCTTGAAGACGTGTAATGCAACTTTCTCTCAGAATACAAGAATCGGAATTTACTAAATGGAAAGTAAGCAAGATAATTTTTATTTTACAGGATAAAATCCACAGACACAGACTCTGCTAGGATGAGCTTTAAGAAATTCTATGAGCAGAATAGAAGAAACTCGTAAACCAGCAGGTTCTAGAGTTGGTCTTGGATACTCCGTACCATACACAAACCTTTCTGTCTACGTACCACTTCTCTAAAAACAGATAGAAAAACAATTCCCAGGCATATAGGAAGCTTTTCAAAGGATGGATCTAGTTTTTTGTTTGACACAGAAAGGGGGCAAAATAATTAAAGAACAAACCTCCTTTTCTCTTGCTTTCTGATCTAGGTAACAGACAACACTGCAGCATGCTACAGAGCATACGAAAACTTCAGGAATTGAATTTAAACCCATTCAGGCTTGACCCTCGAGCACTGCTGCACCCAACTTTTGTGGGAGACTAGCACATGCTGCTGAGTCCTACGTTTTCCAGCTTTCATCTCCCCACAACAGCTACTCTAACCCTGCGAGGAGGTCTAGCTACGCAACCTTTCACGACAAAATACGTGGTGAATCCTGTGGGGTTTTGGTGGGAGGAGGATCTGTGTTAAGCTTCCCTACAAAATTTGCACCAATTCTTAAAGAAAACTAAAAAATAACCAGCAACTGACAGGGACTGCTGCCTTGATCGTTTTTCCTTCTGCGTTTGCGAGTCACAACGTAGAGACTCAGAAACACGAAACACCATGAAAAAAATGGAATCAGGAATTCTGTACTCCAGGGTCTGAACAGCTTTCTACAGACTTGAAGCATCTCGCTTAAAGAAAGATGGAGATTAAAAAGTATAATTCCATTTGCTTTTATTTTTCTGCTGCAGATAGGAGTAACCTTTGTGGGACATTATTAACTTCCCAGAATACAGCATTTCTTTGCCTGTTTTTCCCTTTGGTTCTGATAATCTTAAAGGTTATCACTGAAGATTCAGTGGTGAGGGTTTATTCAATGATTACCTTTTGAATTAGCAGTATTTGGCAACAGGTACTTAGTGCAGAGAAAAAAATGTATGCCAGTTGCTTCAATATGGTATCAGTAGATAGAAGTCAACACCGGGATATGTATCATTTGACAGCTCACAGTTCTCTATAAAATATTTTTGTTTGTTTACCTTAAAGTGTAGCAAAGCTCCTATCAAAAAACTAAAAACAACCCAGCAACTATATAGCCTACGTGTTTTAATTACAAAGCAAACTCTGGTAGCAACTTAGTATAGCAATTGTCTTTTGTCTGCAAGCAGTGTTCTTAATAACATATTGTGAAAGGCCAGCGCCTCATAAAAACGCTACCGCTGGAAATGAAATTACATTCTCTTAATTTGAGCCTGCTCACCATCACCTTATGAAGCTGACATCTTTTATAAAAGCATGGCCATGGAAATATATTCCCTTTTCAAAGCTGCCTTCAGTTGGTATTTTGAGCAATAAAAGAATTTTCCCAAGCTCAAAGCGGCCTGGCTAAGTCATACGTCCTTATTACCAAAGCTCTGGTGCAATATTACGACCTTCCCTGCCACATCCACTGATTTACACATTCGTCCCTTGCCAGGTGACAAACTCCACTGTTTTCTCCTAGTCAATGAGAAAAAAGCTTTTAGAAGCACTGTGGTATCACAACACTTCCCAAATAGATGTTATTTTTTCAAATGTTCTGCAAGCGCTGCAGACACACTGCAAGCAATGACTCAGCTCCAACATATACATGACCCCCTACATATAAATGGAGGGAAAGGGGGTTAACCAATAGATACACAAATGCGTCCAGCAAAAGCAACCAGCTGTCTGGGCTTTGGGCAATCTGTCAGAGCTGAGTGCTCCCTCCCACTGCCTTATGATTTTCGTTTGTTGTTGTTGTTATTATTATCATTATTCTTATTTTGTGGGGGAGGGCTTAATCTTTTTTAACTTACATTCTTAGGCTAATTATTGTTCTCCAAGTTTTGTTCTTCAGGGATGAAGAAGAAATGGTTCAAAACACACTGAAAGGCAATGGCCCAAATCCACCTCAGGTACACAGGAGGATTTCAGTACACAGTCTGTAAAACATGCCAGGACACAATGCTGTTGCTAAGCAGATGAACCCTCTTTTATCTGAAATAGAGTGAGTAAGTCCGGCCCTGACTCTAAATAGTCCTCCACCATGCAAACAAGCTCTGTAACGTGATGAAAGTTAACGTTCAAGAAACCTAGTTTTAGCTAGAATGTGTAGTGTTATCTATCTGTCATTTAAATCAAGTCTTAGTTGCACTTTAAAATAAACATCAGGGTTTGAAATTTCTTTGTCAATATGGGTCAGCAGAATCTTTCAATTATTTTTTTAATTGGTTAACCAGTATAATGAAATAAACTGGTTTATCCTCTTCCTCACTGGTACCCCGCAGCAGATGGCTCAGAAAAGCTATTCAGTTAAAATAACCCCGCTAATTTCACATTCTGTTTACAACTTGCATATGGCAAGACGAGCACCTCACCTTCCGAACTGCCAGCATGCTGCACAGGTCAAAACGAGGGCAGTTTGTTTTCAAGAAAACTCATTCCTTCACTCTCGGCAGAATACAGAACATTTGGGGCTCCTTTTTGCTGGGAGGTAGCCAAGTGCCCTTCCCTTTAACAGCGATGCAATGCAAGCAATAGTGACCTTTTCAGCAAGCGAGCCTAGCTATGGACCATTCAAAAGCAGGTTCTTGCCTATGCGTCTGTCTTTTCCTGAGACCACCCTGAGCCTTACATCTTCTTTGTCCCAAACCAACCTGACAAGGGACGGGGTTCCCCATGCACGCGGTACAGGCAGGCACCAGCAACGCTACAAATGTCCCTTAATCCCCAATTGCCTCAGGGCTTTTTGAAGGTTATGCCCTGTTGCTCTGACTTCTCATAAAGCAAGTATTCTGAACATTGCTCTGTCCATCACTCCTTTTACAGCATTTAAATAAACCGGAGGAGAACTCTTAACATTTGAGAATCTGTTTAGAAATACATGACTTTCATGTGGTATTTTACCTATTAAGTCACAAAATGCTGTAAAGTTGGCCATTTTTTACATAGCCACCCCAATGAAGCTCACTGCTGTGATTTTATTGAGCTACCCACCAGCTTAGGACAGTGTGTAAAAAGCTAATATAGCTGGACAATCTACAAAATATTGGTTTTGAAAATAATTATTGTTCCTCTGCATTTTTAAATCACCATGCTATCTTATCCCGAGAACTTCTAATAGGCAAAATTTGTAATACATGGGAATGTTTGTTACAAGTTACAATTAAATTTATGCATTTTTATTACAAATTTTTATTTTAACTTTTACTTTAATTGTACACTTTAACACTTAGAAAGAGCCCTTCGCACCTATGGACATGATAAATGAAATTTACATTGTTAAAAAAAAAAAAAAAAAGTCTTACACAAAAGCAGCAGAAAAGCTTTTATAGAAAATGCATAGAACTGAGTAGAGATGAAGAAACTGAAACTCCAAAGAAAGGACATAGAACTATGAGAAGCTGATCTGTATCTCTACAGAAGTTAAAATGGGATCCTTTCTAAATAGTTTTGAAATCATCTGATAAAATACCATATAGAAATTATGTATAAGGCTACTGAGAATAAGTAAAAAGGTGGAAAAATTGTAAGGCAGAGGTAAGCCACAGTCTTCACTGTGATTTTATTCCTGCTTACTTGCTGTAGTGGCACACAAAGTCTTACAGACAGTTAAGGGCACCCAGACTGCAAGAACCAGCACTAACTCCTCATGGGGCCTCCTCCTTCATCCTCCCGTAGAAACAACCAATAAACTCCTCCACACCCTTTAAAAATTCCTCTCCGTTTATGCTCTTAGGACCTTATTCTGCAAATATGGCACATAAAGAGCTTGATGCTATTTGCATAATTCTAAAAATAAAACGATGACGATGGCAAACAATGGAAAACAAACAAATCAGAGCAACATAGACGTACCCCAAATGTGTTCTCATATCGCTCTGCTGAAATTTGAAAATGGAAAACCAGCTCTTCCCCTTTTGTGGCCTATTACGCTCCCCAGAAAGCCTACTTTCACTTCAGGTTTTACAGCAACTTATTATGATAAATGGCAAAGCGCAGCTAGTCACACTTTGGATCTCTGACAGCCTCCCTCCTGTAATAACCGTTCAAAAACGTGATGCGTCTCGAATTGGTACCCACGCTGCGTGGCTGGGGATGCTGACAAACGCAGACACACTTGCTCGCGTTCTCGTTTTCGCCTTAAACACAGTTACTGCCCAGGACAGAGTCTCAATAGTCACTTTGTAACACCATGCAGAAGGAGGAAAAAAAAAAAAAGCACTATGCTGATCATTGCTTACCAACACAGGACTCCCCGGAAAGAGAATAGCTTCCATTGTCATGGAAACCGCTTCTGCACTCACAGTGGTACCACCCTGGGAGGTTAACACAGCGTGAATGGTTGTGACACTCAATGATCCCCTCTGCACACTCATCAATATCTGCCTCAGAGAAAAACACAAGCCAGCCAGGAAATTAATTTCCTTTGACACCAATGCTTTAGGTTTGTTGTTGTTTGGTTTTGGTTTTTTTTATGTTGTTGGTTTTTTGTGGTTTTTTTTTTTTTTTTAAAGTCTTCTTTTAATAGATGGATCAAGGCTTATTATGGTTCCAAACAACAGACACTTAAACATGACTCACAGAACAATAAAAAAGAACAATAATACATCATGGAATTTGATACATACAAGACATTTGTTTACACCATGATTTGTTTAAAATGCAAAGCAAACATGCAGATATTTTTGTTCTTTGTTTTGTTTTGTTTTTTTTAACTCAGAAATTACATTTGTCTGTGCATATAAAGCACTGCAGAGCAGGTTCTCCACTGAAAAGGCAGTTGCAGCAGTATTCCTGCTTTACAAACTGCATGTCCCAGGACACCTTGGAAAGAGCAAGCATTTTCTTCAGGATTTGTGTTGCTATTGCTCACTTGTGATATCGGCAGCTATCTGTCACTTAAGGTGCTCAGAGCACTTTGCAAACAATAGTTAATCTCTTTTGTTTATACGATCAAAATAAATACCTAGTACACGTATAACAGCGTGTGACAAACAGAAAAAGCAGTCCGCGTTTCAGCTGCAATAAAACATTTAACTGGAAAAGAGTGAGGCAAATGACAGCAAGTCTGCAGCAATGGAAAGGTACAGCAAGATGAATACGCTGCTGAGTTTCAATAAATGTGCTGCTTTTATAAAGGAGTTCTTAAAATTTCTGTAACTTGGTTAATAGAGACCTCATAATTGCTAGTAACCCTGGTTAATCACGACTGGCACCTGGCTGCTTCTCCCCTTTGAGCATTTTTCAGCACATTTTGTAGGGTTGTAATTAAAATTAGCAAATTAATTATATGTTAACCTTGCGGTAATTTAAGAAGCTATTATATTTTCATTCCTCTATTTAGCTCAAGCTATTTTTTTAAATTTTTTTTCAATCTTGGACAGTTTTCAGCTGGGTACCTTATCAATTAAAATGAATCTCAAATTATTCACAAATATCAGCCGTTTTCACCCATCAAGATTTTTTTCTTGGCAATCGGCACATTTAAAATATGCATAAAATTGTGTACACCAAACACAAATTTGGGGAAAATAGGTTCCGCAGCTGCATTTAGTTCAGGAAGCATCAAAATACAAATGTCTCATGACCCTGATGCAAGACTGAGTTAAGGTTATTAAGTAACCAGGGAGCGTAGCTTTTATCTCAATTTACAAAATACATACACCAGTATGGTTTCATGGACTGCAGTGGAGTCATGTTGATGGACGTTGAAATTGATATGAATTAAGCATCCTTCAATACAATTCCATTTTCTTACATCTTACAAGCAATACCATAGAAAAGTTCAATTTTTCCTCATTTAAGTAATAATATATATTCCTGTTGAAATATGTCTGAGAAACCTAAACAAATGCCTTTTTCCAGTTTTGTGTTCGCCCTCACTCAAGAACGAAGCAAGTTATCTACATAACAGGGTTATAACCGCTATTTATTTCTAGCTTTATTCAGCTTCCATCTAACAATAAAGCAAATTTTTTATGCCTCAAAATCTGTCACTGCTGCCACCTTTTCTGCACTTTTTATTTTGTAGAAGCTAATTTTCACGTTAAAACACTGCACAAATCTAGCTGTCCATCAACGATGAGTGCTGCTTGCAAACTCAGACACTTTCAATTCATTACAGCAAATGGAATTTAAAACCATGATCTTTTCACATGTCATGGCTGATAGAACAAGTTTAATCCTATTTGGAAAGTGAATGACTTTGCTATTGCAGGTCAACTGCAAATGAATCCTTCATCTTGCTTTCTTTTCTTCCCCAGTGTTGAATCAGAGAATGTTCCTGCTTAAAGATTGCTTCCTTGGGTCAGTCCTGTACTGGACCTCTATCCATTCAATTTTACATTTTTAATTTACAAAATCAATAGAGTTTTCCTAAAGTTCATTTCTAAACTTGAGCCCTTTTGAAAGTGTACTTGATTTAGGCTCATGGTGGAGGATACTAATTGGCTGGTAGATTACTTTTCAGAAAGCCTGTCTGCCAGCGTACCAAAACTAAGCAGCAGTTTACTGAATGGAAAAAGAAGAGTGTATGAGTCTCTGTAGATTATGGCAGAAAAATAAAATAATACATAGATCTATTTCAATACTAGATGACTTTCTTATGGCAGTGCCGTACCTGTCTATAGCTTTTGTCCACTGATTTTTAGGGAGACACAAACCAGTTTCTTAAACCAGAGCTAGGCAAAAAGGAATCGCTTTCAGTTGTATAGGTTCTTCCTTTACTTCCTCGATTTCCTTAAACCGGTGGAGTTACACCGGCACTGCCCGACCCGTGCCAGGGGCAGAAGGCAAGGGAAGAGGAGGTGCTGTGCTGGCTGCTTTGGGAAAATCTGCCACTGAAGGCACCAGTGATGCAGAAGCAACTACTAAAAAAAGAAAAATCCTTCAATTCTGCTCCCTCTCCTCTCCCAGAGCCATTTCGCTCGCGCGCACGTGTATGTGTCCCTTCCCCTGCTTCTGCAGCGAGTTAGTGTTCCTTTGGCAATGTGTCATTAAATACAATATACGTGAAGAGCGGTATAAACAGGCAAAACCATTAGCGGCTTCTCCATTTGTCTAATACATTGTCATTTCTTATTCCCATGCTTAAAATGATGTACATAAAGATTAAAAGGGGAAACAATATTATCATTAAGTCTGTAAGCTTCTCTTGTGATCCTGTGCATTATTTGTAGCATATGTATAAACATATCTCTGCAGGTACAGGAAAATATTATGGATTTGTTTTAGAAATTCAGAATGATTTAACATGCTTGTAATACCAAGAGGGAACTGCAAATAACAGCTTTATAAAGTGGTGTGTCATACACCATGACATTACTTAGTTCACTTAACAGATCATTTCCATCTGGACGTACTATGGCTTCTGAAAACACTTTTTTGAGGATTTTTTTCTACATAGGAAGATGTTGCTATACATAACGGTCAGTTCAGGGAATTAGAATCAATTCACCTTTCTTCATCTTTGCCTTTTCCATCTTTAGATCCTAGCACTATATTTGCATACTTACCTCAGGTTGAATACCTTTCTGTTGAAGTCTGGTTTGGAGTTTTGCTATAGAATTTGAACTATATATGCACTTTTTGTGTGTGTGTATGTGTGTGTGTTTTGTGTGTGCAGATGCTTACCAGAATACGCTATATAAACTCCTTCATAAACTTATGTTAAGCTCAAATGAAACTGTATACCTCTGACCTGAGAGTGAAAACAATACAAAAATTATAATCATTCTTCAAATGAGCACAGGAAAACCTCTTCAGAAATTCTGTAACGACACAGGCCACAGTCGGCTGCGTTCCCATGCGTTAGGTCTCGCCTGCTCTCGGTGCTCTTGGCAGCAGAGCGAGCACACAGCTCTTAGGGCTCCAGGCTCTGCCTTCTCGCAGCATCACGGCATCCAGCCACGGATGGAGAAGCCTGGATCTTTACACGCACATCATCTCCTCGTCAACCCACGTGGCTAAGCCACGCTCACAGAAGCCAGTGAAAACACATTCACTGACTCACAAATCTGTATGGGTTTTCTGTATATCGGCGTTAATAGCTAGGTAGTCCAAACCAGAGTGCTTGTGAGAAACGGCCAATTTCCTTGGGAACTGAAATTTCCCATAAGCTTAATTTGCCTCTATAGTCTTTGGCTAAATATCTGCACTACCTTTGCATTAAGTATAATATTTTTCTTTTCTAGTTGTAATTCAACATAAGACATTGCTGCTTTTACCTCCGTGGAAGTATTTTAGAAGGTTTTTTTCATTCAAGCCATCTTACAACATCCATGTAAAAGGAGATCTTGTACAGACTGTTCCATTGCCTGCTTTTACCCCACTCAGTTATTTAACCGTCATTAGTACGGAATTGTTAATGGATCTGGCAACACTCCACTATAATGCCTTTGCAAAAGCTCAAAAATAGCACTTTTTTGTATTGTAGAATAAAGGCACCAGTTGGTTTTGAATAAGCTCTTGCAGGATGTTAATCCTGTCCTTTAAGGACAGGTCTGTAATTTTTACTTTTACCATTCCAGCTTCTTGCATTATTCATAAAGGTATTTATGCAGACAAGATAAATAGGATAATTTACCTCAAAATAAAACACAATGGCTTCAGAACTCAGTGAAAAAGTAAAATTAAAATAATTCAATCTTTTCTAATGCCTCATCACATTAAAGTCACTGTGTGATAATACTGAAAGGAAAACTGCTCAGTGTCATGTAATAGCTAGCAATCTACAGTTTCAATGAGACGGAAGAGTTTTATTATAAAAGTGTCTGTTCATCAAACTCTTACTGTGCTCTTTTTCATGCAAAAAATATAAGATCCTTATCTTTAGCTCTCTGTTGATCGGGACACCTATAAGCAGGAAAAGCATGTACTAACAAGAAAGGATCACGCAGGTCTCAGGCTTCCTGAATTAAAATCATACCCTGACAGTTAACTCCATTAGTTCTAGAGCATTACAGCTTTGTTTTCCACCTTGGACTATTTTTCTTCAACATAAAAAGACCAGAATAATTCACCCAGCCAACCAACGAGGCATAAGTTCTACGTAAAATACAGCCTCTTCTCATCTCCTACTCTCGCATGAGCCTCACTTCCATGAGACAAAGATAGCAAGAAAGGAATCATAGAATGGGTGGGGTTGGAAGGGACCTTAAAGATCAGCCAGTTCCAACCGCCCTGCCATGGGCAGGGACACCTGCCACTAGACCAGGTTGCTCCAAGCCCCATCCAGCCTGACCTCGAACACTGCCAGGGATGGGGCATCCACAGCTTCTCCGGGCAACCTGTTCCAGGGCCTCACCACCCTCACAGTGAAAAACTTCTTCCCTACATCTAATCTCAATGCACCCTTTCTCAGTTTAAAGCCATTATCCCTTGTCCTATCACTACAGGCCCTTGGAAAAAGTCCCTCTCCGGTTTTCTTGTAGGCCCCCTTTAGGTACTGGCAGGCTGCTGTAAGGTGTCCCCGGAGTCTTCTCTTCTCCAGGCTGAACAACCCCAACTCCCTCAACCTGTTTTCATAGAAGAGGTGCTTCAGCCCTCTGATCATCTTCACGGCCCTCCTCTGGACTCACTCAAGCAGGTCCATGTCCTTCTTATGTTGAGGGCCCCAGAGCTGAACGCAGTACTCCAGGTTCTCACTGGCAGCAATATGCAAACAGCTCCCGCGCTGCAAAGGAGTCATTCAACTACTTCAAATTATCCCTGAAAGCAAAGACAACTGCTTTGGAAGAGCAGAGGTGAAAAACTCACTCTCTAAAAAAAAAGCCTACCTTCATGCCAAATTCAGTTGATGTAAGCAAATAATTATTCTACTGTTTTACACAAACTTATATAAAGGCTGAATTTTATCCTTTGAGTCTTATTGGCTACACTACTAAATCTCTACCTTAGCTTTGACAGCTCGCTACAGTTATCAAGAAGGGCCTGCATTTATTTTTAAACATATGCAATACAAAGCAGAAATAGATCGACAATGGCCACCCTTAAAGTCTGCTCAATTTTCCCAGCGCAAAGTAGAAGAGGCTACAGCACTCCGACCTTGTTGCAGGTTTACAGCCCAGTGTGCCTGAAATACCAACAACACAGCAATGGTACAGCAATTTAGCTATTAAACAAATGGTAACTTAGAAGAACACAGATAACTGTATAATTTAGTTACATTTGAATAATGACTCATGGCTGTCCCTCAATCTCATGGGGCCAGTTCATTCTTAAGACTACAGAGATACTAAAAATCAGAAAGGACAGGACAAACATCTCTCTGAGCCCTATCTATTGACGGTTTTAATCATCAATTTCTTGTCTCATAGCTTTAAGTGTTTCAGGTGATAAAGATCCCCCCTCCCTCTGATTGAAGCCAGTAGCAGGCTTTGGAATAGTTGCTCAGGAAATTTTTCCTTGAGATTTAGTGTCTTTTTCAATTACTTTCATTTTAACTCATTAGGAGATTTTGGGCAAACAATGAGCACCAAATAACATATTTCTCTCTTCTCAACAGTCACGGCTATTTTCACAGACTGATTTTAATTGCATTATATTTATATCAGCCTTTGCAGTTCCTTCTCAGGCAGGAATAGTTTTGCCTGAATAAATGATGCAGTCTTTGGTCCATTTTTCTATTTTGAGGACACAGCAATACACCATAAAACTTTCAATTTGTTGAGATAGTGAATACAACTCAAATTCATGAATAATCAAACCCATGCAGGAGTTTAATGGTACTAAATAGCTTTCAGGGATGAAAGGTGTGCCCACCACTCATTACAATTAAAGTACAGCTGTAATATGCTTTATTGTGTAATTCTGGATTGGTGTTATCAAGATTTTTAATCACCTGAAACTCATGCGCAAATTTAGAATGGTAAGTTTAACAATGATAAATGGAATTAAATTGGTATCAGAATAATAACACAGACTGGTCGTACCAGCAATTCTTCTAATATATAACATCTGATTTACTGAAATTCATTTTTAATACACACTCCAAGATGATGTCTTTATCAGTTTAGATCATGTCTCTCTCATACCCTCACATTCATCTATTTGTATGCTAATTATGCAGCACACTTGGAGTATGCAACCTAAAGGTCCTGGATGGTCCAAATAAACGTCGCTTCACAACACCAGAGCCGAAACGAGTTTTTTATTCTCATAAAGATTGCTGGGTGATGCAGGAAATAAGAATTGCAGCCAGACTGCTCAGTGGAAAGCATGGCAGGAATATACTAGGCAGGGTGAAGAACTATTTCATACTTAGTATTGCATTTGAGTTTCCATTGCAAACGGGATTTTAATTATCACTCTACGAGCCAGAAACAGACTGACTTCACAATTAGTACGTTAAGTTTCAAACTGAGGCAAAGCCTTTCTGTCAAATTTGAGGCCTGTGGTCAACATGTCTCTCAAATTACATCACCCTGACAACAGCAGGGCTATTAGCCCAATGTTTATTGTATTTGGGCTCTTCCCATGTCTTGGAAGACAAGATCATGCTCGATATAGCTGGCTTGGAGGGAGGTGTGGGGAACACACTAGTTCAAAACAGCCTGCTTGCAAACTCCAACCATTGCTGGACTGATGACTCACAACTTCAAGACAAAATTTTATTTAGTTCATCGCCTACTAGAACCTTGTACCTGCTGGCAATATCCCACAATTTTCCAGGAATGCTCCTCTCATACTCTCTTGACGTTATGCTCTTCCTAAGCGTAGCAGAGCACTTTGTCAGGACCCTGAATTTATTGGTTTTCTACCTGCTAGGTAGAAATAGCGTGCGATCTCCGTGCTAAGGTTACCTGTGTAAATCAATCAAGTAGCATTTTGGTACAGAAACTCAACTGCAGACCACTAGGAAGGTGGTATTTATTTAATTTGTTTATACCATTTTCTACAGTAGAACAGAGAGGTATCCTGTGCAATTTACAGGTGAGATAACTAAGGCAGAGAGGTACAGCGAATTGCCCAAAGTTGCCCAAAGCCAATGTGCGAGAAGCTCCTCAGTTGTGAAATTCCAGTCCGCTGTCCTGTAATTTACATCACCATTTCTCTATTCCCTATAAAGATGTTTTCAAAGAACTGGGTAGAGGCAAGGCCAGCCTTCACTCCCCCTCATGAACACCAGCTTTATTTTTTAAGAATGTTCAGTATCTTCATCCCTGATTACTAATTTAATTAAATTGTGATACTGGAGTTGTATCTGCATATATTATACATGAGCAGCTATGCAGAATATTAGATATGCATACTAGAATAAAATGAGAGAACAAGATCAATAAGAGAGGTCTACTGTGTAAATAGACTGTAATCAACGAAGCCCTCAGCACACAGAGGTATACTTCTACACAGCTAGGATTACGTAGATTTTAAAAAAAAAAAAAATTCAAATCCATCCTTAACAGCACAGTATTTTTGTGCACAGAGTTGCTGCTTTACGCCAGTTCAAAGTATGACTGCTGTAAATTCAGGTGCATTTAATTTACAATGACTGCTAAGACCATGCTAAAAACATATTACAGACTGCAGAATTATGTTTCAGTAAATCTGTGTGGCAATATAAATTAAATATCTGATAAAAAGATTAATATATTAACCAGAATAAAAATATTTTTGACAGTTGATTTTGGCATGCTGCAACTAAAGAGTTGCACATTCTTTGCTAAGATGACAAAATTTGAGAATTACCTAAAGGCGATATATGTCAAAGTAAAATAGTCGACCAGTTGGAAAGCAGCTGGACAGAAAAGGAGCTGGGGGTCCTGGTGGACACCAAGTTGAACACGAGTCAGCAAGATGATCCTGCTGCAAAGGCAGCGAATGGTATCTTTGGTTGTATTAGGCAAAGTATTGCCAGCAGGTCAAGAGAAGTGATCCTTCCCCTCTACTCAGCGCCGGCGAGGCCACACCTGAAGTTCTGGATCCAGTTCTGGCCTCACCAGTACAAGAGAGAGATGGTCATACTGAAGAAAGTTCAACAAAGGGCTACAAGGATGATTAAGGGTCTGGAGCATGTCACATATGAAGAAAGGCTGAGAGAGCTAGAACTGTGTAGCCTAGAGAAGAGAAGGCTCAGGGGGGATCTGGAGTACCTCATTCAGCTCTGGGGCCCTCAACATAAGAAGGACATGGACCTGCTTGAGTGAGTCCAGAGGAGGGCCGTGAAGATGATCAGGGGGCTGGAGCACCTCTCCTATGAAGACAGGCTGAGGGAGTTGGGGTTGTTCAGCCTGGAGAAGAGAAGACTCCGGGGACACCTTACAGCAGCCTGCCAGTACCTAAAGGGGGCCTGCAGGAAAGCCGGAGAGGGACTTTTTACAAGGGCCTGTAGTGATAAGACAAGGGGTAATGGCTTTAAACTGAAAGAGGGTAGGTTGAGATGAGATGTAAGGAAGAAGTTCTTCCCTGTGAGGGTGGTGAGGCCCTGGAACAGGTTGCCCAGAGGGTTTGTGGAGGCCCCAACTCTGGCAGTGTTTGAGGTCAGGCTGGATGGGGCTTCGAGCAAGCTGGTCTAGTGACAGGTATCCCTGCCCATGGCAGGGGGCTTGGAACTGGATGATCTTTAAGGTCCCTTCCAGCCCAACCCGTTCTATGATCTTACCAATGCATATAAATACCTACAGGGAAGGTGCAAAGAGGATGGGGCCAGGCTCTTTCCAGTGGTTCCCAGTGACAAGGCCAGAGGCAACAGGCATAAACTGAAAGACAGAAGGTTCCATCTGAACATCAGGAAATACTTTTTCAGTGTGAGGATGACTGAGCACTGGCACAGGTTGCCCAGGGAGGTTGTGGAGTCTCCATCCTTGGAGATACTCAAAGGCCATCTGGACACGTTCTGGGCAACTGCCTCTAGATGGCCTTGCCTGAGCAGCAGTGCTGGACACAATGACGTCCAGAGGTCCCTTCCAACCTCAAGCATTCTGTCATTCTGCGATTTGGTCTCAGAAGGAATGCTCACTCCAACAAAAACTGATAAAGTAAACTGGATGCAGTTTGCAAATTGGTTCATCAGAGCTACGAAAGACGATTGCAGCCTCTTATAAAACAGACACTGACAAACAGCATTCTCTACCCAACGTACCAATTGCCTGCAATCCAGTGCATTGCACAAAAAGAATCATTCACGTGACACTGGCTCTATGCCTAAAAGCTTCATTGATGAGCCTTTGCCTTATTATCCAATGCTAGGAGACTACTTCATGCGCAGTCTTTAGGTACAACGCCTAACCAATATATCACTCTATCTAGCACTTGAAATGCTAGAGTTCAACATCAAAGAGTCATAGAAACAGCCTATTATCTTATCTAGCACATCCTGTGACAGAAAATAAATGCTCCCTACCATACATTCTTTGCTGATTTGCCTCAACCAATTTTAAAATGACTCACATGATGAGTGCTCCTCCACTTCGTTGGGAAGATCATATTGCAGCCCAATAGTCCACAATGTTAGGAAGTTCCTTTAATTAGTTTGAGCCCTTCTGTAATTGAATATGGTTCAGACAAAATAACACTTGTCAAAACAACTTCACTGCTAACAGGAGGCAGCAGCTGATGAGAAAATGATAAAAAGCACGTTTTCTTCAGCGTGGCTGGGCTGGGGGAGTGTCAGCTGTTCTCCTTAAAATTCCCGTGTATACCACTGAGCCAAAGGGCACGAGAAGCAAAGCCAAATTGCAGGTTTAGATTATAATAGTGTGCACGCCCTATAGCACCCCTGAGAGTTTAATAATAACGGGAAATATTCTCAATTAGTTTTTTTAAGTCTTGAAATGATTAACAGCCTCAGAAAAGCATTTTCATTCATACACTAATAATCTCTCCCAAGGAAGCAAATCCCCAAACAAGCAGTGTAAAAAGAGCTCTTGAGATTGTAAGCGGAATAATGTAAAGCGCTCTGTATCATTAATCAGGGAAGAAAATGGTTCAGGAAGTGCTGATCAATACAGTGCAAATGATAAAAATGCATACTTTTGGAAAACGTACGAACACAGTTACATAAAGAGGATAAAATTTGCGGTGGGTCTTCCATACAGCGCACTGGATTGCAACTGCTCTCATTCAACAGAAGATCCCCATCCACCTTGGAATATACATGTTTATTTCTGGTAATAAGAAGGGTACACAAAAAGACCCTACACAA